>NC_069074.1:46656833-47256833 GCF_025698485.1 Gossypium arboreum | reverse complement strand
TCTTTAGACCATATTTGGATCGATTCGTAGTCGTGTTCATTGATGACATCTTGGTCTATTCAAGAAATGAGACCGAACATCTTTGAACACTGCGGTTAGTGCTTGCAAATTTTACGGGACAAGCAATTATATGCTAAGTTCAGCAAGTGTGAGTTCTGGTTAAGAGAGGTTAGCTTCTTGGGTCATGTGGTATCTGGATCGGGTATTCGAGTCGACTCGAATAAAATTTCAGCCATACTAAATTGGAAGCCTCCGAGAAATATTACTGAGGTTCGAAGCTTTTTGGGGCTTGCGGTTATTACCGACGTTTTGTAAAGGGTTCTCAACGATAGCCACGCCGATGACGGTTACTCCAAAAGGATGTTAAGTTCGAATGGACGGAGAAATGCCAAAAAGCTTCGATCAATCGAAAACTTATTTGATGAAGCCCCAATTCTAGTGCAACCCGAGTCCGCAAGGAGTTTGTTATCTATAGCGACGCCTCTCTACTTGGGTTAGGTTGCATATTAATGCAAGAAGGTCGAGTTGTGGCCTATGCGTCGAGGCAATTAAAGCCACATGAGAAAAATTATCCGACTCATGATCTCGAATTGGCCGCCATCGTATTCGCCTTTAAAGATTTGGCGACATTACTTATTTGGTTAAAGGTGCCATGTATACTCGGATCACAAAAGTCTCAAATATTTGATGACCCAAAGAGACTTAAATCTGCGACAAAGACGTTGGCTTGAGCTGTTAAAGGATTATGAACGATCATTGATTATCACGGGAAAGGCGAATGTGGTTGCGGATGCCTTGAGTCGTAAATCGTTATTCACTTTACGAGCGATGAATGTGCACTTGTCTGTCCGATCCGACAGTGTGTTAGTGGCTGAATTGAAAGCCAAACCACTATTGACACACCAAATTCGAGAAGCTCAGAAAGTCGACGACGAGTTGGTTGCAAAACGGGCTGCGTGTGTTCGAACAAGGACTCGGAGTTTCAAATCGACGATGACGATTGTTTGAGGTTCAAAAGTCGTCTGTGTGTCCCAAGGAATTGAACTCATTTCGATAATTCGAATGAAGCCCATTGTAGCCAAATGGCAATCCACCCGGGGAGTACGAAGATGTACAATGATTTGAAACGTCGATTTTGGTGGCATGGTATGAAGCGAGACATCTCCGACTTTGTTTCAAGATGTTTAATATGTCAACAAGTGAAAGCGGAACATCAGTGCCTTCGTGGATTACTTCACCAATCACGATACCCGAGTGGAAATAGGATCGAGTCACAATGGACTTTGTATCCGGACCGCCATTGTCGCAAGTAAGAAGGATGCGGTTTGGGTCGTGGTAGATCGATTGACTAAGTCGGCCCACTTTGTCCCCGTGACGCACGGATTTTCAATGGACAAATTAGCGGAATTGTACGCTTTCAGTTGTGAAATTACACGGGTGCCTATTTCTATCGTGTCGGATAGAGATCCGAGATTTACCTCGCGGTTTTGGAAAAAGTTGCAAGAAGCTTTGGGTACCAAGTTGCATTTCAAGACCGCCTTTCACCCCCAAACCGATGGTCAATCTGGCGGGTAATTCAGATACTTGAGGATATGTTAAGATGTTGCGTCCTCGAGTTTAGTGGTTCATGGGAACGGTATTTGCCGTTGATTGAATTCGCTTACAACAACAACTTTCAATCGAGCATTAAGATGGCACCTTACGAGGCTTTGTGTGGGCGTAAATGCCGTACACCATTGTTTTGGACCGAGCTTGGTGAAAGCAAGATTTTCGGGTGGATTTGATTAGGGATGCTGAATGAAAGTGAAAGTAATCCGTGAAAGTTTGAAGATAGCCTTCGATCGTCGAAGTCGACGCGGATATGAAGCGTAAGGATATCGAGTATCGTGGGTGATAAAGTGTTTCTCAAGGTATCGCTTGGAAAAAGATACTCGTGTTCTACCGTAAGGGCAAGTTGAGCCCGAGGTTCATTGGGCCATATGAGATATCGAGCGAGTCGGTCCGGTGGCATATCGTTTGATTTTGCCCCCGAACTCAAAAGGTTCACGATGTCTTCCACGTGTCGATGCTTCGACGTTATAGATCCGATCCAACGCACGTGATTAGTCCATCGAAATTGAAATTCAAGCTAATATGAGTTATGAGGAAGAACCAATTCGTATCCTATCACGAGAAGTGAAAGAGTTGCGAAACAAGCGGGTTCCGCTAGTGAAAGTGTTATGGCTCAAGCACGGATAGAAGAAGCTACTTGGGAGACCGAGAACTCTATGAGAGAGCGATATCTCGAACCTATTTACGGTAAGCTTTTCGGGACGAAAATCTCTTGAGTGGGGAGAGTTGTGACACCCGAATGTGACCCTAGTCGGAGAGTGGTTTCGGGACCACGAAATCGAGTCACAAGAATAATTAAGTGTTATATTCCGTGCTTATTGTATGTGGAATTGGTATGCGTAAATATTTCGTGTCTCGATTTTTATTAATTAGGTGCTAATTTATAAGAAAGGACTTAGTAGTGAACTTTGAAAGTACGATAGGAAATATGTGATGACTAATTAAAGCATGCATGCAAAATAATGGACTTGCATGTCAAATTTCCTTTTTACAAGTGATGGCGGCCATGACAAAGTGATATGGGCTAAACATGTCATGAAACATGTTTTGTTGGGCATTAGGAGAAATCATAAACAAATAAGCATGGGTAAGAAAAGAATGAAAAAAAATGTGTGAGAGAGTAGCATTCCCCCATTGCCGTGCAACCAAGAAGAGAAAACAAAAAATTTGTTCATCCTTTCTCATCTTTTGGCCGAAAATCATAAGGAGGAAGAAAGGATTTTTGCTCCATTTTTGGTTTAGAAGAGAACTAGAAGGAGATTTGGCCATACTTGTACCAAGATTAAGGTATGTATGAGGTTGTGTTTGGAGTTTCATGCATGACTTGGTTACTAACTTGATGTGCATGTTAGCCATGGCTCAAATCTTTGTTATGCCATGGAAATGGTATTTGGGCAAAGTTGTTATGGTGATAAAGCCATTGCATGCTAAGTGTGAAGCTTGATGATGATGCATGCAATGATGGATTTTCTATTCATGAGTAAGATTTTGAGTTTTCTCTTTGTTTTATCATGATTAAAGTTGAAAAGGAGCATGATTGTCATATTCGCCATGATGCATTCTTGAGCATGATTCATGCTTCTTGCATGTTAGTTAAAAATTTGTGTTTTGGATGGCTATGGACACCTTGAAAATTCGCCATGCTCATATATGCATATATATGATTGCACATTATGTTTGGTTATGAACTAAGTGATGAATATATTGGTTTAAAGAAGAAAATGTGGAAGAATGCTTGTGAAATTGCAAGCACAATTCGGCCTAGCACACATATAAGTGCTTGATGCTATATTATAAGTTTTGAGCCACAATGTGCAAAGCATTAATTAGTAAATTGCATGCTGTTTTTGTGAGGTATTAAGTGCAAAATTGACCTCAACATGTACATGAATATTCGGCCTTGGGTAGCCTATTGAAGGCCTTAGCTTTTCCTTGATGCTCGAATAAATTGTATTGAATTGCTTGATGTAGTATAAAATGTGCATGACCATTGTGTATTCAAGCTAAAGGGTGGCCATATGACCATTTAAATTCCTTTTCATATTCGCCATAAGCTAGCACAATGAGGTTTTGATAAATTGAATTTGTTTGAATTAGCTCAAGAGCTAAGAGGGCCACAATTGGACAAGGGGAAGGAAAAAGTAATCGAATAGCCGTAAAAGCCGTTCGACAACATCCGAGGTAAGTCCTCAAGAAGTGACCTTACTTGAATTATGTGAGATGAAATATGGATGTGTATGATTATTGATTATGTGTGTATGAGTATTTGAATTCCACCCGGCTAAGTCCCGGCGAATATGCTAATGATTATAATTGTGTTTGAGCCTTAGTAACGAAAATGAAATATGTATGTCCAATGATTATTGATGTATGTGTGCATGAGAAATTGAATGATATCCGGCTAAGCCCAAGACAATTATGCTGGAAATTATAACCGGGTTAAGACCAAGGCAATTGTGCTAGTGGCTATATCCGGCTAAGGCCCAAGGCATTCGTATGAAGTTATTCTATCCGGCTAAGACCAAGGCATTTGTGCACGTGATTAAATCCGGTTATATTCAAGAATCTTGGGCTGGAGGTGAGTGTTGGTTGCGAAATGAATTTAATTAGTACACTCGGAAAGCCCAAAGGATAAGGTACGTTATATGTGCATTGGAAAGTCGACGTGTTTGAGCAACATTCGCTCAATCGACTAATGAATTTTAGTTATTGAATTGATTGATGCTTTGCGAACTTATATAATGATGAAGTATGAAGTAAGAATGTGTATTAATGAAATGATGCATTTGGCTATGTGAATGTATTGCTGTAAATTATAGTTCATTATATTCCTTGAGACTTACTAAGCATAAAAATGCTTACCCCGTTGCTTTGGCTCTTAGTTTTCTAGATTTCGCCGAGGCAATCGGATTTGGGATCGTTGAAGTCAAGTCATCCACACTATCAAGCCTCCATTTTGGTATAAATTTTTGGTTGAACTTGAGATGGCATGTATAGGACTACCCCTTGTTTGTTAAATATGTTGTAATGTAAGTATGTACGGCCGTGCGAAAATGGCTCGAAAAGGGAAGCATGAACTTAGACTAATTGTGGGTTGTATGTATATATTTTGTGTCATGATGTGGCTATGGCTTGAAATGGGAATGTTGGTCATATGATCAGCCATTGGCATGGTTAAAATGATCATATATGAACCTATGTATGGTAAGGCTAGTTGAATCATGGAGACCACCAAATAGGTAAGTCCTATCTTAAAACAGATGCTGCCAGCTGCAGTGGCATGAATGTGAAAATCACCAAAATTCATAGGAATGGAATTAGATAGTGAATAAGCTATGTAAATGAACCTTGATGAGTCTATTTTCATATGGAAGAAACGAAACGGTCATAGGAGTTACAGGTTAAGAGATATTAAAGCTATTGTGAGACAGGGCCAGAATGGTTTCTGGGTTCCCTGTCGCAACTTTAAAAATTTACTATAAATTATCCAGAAAGAATTAGGCGACATACCTTATATGTACAGATTCCATTTTGAGTCTAGTTTCATTTGAAACAAACAGCACCAGCATTAAAGCCCTGTACAGAGAGATATTCAAGTTATACCGCACGAAGGTCAGAGCAGTCGATCCCTGTAACATGGGCGACTTTAACTAATAAACTGTACCAATTGGCCCGACCAAAAATTCTAGAAATAAATCCATGGATGGATATATGAGTCTAAATTCAGGGAAAATTTACGAAACCAGTTTCCGAGTTTTGAAACTCGAGATATGATTTTTAAGGCGACAGTGACGCAGTTTTTCCAGCCTGACTGGAAATGTCCAATGGATGGGCAAAACAAGTGAACTTGGCTTGCTAACCCCTCGTGTCCGACACCGGCGATGGTCTCGGGTTCGGGGTGTTACAAGGTGGCCTTCCTTACCGAGTCAATGATAATATAGGCAAGCTTCACTTTTTTTTTTATGGCCATGCCTTGCAAATCGAAGGGTTTCTTATGTATTGCTTACCCAAACACCAAATTGATGCTATATAGAGAGATGAAGGGAGCGAAAATATGCTAAAATTTAATGTCCATTATTAACTAATAAATTTAGTATATGGAAGATATCAAAGTTGTAATATCATGATCTAGAGAATTCAATTGTGATTTATTTAATTATAAAATAACGTCATATGTAATAAAAAATCATCATATATTTTTACGAATCATATAATATTGTATTTATATATGGAAATGACAAATAATAATGTATATATAAGTCTAGTTAGCGAAAATGAATCTCAAATTGTAAAAATAAAATAAAATGCAATTTTTCACAAATATATTATATACAAATCATATAATATAGACTAATTTTATCATATATATAATAATGACTAGGTTTATTCATGGGTTAGGTAGTCCACTCGACCCGATTTAGGTTGGGTTTGGATAAGTGTTTTTGCACATCGGCCGGCCCAAATTCAATTTAAATAATGAAAAATAAATTCAACTATAAAATATTAATTAAATAT
Organism: Gossypium arboreum; assembly: GCF_025698485.1. Taxonomy (NCBI): domain Eukaryota; kingdom Viridiplantae; phylum Streptophyta; class Magnoliopsida; order Malvales; family Malvaceae; genus Gossypium; species Gossypium arboreum. The sequence continues at coordinate 47,250,707 of NC_069074.1, read as the reverse complement.
ATATTAATATTTTATTAATTTTCAAATAGTAAAACGGAAATTTTGGACGGGTCGAGCCAAAAATGGGCTCAAGCTTGAAATTTTTTGAAACAGAGTCTCGATCCGACCCATTAACGCCTCTAGTAAAGACAAATATGTAGTAATAGGTATTTAGTTAGGAAAGATCTTGTTGTCAACCTTAAATATTATTCTCATTCCGACCTCTAATATTGTATTAAAAATAACAGGAAAGAACATTATAATTAATAAATAGTATACAACAGTTATATAATTAACATATGAGAATATTTAGTACTTATCAATATAATTATTAATTAAGAAATGTAATTATGTGTTTAGATTTTGTAAAATCAAAATATATATACATAGTGAACTTTAATATATATTAATTAATTTTAATTGTACAAGTTTATAGTCATTAGAAGTATTAATTTTGAGTTGAAAAAGTGTCACTGCAACTTATATATCGGTACATTTAAAGATGTATCGGCACAACTAAAAGATATATTGAACATCTAATGGACGTATCGAGACATCTCGTTTTAAGGTTGTAATATGGTTAATGACTTACAATGTATCAAAACCTAGGCTCTTAATATCGATACAAAACTACCAAAATGCTTTAAAAACATTTAAAACAGCTTGGAATATTTTGGTATTGACTAAAAAACATTTGCATATAAGTTAAACCACATTTGAAACATGTTTTTGAGTACTTTGTGAGTCTTTGAAAATGTTTGATCATGGAATGACTTAGTTAATACAAAGTTACCTTAAATAGTGTTATATCAAAGCTTGGGACATCAAAGCTAATAGACATCCATTTGTCTATGTTCATTATAGACTTGATTTTTTTAGTTTTTTTTTAATTTAAAATGTTTTTAATTCTTATAATTTTTCAATATTTTATATAATATTGAACCACATTCAAAAATGATTGTCCAGATTCAAAAGAATTTGTACATCCATTTGTCCAGATTCATTCTAGCCACTCAATGTTGATCAACAGCCACATCATCTGACAAAGGTCATATCATTGTGACCTGACATCAAATGTAGTATTTATTTTAGGTCATTTCCGTATTTAACGAGTTTATTTTTTATGACTTTTATAATTAAATATTACATTTTCGGTATTAGTAGGTTAGGAACTAAAAGTTAATAAAAATTAGTGTTTTACATATTTTCTGCTATTCTGATGACTCGTAAGGCAGAATCAGGTCTCATGAGTGACTAATGAGCTATTTAAGTGTGTAGGATGCTAATCTAGGTCCAAGAATAGAAGGAAGGATGATTGGGTCATGAGATAATGAGCCCGATAAGCCAACAAAGCTACCAAAGGGCCGAGACACATTTGACATCGTGACGATGAGCTTTCTCTCATCACACCGACGTGACAATAAAGGGAGGTAATTCATAGTGGCAACGTCATGACGAGGAGCATTCCCATGTCACGGCGATGCGACGATGGCAGTCTATAATATGGTCAATTCATTAGACAAAACATTTGGGAAATTTCCTTATTTGGATCCTAGCTTTTAGCAAAATATTTTATTCATTGGTATCTAAATGCATCTTGGGTTGAGTGGTCACCAAGTAGACCGTTGCCTATATAAGCAACCGTAGGGTCACTGGAATTGTAAGCAAACCTAGAAAGACAGTTCTACTATTCAAATTTTAGTTTTCTTTTCATGTTCATGTATTCGAAACTTTTCTGCGAGTAGAGATTGTTCTGGGATTGCGCTTGTAACACCCTATGCTCGATCCGTCACCTGACCCGGGCTATAAGGTATTACAGCTATTAAATATCACTATCATACAAAAATTCGACATAAATAATCCAAAAATCCATAATGCAATATAATTAAAATTATTCAACAATATTCAATAGAAACCGAACTTCAATCGAGCTTACATAGATCTTAAAATTAGGGGTGAGCAAAATCCGATTTGATTTGAAAAAATCAATAAAAAATTTAAATTTTTAATTAAATAGTTCGAGTTATTTGAGTTAATTGAGTTATTCGGATCAACTCTAATAAAAAATCAAGTTTTTCGATTTAACTCGAATATGCATTACACAATTCGAGTTATCCGAAAATCGAAAAAAGAAAAGGGCAAACTACATCATTTTGATAAATGTTTATCTTTCCTAAAGTTAAAATTCAAAACTATTAAGTTAAAACGTAAAACTACGTCGTTTTGATAAATGTTTACTTATTACGTTTAAAGGCAAAATTATTATATTGTTTATGTAGTTAAATAATCTTGTACTTCGTCTACTAGTTAAATAATTGATCCATGTAAATGCAACATTGAACAAATTGAGTTAACTTGACTCGACTTGACTCGAAACTTTTTGACTCAATTCGATTCAATTAAAAAAAATTCAAATTGAGTTCGGTTGCTAAAACAGGATTTGTCAACTTGACTAACTCGAAATATTTTGACTCGATTTGACTTGGCTCGACCGAATACTCACCCCTACTTAAAATAACCCGAAAAAATTTGGACTAAACTGAAACTTTTATAAAAAAATTTAGGTAAAAAGTGAAAACAGGGGTCACACAGTTGTGTGGTTCTATAACATGGTTTGGTTGCCTAAACGCGTAACAAACTAAAGTCGTGTAAACCAAGGTCACACAGCTGTGTCGCCAGGTCGTGTAACAGACTGTGGCCATGTAAATCAACCTACACCTAATTTCAACAAACCACATGGTTGTGCCCTACACATGTGTATGTCACATGGCCGTGTGGTAGACCGTATACACCTAAACATACCTTCTAAACCAACCAATTTTCAACTGATTCCAACTGTGCCACTATTTCCTAGCCATATGTTTCTTGTAGGAGTAACAATAAGTTTCAAATTATGATCTTTGTTCAAATCAACTTGATTCGGGTAATCTTTCTTATAATGATCTAGAGATCTGCAACTGAAACATGACCCGTCTATTAATCTATACACCCCAAAATGATTTCGGCCACAATGGCTGCATTCAGGACTATCCACATTTTGTACACTACCAGCACTGACTACTGAAGTTGTCACTGGTCTCACATTACTCTGTTTCATTCTACCTCGGTAAGAAAACCCTGATGGTACTGAAAAACGGCTACTAGATTCTTTTATTTTCTTCAGCGAGGAAGTAGAAAACTCTTTGGATGTATTTCACTTATTGAAGTCGCGAGCTTTCATTTCATTATGTTTATTGTGATTGAAAATTTCTTCTATTTTCTGAGCCCGATCAGATAAAACTACAAAATCACGTAATTTTATTGCACCCATAAGCATTTTGATCTCGTCATTCAATCTGTCTTCAAAGCGTACACACATTTCTTCTTCAGTCGAAACAATCTCACGAGCATATTTACTAAGCTGAACAAACTCACTCTCATATTTAACAACTGATTTATTCCCTTGCTTCAACTCTAGAAATTCTTTATTTTTCTTTTCGAGATAACGTTTACTGATTTATTTCTTTCAGAATTCATCTCGAAAGAAATCCTAGTTAATTCTCTCTTTCGGTACCACAGTTGATAAAGTCAACCACCAATGAAAAGCTTATTCTTTGAATAATGATAACACACATTCCAAACAATCCTCGGGAGGACACAACATCTTATCTAAAACCCTCTGCGTATGCTCTAACCAGTATTAAGCTCTAGCCGGATCATCACCCACTTCACCGTGAAACTCTTCAGCCCTACATTTTCAAACTTTATCTATAGAAAGCATGGTTGACTCTCATGTAATTAACAAACATATCACTTATCATTCGACAAAAGGTACCATGAGCCTTTTCCCCAAGTCCTTGAAACTCGGGCACACTTTGAGCAACCGCTTGATCGGTGGCTGAAACATTACTTTGTACCTCGTTAAAATCTGCTCGATTAGATTAAGTTGACATCTTTTATCTATAAGAAAATAAGTCAAACTGATCAGGAGTCATCACACTATCATAGGTTATGAAGTGGCATGTATTTCTAGACTCAATACATGCTACGTTTAGTCCTAGAATCGACTAAACGTAGCTTAGATACCATTAAATATAACACTTTATACCCAGTTCGATCACCTGACTCGAGCTATAAAGTATTAAAAATATTAAACATCACTATCATACAAAAATTCAGCATAAATAATCCACAAATCCAAAATGCAATATAATTACAATTATTCAACAATATCCAATTAAAACTGAACCTTAATTGAGCTTACATAGCTCTTAAAATAACCAGAAAACAAATATGGACTAAACTGAAATTTTTATGAATAGTTAGGTAACAAGTGAAAATAGGGGTCACACGACCGTTAAAGATTAAATCGAACTAGATTTAAATCTAGTTACTAATCATATTGGTTACCCAAACATGCCACACATGTGCATTGCACTCAAATCTAGTTACTAAGCAGTTTTCCATATGAATATTAAATAAAACTGTTAAATATTAAAATGTCATATATTTAAATGGCACAATGACTTATCTGACCCTCCAACTTTAATAACCATTCAATTAGTTTTTCACCTCTTTTAGCCCTTAAACTTGTGTTATTTGTCACATCACCCAAAATGAATGGAAAAATTAACATCTATTAACTTTGCTGATATGGCATGCACGTGGATTGCTATGTTAGCAATTAATTAATTGTTTAAATTTTTTTAAAGTATTAAAAATAATCAAGAAAGTATAAAAAATGATAAAAATAATTTTTGTAATTTTTTTATTTTTAAATAATTAATTAATTGTTAACGTGACATACACATGGATTGGCATCTGGATGCCATGAAAGCAAAGTTAACAAACATTAATTTTTTCTTCTATTTGGGGTGATTCAACAAACAATACAAGTTTACTAACTAAAAGAGGCGAAAAATTAAATAGAGAGCTAAAATTACTTCTAAAATTAAAAGGGTTAAATATAATATTAGTATCCAAACTTGTCCACTTCTCCCAAATTGGTACTTATGGTTTTGTTTTGTCCCAGATTGGTACCCGAACTTTTTTCCATCAACTAAATTGGTATCCGAGTCTAACGGCGTTAAATGCAGGATGCGTGGCACTTTGAAATGAAGACACATGGCAATAATGATGTCATAATGACATCATCATTTTAAAAATATTTAAAAAATATTTTAAAAAAATTTTAACTTTCTCCCCCTCTCCATTTTCGATTCTTCTTCTGCAGTGGCCTTCTTTCTTCTTTTTTCTTTTTTCTTTTCCCTTCGATGAAATCGTTGTCTCCCCCATCGTCTGAGCTTCAATCAAGCACCATAAAAATAGTCCTCTCCACCACCTCTCTTCTAATCGTCGATTAGTTTACCAAGAATCCGACCCAAATTTTATGAAACAAAGGTCTTTGATCTATTTCTTTCTCTTATAACCCTTTTACATCGTCAAATCACCATCGGTCTCTAGTATGTGGTACATCGTGCCATGGTTCGCCTTACCACCGTTGGGATTGCCAAATGGAGATCCGGAGTTTCGTCGTCACCGCTACTACTGCTACTAGTTTGTGACTTTTTTTGTTATTATTCTTTTCTCTTTTCTTTTTTTATTTTTCTATTATACTTTTGTTTATTTTGTTAGGGTATAATTCGATGAACACTTTATTTGTATTTGATTATGTTCCAGAATTCAATCATTCCTTTATGTTCACCGTTTATTCTCCATTGTACTTTATTATTTTGGTTTATCATTTCCCCTTTAAGGCCTCTTGCTTAGCATGTTTGTTAGTGGATTCTCGGTTTAAGATTAGAATCTGAATGTTGAAGAAACCATTTCCTATTTCTTAAAAACACTTATATAATTTCAATAATTTCAAATTGGGTTCAAACTGCTAAGTAATTGAGTTTTTTTTAAGCCCGATTTCATGGAGTAAACTAGGGGTTTTAAAAGATTCAAATTCAGATGAACCTTAATTTGGAAGAAAACGTTAATTGGAAACCCCAAATTAGCTCAACTCCAGTGCCATTTTCAGGCCAAAAATAGGCCAACCGTCGGCAATGACGGAAGCAACAACTTAGGTTAAAGGGAATGAGAAGATGTATGAACATTGGGAAATTTTGAGGGGTTTGACAGAAAAGAGAAAGAAGAAAGATGTAGAAGAAGAGCCAGAAAAAAGAAGAAAAAAAGAAACAAAAATGAGAGAAAATAAAAAATAAAATAAAAAGAAAAATGAGGTATAATATGACGCCATGTGGCAGCACACGATTGGTCAGCACTACCACATCATCAAAAAATTAACGTCATTAGTGTCAAGTACTAATATAGTAGACGAAAAAAAGTTCAGGTACCAGTCTAGGTGAAGTTTAGGGGTGTGCAAAATTCGGGTAAAACTGAACAAATTCGGTTAACAGACCGAATTCGATTAATCTGTCAGTTAACCGAATTAATTCGGTCGGGGGCCGGTTAATAATTTTTTAAGTTTTCGGTTAATGGTTAATTCGGTTCGAAACCAGTCAGTTAACCGAATTTTTTCGATTTAACCGAATTTTTTCGGTTTAACCGAAAAAATTAATAAATAAAATTATAATATATAAATAGCCCACTATTAACTCAAACCCAATCCAACATAAACCCAAATACCCAATCTAATATATATTAACCCAAGTACCCAACACAACCCAATTACCCAACCCAATCATAAAAATTACAAATAATTTAATAAATAAAAATAAAAATCTAAAACTAAAAATAAAAAAATAAAAAACATATAATTTTATACAGATAATTCAGTTAATTCTGTTAATTTGGATAATTCGGGTAATTTGGGTAATTCGGTTAATTCGGTTAATTTTATACTTATTTTAACCAAAAATTAAAAAAACATATAATTTTCAATTAATTCGGTTAACCGACCGAATTAACCGAAAAATTTTCAATTTGGTTAATTTTTTTGAAAAAATTTTGGTTCGGTTAATGGTTAAAAATTTTGAAATGTCGGTTAATTCAGTTAATATTATTTCGGGTCGATTAACCAATTGAACACCCCTAGTGAAGTTGACAAGTTCAGGTACTAATCTTATATTTAACTCAAATTAAAAATAGAGATATTAATTGAAAGGCATAATTAAACTAAAACAATCAGTTTTTCCAAAAAAAAAAAAGGAAAACCAAAAACGGTTATTATGTTTTATTTGGAAATAAGTTCCTAAGATGTTTTAATATTATTACATCTTATAATCTTAGTACATCATTAAGTTTTTCTCTTCGTTTTCGAACGAGTAACTTAACTCCAAAAATAAATAAAACCCTGTATAATTTCTAAAAAGTTAAAATATGATATAAGGATTTGTATTTTTCAAAAAAAAAATAGAATATAGTTTTTATATTTTATATTTTATATTTTATAATTTTAGTCCTTTTATTTTACAAATTTTAAAGTTCAAGTCTAATTGTTAAAATAATTAAATTTTTTGTTAAATTTGTTGACGTGACATTTTGAAATAAAAATACTTACTTGATAGTCATGTAATTGAAATACAACCTTATAATGAACTTGAGTTTAATAAAATAATTTTAATAATATTAACAATTAGACTTAAATTTTGAAATCTAAAAGTAGAAAGACTAATTCCAAGAAATAAAACTATAAGGACTAAATTGCAAATTTAAGAAGAGTAGAAGAATTTATGGCATATTTTAACCATATTAAAATAGTTTACTGAAATTACTTGCAATTAATTATCTAATTTTAATAATACATGTTTTGGAATTATCTAAGAGTAGCTCATGTCTTATGTGTGTGTGTATATATTTATACTTTCACCCTAATAGTTGCATACTTATCTAAGATTTTCTTAGTTGTGAAGATTTTGGGAACACAAGGGTTAAATCCTAAATGGAGGTCTTTGGATTATTTGTCTTTGGATTATTTGTTGGAGTTGACCAAGAAAAAATGCAAGAAGGAAATTTTATGGAGGAGACGACGTATTGTGGAAAACATGAGGGGATTAAAATGAATTTTGGTGATTCAGAGACAACAATTTTTCTCTTATGTGAATCCTCAAACGAGTCAATTGTTGATACTAATTTTGAAATTCGAATGGCATGAGTTCTTAATCGAGTCCGAGATTGAGAAGAGGATTTAGTTATTTTTAGTGCTTTGGATGTGGTGATGTAACAATTTTTTTATCCGTAGGTTATATAAAGGCAACTAGGGGTGAGAGTTTGATGGAATCGAATATCTTATACTTGAGACCTTTGAAAGAGAGATTTAGTTATTGTTGCTAAAGGCAAAGAGACGAAGATAACATCATATTTTTACGTTGTTTTTTTTGGGGTTATGTAATAAAGCAATATACATACATGTTTTGATTCAAGTAATACTAATATTTAACATCATACGCTACTTCATAACTTCAACTATATATTTTTTGGGGGTTAAATCAACTCAGAGTTTTTGAAGTGCAAAGCATAAAGTTGAGTTGACTCGGAACGATTAGAGTTGAACAACTCCTTCGACTTTGAGTCGATTGTACTTTACAATAGAATTCCAAGATGTTGTTCTACTTCTCTTGCATTTTTTTCTTGCTCGACTCTCACAACTTCTAACAAATAATCTATAGTTGTCCATTCAGGTTTAATCATTGTGTTATTGAAATCTTCAGAACTAAGAAGCTCCATTTTTGTTTTAGATAATCATATAGATATTAGGGTGGAAGTATAAATATATAGACATGAGAGTTGAACCGTTCGTGTAGAGTTGGGGTTTTTTTTTTTGAAAAATATCAAATTAATCCAAATCCAAATAGAAATTGGATTATTGAATTTAAATAAAAATAGGATTTGAATTAATTCAAACCCAAATCCTTATCTATAGAACAGTCCTAAATGCCCCCAATAATCAACTACATTTGAATAAATCATGCAATGGAATTGCTAAAGCCAAACCAGTCCCTGCAGGCAGTGGGAGAGTATTGAGGGACTCCAATGACAGACATTGATCGATAGTTCAACAAAAACCAGAGGAACACCAACATTGAAAACCAAAAATATCAACTACAAGGAGAAATAAGCACCAATTTAGAATAGGAAATTACCACACTAGGAGCCAATTAAAGGTTGCTACAATTGGCCATAGGTCAAGGAAAGACTGTTGATTCTCGACACGCAATAGGTTTCTCCAAACTATCGGCAATGTCATTATACACGCTAGGAATGATGCAGCCAAGTTGACATATAAGGATCTGATAATTTACCCTCATCTTCTAACTTGAATAGAGTCAGATTTAAGATAAAGTAAACCTCTTTTAACAAGCTTAAATTTTGTTCTTACAAGTTGTATCACCCATCGGAAATATGGAAAACATTTTATCCAAAAAAAAAAACCTTATGATTGGTTTTAAGAAAGAAAATAGAAATACAGTGTATGATTCAGGCATTTCATCAAACAACCAAGATTCTCAACACAAATCTAAGAAACTGTTAAACTTTGGCCTGCAATGCAACATCAGACCAGCATTGAAGTTGAACCAGTGGAGCAACAAGATCTTGTTTATTTTGTTCATTTGTAACTTTCTTAGTTACTTTGTAATGTGATTTAAAGTTAGTAGGATTTGTTGAAGATTTGAAAGTGATGTAATAGCTGGTATACCAACTTCCTTTTGTGTGTAATTTTAGCTTAACTTAAGTCATGTATTAGTGGTAGCAGTTAGACATTAGGTAACTATCATTTTTTATTGTATCAACATATATACTTTTGCTGGATGAAATGGAAAGTAAGAGAATTTCATTTCTTCTTCAAATTTTTTTTTTGCTTTTGTTTTGTGGTCGTATTCTCTTTGCAAGTCTCAAGTCTTTGAAGCTCAAGATTCTTTCATACTTTATCCAAGTTTATTACTTTGTTACTCTATTTCCAGACAGAGCTTCATACTTCATTCGGATTACTTGGTTCTGTTTTTCTTCCTGTGTAAAAAAAACCTCAACATGGTATCAGAGCCTGTCATCTTTGAGGGCCTCTATTGTTGGTATTTTTCTTTGTGGAGAAAACTTAAAGAGGAAGAAGTTGAAGTTGTTGTTTTTGTTACTGCAAGATGATTTTTACAACACCACCTGTGTTTGTTGGAGAGAACTACCACATCTGGGTAGTGAAGATGAAGACATATCTCCAAGCACACGATTTGTGGAATGTTGTAGAGAATAATGTTGAACCACCTCTACTGAGGGCCAATCCCACCATTGCACAGATAAGGCAACATAGTGAAGATTGTGCCAAGAAGCATAAGGTTATGGCTTGCCTGTAAAATGGAATATCCGATATGATTTTTACTAGGATAACGGGTTGTGACTCACCAAAGCAAGCATGGGAGAAGCTAAAGGAGGAGTTTATGGGGTCAAACAAGAGAAGGCAGTAACAACTGATCAATCTCAGGAGAGATTTTGAGAACTTGAAGATGAAAGAGTCAAAAACCATCAAGCAATACTCTGATAGAATAATGGTCATAGTCAACAACATTAGGCTCCTTGGTGATGATTTCAGTGAGAGTAGAGTTGTTGAAAAGGTCATTACAACTCTCCTGAAAAATTTGAGTCAAAAATATCTTCATTGGAGGACTCAAGGGATTTATCAACCATTTCATTGTCTGAGTTGGTAAATTCCCTATATGCACTTGAACAAATGAGGGCCAATAGGCAGGAAGAGCACCCTGAAGGAGCTTTCCAAGCAAAGACCAAAGAAAACTCAAGTTCAAGCCACAAAGGCAAGAAACCATGGCTTGACAAAAGGGAGAAATTAAAAAGGGATGTTGAAGAAAAGAACTTTCCACTATGCATTCACTGCAAAAAGACTACACACTTGGAGAACTATTGCTGGTACAGGCCAAATGTCCAGTGCAGGAGATGCAAACAGTTTGGTCATGTTGAGAAGGTGTGCAAGAACAAAAGGAAGGTACAAGGTCAGCAGCAAATACAAGTTAAGGCTGCTGAAGACCTTCAAGCTTAGGAGGAGCATGTTTTCTCTTCATCCTGTTATGCAACCTCAAACAAAATTAGTAAGAACTGGTTAGTTGACAGTGGTTGTTCTCACCATATGACTTCGGAGGAAAGGCTATTCAAGGATCTTAACAGAAGGTTTACTTCTAAAGTCAGAGTTGGAAATCGTAACCTTATTGAGGCCAGAGGCAAAGGAGATGCAGTGATCAACACACATTCAGGTAACAAAGTTATTTCTGATATACTTTATGTGCCTAACATAGACCAAAACCTACTTAGTGTTGGTCAACTAATTGAGAAGGGCTATTCACTGGTTTTCAAGAATAACTCCTGTGTTGTTGAGGATACATTTGGTCAAGTATTGGTTACAGTGGCTATGACTGGTAGATGTTTTATGCTGAATGTAAATTAGTTAGAAAAGAAGGCCTATACTAGTGCCACTGACACAGCTAGTTTATGGCACAAGAGACTAGGGGGGTCGGTGGCCTTGCCACCCCCGAGTTTGCCACTGATGCAAAGCATAAAGTTGAGTTGATTCAGAATGACTAGAGTTGAACAACATCTTCAACTTTGAGTTTGTTGCTCTTTACAATAGAATTCCGATATATCGTAATGACATATATTGAATTTTTGTGCATATCCCACCATTTAAAGTTTGTTTCAGTTTCCTCCATTGATGGTTCCACCAAGCAAGTTTTAATGGCTTCTTTATTCTTCAAACACTCAGCCTCGAATTCGTTGAAGAACTCATGGGATTCGACTTGCGAAAATGATATCAACAACCGACTTGCTTAAGGATTCACATCGGTGATAAATAGTTGTTTTTGAATCAACAAAACACAATTTAATCCGCCCATGTTTTCAACAATGTATCGTTTGATAAGAGGCAATAGATCTCTTGTCTGGTAATACAACATAATAACCATTGCCCATTTTTTGTCAATAATTAATTATATGCATATACTTTTTTTATTAAAAAAAAAAATTGTTTACCTCTACAGCCCAAAATATCGAGTCCACGAAGAATAGATTAATTAGATTTTTTTTATAGAAATTACAATTAAATAATTAATTGCACGTAATTTTAATAAAAGCATCTGGGTTTCTGTCATGGATTCGCCTCCACCTTTGTTAACTGAAATTAAAGAACCAAACTATTAATTACTTCAAATAAAACCATTTTCACTCTTCTTCTTCTTCTTCTTTTTTTTATGTTCAAACCTATAATCCAGTACTGGGAAAAAAAATCAAATTCACCTAATTAGGGTTTGGAGGGATTGAAGAATTCCAAAAGAAGAAATAGACAAGATATGTAAATTTAAAAAAAAATTCAAATATATATATATAATATTCTTATAGTTTAAAAAAATAAGTTCCTAAAAGTTAATAACAAGTCCCAATTGAAAGTTTTTCTATAAAAGTTTTTAAAATACTATTAAAAATTCAAAAATCATATTTTTTTAAGATTTAGAAACCTTTTTTTAAATAATTTGTTTGTAATTTTTCTCAAAATTTTTATATTTTTAAAATTTAATAATAGCATATAATGTTTTTAAATTTTAAATTTTAAATCAATACCAAAATATTCCAAGGTGTTGTAAATGTTTTTAAAGCATGTTGGTATTTTGTATTGATATTAAGAATCTAGGTTTCCGAACATTGCATGTCATTAACCAAATTACAACCTTAAAAGGAGATGTCTTGATACATCGCTTAGATGTTTAATACATTCTTTAATTGTGCTCATACATCTTTAAATGTACCAATACGTAAGTTGCAGTGACACTTTTCCAACTCAAAATTAATACTTCTAATGAATATAAATTTGTACAATTAAAATTAATTAATATATATTGAAGTTGGCTACGTATATATATTTTTTATTTTATAAAATCTAAACACATAATTACATTTCTTAATTAATAATTTGATTGATTAAGTGCTAAATTTTCTCATATGTTAATTATATAACTGATTTATACTATTTATATATTATACTCTTAATTTTTTATATAATATTAAAATTAAAGGTGAGGATGAGAGTAACACTGTTCAAACTCAAATCAAATAAATGTATGCTCATAAACATATTCAAATTTTACAATATAAAGCTATTATGTTATTCATCCTTTTTTTTTAAAAAAAATTAATTCTATTCATCAACAACTGCAATTTTCTTTTTACAATTTAGGGCTGACAACAAGATCTTCCTTAACTAAATACCTATTAATACATATTTTTCCAGTAGTATGATGATCGAATGTGTAATCATGCTACTGAATTATTACGAGAATTACGGGATGGTGAACGAAAGCTAGCAAGGGAGAATATGAGACGAAGGATACAAGTTAGGAATTATGGGAGTGATAATGGGAGTAACGGTGGAGGTAAAAAGTGACAAGGTTTCTTACTCTGAAAGTATGAGTGTGCAAAGTGGGTTTAGTGGGTTGAAACTAGCTTTATTATTGAAGCAGATTAAGAGCATGAAGCAAAAAAGAAATTAATTAAGGAGGGATATTTGTCTAAGACAATGCTTATTTTTAATGTAATTTTCAATATCTGGATTTTGATAGGGATATATGTGGTAAAACCTTATTCAAATTACCACAATGAATATATAATTTTTGGGGAATGCAAGGATGTAAATGAAATGTTGTATTACATTGAAATTGGTTCAATTTTAGTTTCACATTTATATTGAAGATAATCAAAGACTTGTAAGGGTTAGGTTGGGTTTAGCTTGGGATGATGAAACTGATAAAAAAAAAATCAAATATAAAACATAATTCCATAAATATTAATTATATTATATGTATATTCATTTGATCAAATTGATCCATCAAACTGAATTAAGTTAATTAGAAATAATGTGTAGTTACAAAATATGCAACTGAGCCTAAGCATATAACGTGTTCCTTCTAACAAAATCAAACAACTTGTTCTTTCTAACAAAATAAACCAACCAATACATTTTTGGTATACCATTTCCCTTGGCTATACAAAAATAGTCAATCTATATATGTATCACTTGCCTCAACCAATTTTAGTTTTGTTATCGTAGTGCCTTTGCAAACCATACTATATTTACAAGAAATCAACTATACCAAACACGCACGAAAACAAAAACAAAAACGAAAACAAAAAATGTCATCATTCACTTCTACAAACATCACTTGTTTGCTGGTTTTGTCTTCCTTGGTGAGTTGTTGCTCCTTGGTGCATTCATCTTGACAGGTGCTACTGACCCTTGTGTTCCTAAAGGGTCTCCATTAGCTTTCCTCTTGTTGCTTGTGGGTTTAGATAGCATTGAGGAATCTCCACCAATTTTCCGAGGTGCATTATATGACCTTGCCCTAGTGCTTGAACCAAACTGCAACAATAGATAAATATAAAGTCAGTGCAAAAAACTTATCTCATTGTCTTTGTGTTAGTAGGAAATCAGTATGTTCAGATTAAGTGCATAGAAGGTTTGCTCTCCAGTGTTGAGATTTGTGCAATCCCTTGAAAGGATTGTCTTGCATCAACTTCATTTACCTTGTCCTTGCCTTTATGTGATTGAGCTTGGGTTGACTGCAAATTTGCACAACATATTTTGTAGTTTGGGTTGATTAATTTTATGTCACAATGCAATTCAATTACCAATTTGCATTTAGTTATACCTGTTGAGGGGCTTTTCTATTGTTGGTTTGGTCGGACCTTCTAGCAGTAGCATTTGAAGAAGATTGGGATCTCTGCAAAATGTTAGGAAATGATAATTAGTAGAAAATATCAATTAAAAATAGTCTTTATTCAATTTTAATATCCCAATACCTTTTCACCAACTAAAGGTTTAGGACATGCTTTCTTGTCATGAGCTACTTCCCCACAATTTTTACAAGTCATCCTCATCCCTTTCCTATTCCAGACCTTGGTTTCTTAGGTTCATCTTTTGACTTCCTCCGATTATTCTTTAGCCTCCCTGGCATAGTTCTCTCAATAGGAGGAAGTACATGCTGAATCCCAGTCTTTGGCCAATCATGGTTACCATTTATTGGTTGCATTGGATAAGTGCAAAATCTTAGGTAGGTGTCCTTGTGGTAGCAAGTGCACAAATGCTCATTTTGGTTCCCAGATAAGTACCATAGTGTTGCACATGTATGAATATTTAGAGAGAGTCTGAGCTTCTATACTTCAAAGTCAAGTAGCTCAAACGATATATTTGAAAGATATATTATCACCAACGGTAACTAAGCCTCTCTCTGTTCATATTTCGGTTTCCTCCGACAGATTCCCTGTTATGAATTTTTTCCTCTCTCTAAATCTTTGAAAGAGCATATTGTATATATACTTCAAGAAAATCAGAACCATATATATATATTTGTAATTCTTTGTTTCGTTCTGTCAATCTCGGTAGAAAAAATTGAGTTTTTGTCATAGGTTTCAAGATACATATTTGCCAATTTTTGGGAAAATGGGTTAAAGCATTTTCCGGTTGTTGTTTTTATTGTAATAGTTTCTTGGATTTGTGTTGAGAATCTTGGTCATTTGATGAAATGCCTGAATCAGACACTGTATTTCTATTTTCTTTCTTAAAACCAATCACAAGTTTTTTTTTTTTTGGATAAAATGTTTTCCATATTTCTGGTGGGTGACTCTATTCAAGTTAGAAGATGAGGGTGAATTCTCAGATCCTTATATGTCAACTTGGCTACATCATTCCCAGCGTGTGGCCGATAGTTTGGAGAAACCTGTTGTGTGTCGAGAATTAGCAACCTTTCCTTGACATGTGGCCAATTGTAGCAACCTTTACTGGGCTCTAGGTGTGGTAACTTCCTGTTTCAAATTGGGGCTTATTTCTCCTTGTAGTTGCTATTTTTGGTTTTCAATGTTGGTGTTCCTCTGGTCTTTGTTGAACTATCAATCAATGGGTTTCATTGGAGTCCCTTAATACTCCCCCACTGCCTGCAGGGACTAATTTGGCTTTAGCGGTTCCATCGCATGATGTATTCGAATGCAGCTGAGCATTGGGGGCTATTAGGACCGTTGTTTGGATTTGGATTTGGATTTGGATTTAGATTTGGATTTGAATTAATTCAAATCTTATTTGTATTTAAATTCAATAATCCTATTTTTATTTGTATTTGGATTAATTTAATCTTTTTCAAAATAAAAATAAAAAAAACCTAACTCTATACGAACTATTCAGCTCTCATGTCTATATATTTATACTTCCACCCCAATAGCTATATGATTATCTAAAACAAAACAGCTATAGATTATTTGTTAGAAATTGTGAGAGTTGAGTGGGAAAAAATGCAAGAACAAATCTTCATGAAGGAGAAGAAGAATGACCAATTGAAAAGGAAACATCGAATCCAGGAAGAAAATAACAAGAACAAGAGACCCATTACCTCTTATCCACCTAAGCCATTGTTGCCTGAAATCTTGAAACGACATATTGTTGAAAACATGGGCGAATAAAATTGCATTTTGGTGATCCAAAAACAACTGTTTTTCTCCAATGTGAACCCCCAAGCGAGTCAATTGTTCATACCATTTTCACAAGTCGAATCCCATGAGTTCCTCAACGAATCCGAGGTTGAGCGTTTGAAGAATAAAGAAGCCATTAAAGCTTGCTTGATGGAACCATCAATGGAAGAAACTAAATCAACTTTAAATGATGAGATATGCGCAAAAATTCAATGTATATCCTTACGACATTTTAGAATTCTATTATAAAGAATAACTAACTCATAGGTGAAGATCTTGTTCAATTCTAGTCGTTCCAAGTCAACTCAACTTTAAACTTTGCACTTCAAAAACTCTGAGTTAATTTAACCCTAAAAAAATGTATAATTAAAGTTATGAAGTAGTTTATGATGTTAAATATTAGTATTACTTGAATCAAAACATATATACCTATTGCTTTATTACATAACCCCCCAAAAAAAACAATGTAAAAATCCTAATGTTATCTTGTCTCTTTGCCTTTAGAAACAGTAACTAAATATTTCTTTCAAAGGCCTTGTGTATATTTGCTTATCATACAGGGAAGCATAAAATGTAGACCCAAAGGCCCTTTTTACTTTTTGTCTCGCTTATTACTCTCTCTTTAACTAAAATTAAATAAATGGTAGCGTAAATCAACTAAATAATTTATCTCCATGCCATTCAAACCAACAGCCAACATCATAAATTTGTAACACCAACATCTGTATAAAGTAGCTAGGTTATCTTTAGGGATAAGTAAAACTCGATTAGATTAAAAAAATCGAAAAAAATTTTGAATTTCGAGTTAATCGATTCGAGTTATTCGAATTATTCGAGTCAACTTGATTAACTCGATTCGAGTTGAATTTCAAAATTCGAATAATAGATTGGTGTAAATACTCTTGTAGTCCCTGTCAGCTTTGAAAATAAATAAATTGATCAGTCTCACAACAAAATTATAATAAAAATTAAAATAATTTTCAAAAATTCAAAATAATTTAAAAAAACTCAAATTTTATATTTTAAAAATTCTAATAAATATAAAAAAGTTAAAATTTTAAAATTTTCTAAAATAATAATTATGGGACCTAATTAATAATTTAAATTTATCATACTCAAGTATCTTATAGAACACAATACTTATTACTTCAATAAATTATGTTTTCATCAAAATACATTATTGTGTCCACGTATGGATGCATGCATGCTACTATATACAAGGCAATGTAGAGTGCTGAAATTTTGTTAAGTTAAATTTGATGAAAGCTTGGCTGAATTTTGTGGTGGGCATTCTTATTCAATTATTGGTGATTCTGCTGGGAGACGTCTGTCTGGTTGTCGTTCGAAGCTTGAAGTTATAGGTGCTTCCAATGACGACACCAGCTGGATCTGGTACGTGGGTATGGGAATTAAATGGCTTTTTTTTTTAACAATATGAGATTTCAAACCATGTAAAACTGCACCACCTTTAAGGTTAAATTTTATTATTAATTGAATCAAAAACATGTAAAGTACAAAACATTTATATTACTTGAATCAATTCTGTTTATCTATCAGCACCTTGGTTTATTACATAACCCCCTATTATTTACTATTCCTGCAACAACATAATATCAAATATAACCCCATTAACTACCTGCTAACTTTATATCTACATATTAATTTCTTTGCCCGGCCTAAAATTTAAAGTTTTCGAAATGCAAAGCATAAAGTTGAGTTGACTTGGAATGACTATAGTTGCACAACATTATCAACCTCGAGTTAATTGTTTTTCACGATAGAATTCCAAGAAGTTGTAACGATGTACATTGAACTATTGCTCATAACTCACTTATTAAAGTTGATTTTAATTTCCACAATGGTTCCACAAATGAGCTTTAATGACATCTTTTTTGGTCTTCAAATGCTTAATCTTGAATTCGTTGAGGAGCACATAAGATTTGGTCTTCAAATGCTTAATCTTGAATTCGTTGAGGAGCTCATAAGATTTGAGTTGTGAAAACCGTATCAAGAATCGACTTGCTTAAAAGTTTACGTTGGAGAAGAATAATTTCTTTTAGATCACCAAAACACAATCGGATCCACCCAATTTTTCAACGATATGTTGTTTCAAACTGTGGGGCAACAAAGTCGGTGGATAAGAGACAATGGGTCTCTTGTTCTTGCTATTCTCTTCCTTGAATTGATGCTTCCTTTTCAATCCGTTCTTCTCTTGCATGGAGCCTAAACACCCAAAACCAGGACTTTTGTTTCCAACTTTTCTGATTTTGAAGCTTCGTTGTTGCGATTTCTCTTGATCGAATCACGTAACCTCTAACAAGTAATCGAAAGCAGTCCATTTAGGATCGACGTTTGTGTCCTTGAAATCTTCAAACCCAAGGAGTTCCATCATCTTTTTTCCTTAGGTAATCAAACAACTGATACTCTACAAGTATAAAGAGTTGAGTTTGGTGAAAAGTACAAATATACAGAGAGTGTGTGAGCTTTTTTACTTTCAACTCAAGTAACTCAAACGATATTTTTGAAATAGATATTATCAGTAACGGTAACTAAGCCTCTCTCTGCTCATATTTCGGTTTACTCCGACGGATTCCCTGTTTGAATTTTTTTTTGCTTCCCTAAATCTTTGAAAAAGCATATATATATTTCAAGAAAATCGGAACCATATATATATTTGTAATTCTTTGTTTAGAATTCCTATTTGGTTCTGGTTCTATCAATCTCCGTAGAAAAAATGGAGTTTCTGTCATAGGTTCCTGGATACATATTTGTCGGTTTTTGGGAAAATGGGTTCAAGCATTTTCTAGTGGTTGTTTTGATTGTAATAGTTTCTTGGATTTGTGTTGAGAATCTTGGTTGTTTGATGAAATACCTGAATCAGACACTGTATTTCTATGTTCTTTCTTAAAACCAATCATAAGTTTTTTTTTGTTTTGGATAAAATGTTTTCCATATTTCCGGTGGGTGATGCAACTTGTAAGAATAAAATTTAAGCTTGTTAAAAGAGGTTTACTTTATCTTAAATCTGACTCTATTCAAGTTAGAAGATTAGGGTGAATTCTCAGATCCTTATATGTCAAATTGGCTGCATCATTCCCAGCGTGTAGCTGATAGTTTGGAGAAACCTGTTGTGTGTCGAGAATCAGTAGCCTTTCCTCGACCTGTGGCCAATTGTAACAACCTTTACTTGGGTGCGGTAACTTCCTGTTACAAATTGGTGTTTATTTCTCCTTATAGTTGCTATTTTTGGTTTTCAATGTTGGTGTTCCTTTGGTTTTTGTTGATCTATCAATTAATGACTGTCATTGGAGTCCCTCAATACTCCCCCGCTGCTTGCAAGGACTGGTTTGGCTTTAGCAGCTCCATCGCATGATGTATTCGAATGCGGCTGAGCATTGGGGGCTATTAGGATCGTTCTATGGTTAAGGATTTGGATTAATTCAAATCCTATTTTTATTTGTATTTGGATTAATTTAATATTAAAAAAAAAAACAACTCTACACAAACTGTTCAGCTCTCATGTCTATATATTTATACTTCTACCCTAATAGCCATATGATTATCTAAAACAAAAATAGAGCTTCTTAGTTCTGAAGATTTCAAGAACATAAGGACCGAACCTGAATGGACAGCTATAGCTTGTTTGTTAGAAGTTTTGAGAGTCGAGCAGGAAAAAATGCAAGAGCGAATCTTTGTGAAGAAGAAGAAGAATGGCCAATTGAAAAGGAAACGTCGAATCCAAGGAGAAAATATCAAGAACAAGAGACCTGTTACCTCTTATCCACTCAAGCCACCGTTGCCTAAAGACTTGAAACGACTTATTGTTGAAAACATGGGCAGGTCAAATTGCATTAAGGTGATTTTAAAAAATTGCTTTTCTCTTATGTAAACCTTCAAGCGAGTCGATTGTTGATACCGTTTTCACAAGTCAAATTCCATAGGTTTCTCAATATATCTGAGGTTAAGCGTTTGAAGAACAAAGAAGCCATTAAAGCGTGCTCGGTGGAATCATCAATAGAGGAAACTGAAATCAACTTTAAATGGTGGGATATGCACAAAAATACAATGTATATTCTTATGACATTTTGGAATTCTATTATAAGGAACAACAGACTTAAAGTTGAAAATCTTGTTCAACTCTGGTCATTCCGAGTCAACTCAACTTTATGCTTTGCACTTAAACAACTCTAAGTTAATTTAACTCCAAAAAATATATAATTGAAGTTATGAAGTAATTTATGATATTAAATACTAGTATTACTTGAATCAAAACATATATATCTATTACTTTATTACATAACTCCAACAAGAAAAAAATGTAAAAATCTGATGTTATCTTGTCTCTTTGTCTTTAGCAACAGTAACTAAATCTCTCTTTCAAAGGCCTCATGTATATTTGCTTATCATATAGATAAGCATAAAATGTATGCCCAAAGGCTCTTTTTACTTTTTGTCTTGCTTATTACTCTCTCTTTAACTAAAATTAAATCAATGGCAGCGTAAATCAACTAAATAATTTGTCTTCATGGCATTCAAGCCAATTGCCAACACCATAAATTTGTAATACCAAAATTTTTATAAACTAACTAGGTTACCTTTACAAGTAAGCAAAATTCGGATCAATTCAAAAAAATTGACAAAAAATTTAAATTTTGAGTTAATCGATTCGAGTTATTTGAGTTAATTCGAATGATAGATTAGTGTAAATACCTTTTTAGTCCCTATCAACTTTGACAGTAAGCAGATTGGTCTAAAAATAATTTTTGAAAAATTCAAAATTTATATTTTAAATATTTTTAAAATTTTAAAAAATTTAAAAAATATATAAAAATGTTAAAATTTTAAAATTTTCTAAAATAATAATTGTGGGACCTATTTCATGATTCTAATTTATCATACTCGGTATCTTATTTTTATTGTTTTGCTTTAAAAACTTCAAATATTTTTATATGCTATAATACGGAGTTAGTTATACTCTAACAATATTTTTATTTAACATGTTTAATTTTTGAATCTCACTTGATTCGATTATACTCGACTCGAATTTTATTTCACTCTATTTGATTCGAAAAAAATTTAAATTGATTTAGGATAATAAATAGGACTCGCGAACTCGATTAACTCAAAATTTTATTACTCAAATCGAGTGAAATTGTTCGAGTTAAATTTAAAAAATTAAACATGTTAAATAAAAATATTGTTATAGTATATCAAATTCCATGTTATAGCACATAAATATATTTGAATTTTTTTTCAAAAATACAGGATCGACAACCTGATTTGACTTCCTACATGTTGTGACATAGTCAAAACAGTATGTTACGTAACGATGTTGTACCACTTGACATTGAGACATCACAAACTGTTGGCCAATGTTGCGACGAAGGTAAATCAAAGTCTGGGATGAGGAACCTGCTTTATGCAAAAATAGGTCATTTAACATCAATTTCACTTAGCTAAACATTCCACAAACCATTTGATGTTCAATGTACCACATCACTTGCATAGGTTCAAGTCCAAACACGTTCCAAACATAACATTAAAACACATTATCATCCAAATATCCAATGCTTCAAACGACACCATTTTCACATCAAAACTACTAATACCATTACAACATACCAACTATTCATTTCTCAATTCAAATTTCATTCAAGCTCACATCTTCATTTACCATTCACACATAACACTTCATAAACTAAATACATGTATATATATATATATATATATCAATTGTCATTTACTACTCAAGTTTATTAGCAATTAAGGTTTCAAACCATCTTAACTGATAATATTCTAGAATGACATATATTTATGTATTAATTACATATTTATTTTGAGTATGATCCTACTAATTTGAGCTATTTATGGCTTTTTATCTTGTTGGGAATAAATTAAAAGCAAAAGGAAATTTAGGGGCAAAAAGCATAAATTTAAAGATAAAATGGGCCAGCATGAGAAGTAGGAGAGAAGTGGTGCCGAAAATGCAAATTATGGAAGACTTGAGGGCAAAAGTGCAAAGAAGAGATTTTATAAACAAAGACTCTATTTAATTTTTAATTATATTAGGATAATTGTTAAATATTATTATTTAGATTTAATTTTAGCTTTTATATTTATTTATCTTTAATTATCTTTATTTATTTGTATTTATTTTTTAGAATTTAATTAGGAATAAACTAGGTTTCCTAGTACAATAAATAGGGAATGGGGTGACACAAATTTAACTCATATTTTTTGTAAACACTCCCTCTTCCAAAAAGCTTAGCCTTATTTCCTTTCATATTATTCAATAAAAATTATATTTTCATTACATTTATTTCTTTTTACCCAAAAATCATGAGCCACTAAACTTATCTAACCAAAGGTTGTCGAAATTCCCCCAAAAGGGTTCATGAGGCTTAGGATCTGTGCTTAGCCTTCTCAATGAGTGTTCATCGCTTCTCCGCACTACGGAACTGGCGCTTCCATCCATGTCCCTTCAAAAGTGATCTTTTTATCTTGTGCAAAGGCGGCCGCTTTGTATGTTTTGGGAAGGTTACACAGTCGATTCTTTAGCTTACTAAGTCAGAGGTTAGCGAGCCCAAGAGACAAAATGGCATCGCATTCGTCATTGAGAAGTGAAGATCTAGCATAAAATGGTCCCACAAAAGCAATTGTTGGCTAGAGTTAGGTTCTTCTAAATCGTAAGTCTAAAATCTTGGGGCTAGTGGCCGTAGGCGTCCTTTTCCACTATAACTAGCTTATTCTGTTTGAGAAGGATCACCTAAAAGCCGAGGATTGAACCCAAGGCGGATCGAGTCAACTGGAGGCTGGAATCTCTCCATAAAAACTCTTTTTCCTCAACTCTATTTATTTTTACGATTTTAATTTTAATTTTCACAATTTCAATTCAATCAAACTTTTAATTTTGTTTTTTTTTTCAGGTACGCAGATTTTCTTGAGCACGACTCTATCCAGGATCTCGAGGAACAGGAACTTGTGAAAATCCAATCCCTAAGGATTTGACCCTACTTCCCTTATACTATTATTTTCATTATTTTATAGGGATAAAATATATTTGGTGCTCTCAACGACGCATCATTAACATTATAAGGTTACCTAACAACTACTAGTAAATTTCAAATTACCACCAAATTTACAATTCAAGTGAAACTTACGCCAATTAGCAAACTACCATCATATAATCATTTTCATATAACGATTTTCAAAACTCAAACAAACCATTTCATTTCCAACTAGGCCATTTACAAACTTTAACAAAAGTTGAACATGTTATCAAACATTCATTTATATACTTAAACATTAACAAATTCATATTCAAGGATCAACCATAGTTCCAATCACTATTATCTCAAGTAAACTCATATATTAACCCTACATACATTCCACATAACCAAGATTAAAATGAGCCAAAAGACTACCGACAAGATTATGAAATAGTGTGATCTTTAAGTTGATTCAATAGATAAGTGTCGCAACCCGAAAATCTATAAGGCAAAGCGAGACAATGGGTAAGAATTTTGGATGCTTTGTAAGTCCATATGAAAGTTTAATTGGCATTAGACTAATTTAGAAATTAAAATGCATTGGTACAAATATAGCAATCCTTTAGTTTCTTGCACATTCATATACTTTCACAAATACATCAAATAAGTTAGTCTGATTACGTGTCATAAGCTTAAAACACATTCATATAGTGAAATAACAATCCATCATATCACATATACTTACCAAATCACATTCAATTTGTAACACATATATAATTTCATTCATATACATATATATATTTATGTCGAACATCTTGATTCCATTTAGTACCATTTTCATTTATGTTTTTCACCCGAATAACTAAAATAAATTGAACTGAGATACACAAGACTGATATGATTACATATGTTGACATTGTCGAGTTGTTAACCTTAGCTTCTAATCCAGGTTGCTAACACTAGTTTAGTTTGAATTTGCTAACACTAGCTTCAAAGGATCCGCAACATATGTTGGATATCCAGTCATCGAATTAATTCCCAATTACAACACCCAATTTTTTATACAAGTAGACATATTCGAGCTACTAGCACTAGCTTCAAATCAGGGTTGCTAACTGGAAACACAAAAATATACACACTTTTTCATGCCACTTTAACTCAAATTCATGCAGTTTCGGTAAAATTATTGTCGAAAATTATATAATTATTATAAAATAATTATTTTGGACTTAAATTATTAACATAATTAATTTTAAATAATTTTATAATAAATTTTTATCATTGTCGAAAAATTTGCATGAAGGGCGAAAATTGGCTCGATAGAAACTGCTAGAAGGGCAAAATCGAGAAGCGATTTTTGAAGCCTCGAGACAAATGAATTTTTCAGCTAAAGACGGTCCAAATTATGTGTATTAATTCATAATATAATTACAATTTAATTTTAATCCAATTTAATTTGGATTAAATAAATTATTTTTAATTAAATTATGAAAAGTTGCCCAGTTGAGCTGAACCGAGAGAACCGAACTAGTCAAGCTTTGGGCAGCCCAAAACCGTCCAGCAAGCTGACCCAATCAGCTTGCTTGGCTGATTAATTGGCTAGCAAAAAGGCCCTTGAAGACTTCGTCTTCAAACTTGCCACATGTGTGGCCGGCCATGGGACGGCTCTTTGGCTGCTGATTTTGGCTATTTTTAGCTGCCCTCTCAGCCTATAAAAACCCCCTTTGGCTACTCATTTCACCACACCACAACTTTCTCATCTCTTCTCTTCTCTCTCAACTTTCTCTCTTTATTTTTCCATCTGTTTTCCTTTGTCCTCTTGCCGATTTCACCTCTTGAAAAAGAGTCGTTCATCCATCATTTGGAGAAGCATTCAAGTGTTCATAGAAGCCTTGGTTCGACAAGAACAAGTGAAGAAGGAAGAGTGGAACAACCCAGCCAAACGACGGAGAAACACCAGATTTTCTTCTTGTTCCCTATCTTTTTAAATTCTGTTGTTGTTATGATGAACATGTCTATGAATATTTATGTTGATATGATTTATTTCATTAATATGGCTTAAATTTAATTTGTGTTAGGTTGATTACATTTCGTCTTCTTAATTTATTAAAATTGTGTTTGTGTTGTTATAGGCCTCGTAAGATGTTTGATTAAGTCAAACCATGACTAGGTTATTCTTGCATTACAATTGTAAGGTAACTAATGAATTAATTATTTAAACGGATTGAAATTGTAATTAATTGACACGATACTTAATCAGTGCATGTTTAATCATCTAAGGTAGCTAAAGGTTAATGATGATCGCTAAACTAACTAAAAATTCGACTAAGGCAAGCGCACCTATCGAACAGTAGTATAGTTGTTGTGAGACCGGAAATATCATATCCACAAGGACTAAAAGTACTAGTAATTACTATCTTTTTATTTTCTAGCCCAAGAATTAAAGGGATGTTTTTTAACTAAGATTAACTATTTAATTAACTAAGAACACGATAGAGATAAAAGTTGGAAAATACTTTTAGAAAACCGATGGAGAAGATAATACCCAAGGAAGAATCCACCTAGACTTCACTTATCATTTCTGAATTAGACGATTTATTCACTTGACTTAATCCGTAGAAATCCCTAGTTTATGTTAATATCTCTCTCAAGACTAAAAACAACTGACTCTAGGTTTATTAATTGAAATCTCTTTCTAATTAAAACCCATATTGTCGCATTAACTCGATTTATGGATTCCCTTATTAGATTTGACTCTAATCGGGCAGATTTATGTCATTCTATCTCTAGGATTGCAATCAACTCCGCTTAATTATACTAGACCTACTCTTAAACAGGGACTTTTGCTCCACTGAATAAGCACATCAGACTTGAATTAATATCCTGAAATATTAAAGCAAGAATTAAGAACACATAATTAAGAATAAGAACAAGTATTTATCATATAATTCAAATTGTAATAAGATTTGTCTTAGGTTTCATCTTCCCTAGGTATTTAGGGAATTTAGTTCATAAAAATGAGGGAAAACATCTCAAAATTGGGAAAACTACAAAACATAAAGAAGCCCAAAAAATTTGGTCGAAATTGAATGGAGATCTTCAGTCTTAAAGTAAATCCTACTTCCGAACTGATTCCAATGGCTGTCTTCGAGTATTTTCTGTCTTCTATTCTCTATGTCCCTTGTGATCCTCTTCTAGAGTGTTTATATAGACTTTGGAATGCCCAAAATAGCCCAAAATTTGCCTTTTCTGAATAGAATTAAACTTGGGCTCGACAAGGACATAGCCGTATGACACGTCCGTGTGAGGGTGCTCAGGCCGTGTGAAATTTTGAGTTGGTTTTAGTCGATGTGGCCATGACACATGAGCGTGTGGCCTGCACGTGTGTCTAACACGGGCGTGTGGATTACCCGTGTGGAAGTGCCTAGGCCATGTGGAACACTGAAATCAACCTATTTTGTCCGTTTTTGGCTCGTTTCTTACTCTTTTCACTTTTCTATGCTCTCTTGAGTATAAAACATGAAATTAAAGGATTAGAAGTATCGAATTCAATAAAACTAGTGATAACTCATCCATAAATATGCCAAGCATGGGATAAAAATATGTATATATTACGGTTTATCAAATATCCCCACACTTAAGCATTTGCTTGTCCTCAAGCAAAATCCTCAACTCACAATTAAAATAAATTATTCTCAACTTATAATTCTCATCAATAATGTTTCAAATTAATCCACAAGTAATCATAAATTGGGAGTTTAACTAAAAGATCATTAACTTTTCAAACAATCCAAGTTGAGCATTTTATCACAAAAATATAGGTATTCCCTTTATCTAAGTATTTACCTTTAATTCAAAATCACACAGAGTTGGCATCCTCACTAAAGATTCACTTAAATCACTCAAGGTGTTTAAGGTTCAAAAATAAGCGCTCAATTAGTCAAACATGAAAAATTATTACCATAGACTTCCATGAAAATCAAATATCTACCACTTTAAATGAGATGATACACAAATCAAAAGGACTTTGACAAGGTAATAATGGGGCTTGGGTTAAAGGTGTGGATAAAGGCTAAAAAAGAAGGTTAGAATCGAGATTGAATTGATAAATTACCTAGCTAGAAAAACTAACACTAAATAATTACATCAATCAAATTTATTAACGAGAAACATAAGCTTCTTCTCAGAATATGGAATTAAATACTTAGCTCATAACAAAGAACTAATAAGAATCAACATAAATATATATACACATTTTTTTTTATTTTTTTTTTATTTGTAAGAATAAGAACAATTCAAATATTTAGAACTACTGATTGAATAGGAAAACATAGCAAGGCAATTATTCAAATCAAATCTCGACAAAATGAGGATCAAATTAAATAGGGAAAATTCTCAAGGAATCAAAAAGAGGTTAAAGGGTTAATGTTAAGGGTGAATTAAGAGGGAGGTTTTAAGCTCAAGAGGGTTCACTAAGGGTTAATTATGAAGGTAAGCCTTTTAAGGAGTGAGTGGGTTAAAACCTAAGTGCCTTTATCATCTCAGTATATCAAATCAAATATGTGGTCTCGACATGTATAATCGAAGCAAGTTCTAGAATAATAAATTAGTATTGACACACTCATAAGCAACAATAAAAGTGAGCAAGAAGGGATATATGCTCTAAAGGCTCAAAATCTCACAAAATTATGGCTTTTGATGTCAATCCTGTGAATTTCAAACTTCAAGATAATACCTAACTTTGGGGAAACAACCTAAAAATTTTTAATTCTCAAAAATCAACTTATCATGCTTGATTCTCTAATGTCTTAAAGTTTAAACAATCAATGCACGATTACCTATGATTTAATCTAAAATACATAAATAAAAATAATAAGTCAATCAAAATTCATTCTAATAGTAATATGAGAAAATTACTTGAGAACGAGATAGAAATTTAGGGATTTTCTGATAATCATATAAATAACCTCCCCACACTTAAGATGTACATTGTCCTCAATGTACAAAAATATATAGTAACAATATAAGCATAATATCAGAAGAGAGGGAGAGAAGCGAAACTACTCTGAATTTTTGGATGAAATCCTTGGAATAGCGAAAGCTAGAATTGTAGATAAGGCCAATGAAAGGCATGATTCTGAGTTACTAATAAGAAAATAAACACAACTGTGGAAGAGAATTAAGGATTACTCGATAATAACCATAAAGATAAACATAAAATATAAAACATAAGTCTTCAAAAATAAATAAAAGAAAATTAAAATTAAAATTAATAATAATAATAATAAAATAAATAGACTCAAAGGTCCTCATTATCGGATGCCTCGTGGGTCGACGGTGCTGAAGGAGAGATGTGAAGGTGGTGGCAAATCTGTCAAAGAGTGGCATCGATGCTGTCGAACCGCTCAAAACACTGCTGCTCAAAGTGAGTGAGTCGCTCGGATATATCTGTCAAAGTGGCTGCAGTGGGGTGGTGACTCTGTGATGGCGGTGGAGGCAGGTCCTCATGAAGGGGAGGCACATCATCAGTAATGTCCTCTGGATTATCCTAACCATCAGAACCAGCTAACCGATACTAAGAGGGATCGAATCCATGACGTCACTCGATCATCCTCATGTGGATTATACTAGAAATTTCTTGAGGAGACATCAGGCCTACTAGTGTGAGTGTCGATGACATCTCTGGCGTGTCGAGGAGATCGAAATGTCGAGCGAGATGAGTCACGTAAGGGCCGAGAAAGATAGGGCCATTTTTATGGCATTTAGTTTGGTTGCGACAAGTGAGTGCGATGAAATACGCCAAATCAAACACATGTCTGGTAGTCATGTTCCAGGGGAAATAGGTGTCATAAGTACTAACCACTCATGTGTTCTCTCTCCGACCTGTCAAAGAGTGAGCTAGTAGGGCGTGAATATACCACAAGGCTGGAAAGAGGTGCGTCGCCTTTGAGCGACTCGCGTCATAGTTATTTAGGCCGTCTGTGAACTCAGTCCAACATTGTGAAGGTGAGTAATGAATATGTTTATGAATCTGAAGAAAGTCCTCGGCGCTCATGAACTCTTCTGTGTAAAGTCCCAAAGCAACACCAAACTCTGGGACGCTCATGTGTCGCACTAGCCCACCAAGGCAAAAGGTGATAGTATCGGGCTCGTCATGGACTGACTGTAACACCCCGTTCCCGAGTCCGTTACCGGAGTCGAACACAAGGTGCACACAGACTTAACTTAATTGTTTTCACAGTCCATAAAAAAATTTTCCAGACAAGCTGGTTACTGCATCACTGTCGCCTTAAAAATCATATCTTGAGTTTCAAAACTCGAAAATCAGTTTCGTAATTTTTCCCTGAAACTAGACTCATATGTGCATCTACAGATTTTTTTATAGAATTTTTGGTCGAGCCAATTAGTACAGTTTATTAGTTAAAGTCTCCCCTATTCCAGGGTTCGACTACACTGACCTTTATACATTACGAATTGGATATCTTCCGGTACAGGTCTTCAATACTGATGTCTTTTGTTTCTTTAGAAATTAGACTCAAAGAGGAATCTATACATATATGGCATGACTCCTAATCATCTCTGGTTAATTTATAATGAATTTCCAAAGTCGGAACAGGGGATCCAGAAACCGTTCTGGCCCTGTTTCACGAGAACTTTAATATCTCTTAACATATAACTCATATGACCATTTTGTTTCTTCCATATGAAAGTAGATTCATCAAGGTTCATTTACATAATTTATTAACTATTTAATACCATTCCTACAAATTTTAGTTATTTTTCAAACCCACATCACTGCTGCTGTCAGCATCTGTTTTCAAGGTAAACTTTACCTATTTCGTGGTTTCCATGGACCAACTAGAGTTTTGTCATACATAGGTCCACATATGATCATATTTAGCCATTTCAAGGGCTGATCATTGCCCAACACTTCCATTCCAGTCCAAAGTCACATCATGAAACCATATATACATACATAAACACAAATGGTCTAATGCCATAGTCCACTTCTACTAGCCATTTTCGCATGGCTACCCGGTTTATACAAAATCAAAGGGTCTATGACCAACAAACGAAAGAGTAGTCCTATACATGCCATTTCAAAGTTCAACCAAAATTTGTACCAAAAAGGGGGCTTTGATAGTGTGGATGACTTCGACTTCAATGATCCCGAATCCGATAGCTAACGAGCAAAATCTATAAAACAGAGAGCCAAAGCAACGGGGTAAGCATTTTAATGCTTAGTAAGTCTCAAGTAATGAAATCAGCTTTGACTAAAGTATTACGTTCACATAGCTAAATGAATCACTTTAGTAATACACATTCTCATAATCATATACACACACAAGGTATCAACCTATCTAAGAGCCGAAAGTTCGTTAGTCGATCGAACGAACACTATTTCAAACGAATCGACTTTTCCGATGCACATGTAAACATACCTTACCGTATGGGTTTTTCGAGCGTATTAATTGTATTTATTACAGCACCAAAACGCTCACCTTCAAACCGAGCTTCTTCGGAATTTAGCCGGATATAACCACAAGCACAATTGCCTTCGGGTCTTAACCCGGATTTGGTATCTTGCACAAATGCCTTCGGGTCTTAGCCCGGATATAACAACTCGCACGAATGCCTTCGGGTCTTAGCCCGGATATAATCACTAGCGTAAATGCCTTCGGGACTTAGCCCGGATATATTCACTAGCATAAATGCCTTCGGGACTTAGCCCGGGTATCATTCAAATGCTCATGTACACATATATCAATAATCACGACACATCCATATTTCATTTTCGTTACTAAGGCTCAAACACAAAATATTTATCAAACCTTTCCAATTTCGGCTCAATAGCCACACACAAAGAGCATGATTTCAATTAACTTTATAACTTAGTCCCCACGCACATTAATTTATTCGCCATAATATGACAAATCATTTCAATATAATTCAAGTAGGGTCATTACTCAAGACTTACCTCGGACGTGGTCGAGCGATTTCGATGGCTACTCGACTACTTTTTCCTTCCCTTTATCGGATTTAGCTCCCTTTGCTCTTGAGCTTA
Source organism: Gossypium arboreum (assembly GCF_025698485.1). NCBI lineage: Eukaryota > Viridiplantae > Streptophyta > Magnoliopsida > Malvales > Malvaceae > Gossypium > Gossypium arboreum. The sequence goes on along the minus strand of NC_069074.1, from coordinate 47,219,246 downwards.
ATTTAACAAATAAATTGATTTAATCATTTGAGCATCGAAGAGGAATTCAAGGTACTTAGCCAATATATATACTCATTAGGCATCAAAGTCACATATGTACGAAATCATGAATCGAACTCAACACATTAGTTAATATTCCTCTTAGCGAATTTTCTAAGCCAAGAATAGGCATCAATATGCTTGTCTCTAACCGAATGCATGCACACCAATTCCCTCATGTGGCGAATATGCATGTCCATGTTGAGGCCAATTATACACTTAATACCACACAAAACAACATACATTTTACTAACTAACGATTCCATATTGTAACTCAATACGCATCAATCATTTACTTCATAACCGAAACACCATCATATGTAATTATATGCCTTGAGATAGTATATATGTCATACCAATACATCATGTGCAAACATATATATATATATGCAAGAGCCGAATCATAAGGCTGATTATGACTATCTCATATATTTTCATTATGGCGAATGCTCCTTCTACACCATTTACCTTCACAAAGCATGAATTTCATCATCCAACTTACAAGCTTACAATGTCATGAAGTTTAACCTCATAGTATCTATCAAACTCTCACTCAAAAGTGCTAAAAGAATATTCAATAATCATCAATCCACCATCACATGCACCATTACAAAGCTTCACTTTTAGCATGCAAATGATATCAACACAATCTCACCTTAGCGAATATCATCTCCATGACATAGTAAGGATTTGAACCATGGCTAGTTAGAACTCAAGCTAACTACTAAAATATACATGAATCTCATGGCAAAACATCAAACTTACCTTAATAGTGACCTAGGATAGCCGAATGCTTCACCCCTTCTTCCCTTTTTCCTTCAATTTTCGGCCAAAAGATGTTCAAGGATGAACACACACATTTCTTTTTTCTTCTTTGTATTTTCTTCCTAGTTTTGGCTCAAAGAAAGGATGAACAAATTTTTTTCTTTCTTTCCCTTCAACTCACGGCAATGGGGGGAATCACACCTTCTCTCCCTTTTTTTTTCAATTCTTTATTCCTCACCTTAGTTTAATTTTTCCTCCCATATTGCACCAACAAAACATGTCTATGACATGTTTTGCCCATCCTCCCTTATCATGGCCGGCCACCACTTATAAAAAGGGGGGTATTTGACATGCAAGACCATTGTTTTGCATGCATGCTTTAATTAGTCATCACACATTTTCCTATCCTACTTTCAAAGTTTACTACTAGGTCCTTTTTAGTGAAATTCACATTTATGACCCTAAATCAAATCATCAAAAATGTCACACACAAATTAACACATATCATAGGCATCAAAATGAATATTAAATTATTTTATGCCTCGGTTTTGTGGTCCCGAAACCACTTCCCGACTAGGGTCAATTTTGGGCTGTCACACTGACATGACCTGCTGGACTAAAAATGTGACGCCAAACTCTAAGGTGAGCTCCGAGTAGGTGGGCTCGATGATGGTGAAGAACCTATCCCACGAGGCTGTGGTAATAACCGCGCGCACATCAGCAACCAAACGGACCTGCTCTAGCACGGCCCAATCAATGCAACAACCTACACCGAGGGGTCGTACTCCGAGAAGCTGATATAAATTGGAGGAAAGGGCGGCGAGTTACGGCCGAAGCGCTCGAGAAGGTTGCTCCTGGGTCCTTCTGCTTTTTAAAAGTGGGGACGGCCACTTTTGACTTACCTCGTGTGTTCGTCATAATGGGCCTGCAAAATGTTTTAGAATGAATGAACACATTTAATAGCGGTATGTAAGGATAGAATAAAAATTTAAACGAAGCTCCAAAATTGGACGAAAATAAACATAGAATATAATGGGGCTAAGAAACAGCATGCCTATTAAGAGAAACCTAAGACCAATCCATGAAGCAACAGAGCAAAAAAAATGAAATTATAAAACTAAGAACAGCAATGAAAATAGAAGATATGCAGAATTTAATGAAGCAAAAATACAAGATTAACATCAAGGAATTAACTAACTAATTAAGAACAAAGGAGTAAATAAAATCAGTAGCGACAAAGAGAAATAAAATAAAGAAACAAAATACAAAATAATAATTCAACTAATAATAATAATGGATGACAATAACAAGGTTTGAGAAGGGTGACCGACGGTAAGGTTGGTAGTCGGCAGAGTCACACGGGCATCGGAGCAGGGCTAGATGGTACGAGCAGTGGTGGCCGTGGCGAGAGGAAGGGATAGGCATGTGACGGTGGGGCTGGGTTATGGGGATAGAAGCTTGAGGTGATGTTGGTCGGTGGTGAAGGGATAAGTAAGGAATGGGAAAAAGGGATGAAAGTGTATGCGCAAAGGGTTGAGGAGTACATAGCGAGGCTAGCTGGCTCCAACAGTAGTCGGACAGAGGGGAGAATGGAGTTGCAGCGGCTAGGGTTTAGGGGAATTTGGGAGAGAACAGAAAAGAATGAAGAAAGGGGCTAAGGTTTTTTTTTATGGTGACACGGTCGTATAACGGCCACGTGTTGGCTACACGGGTGTGTCACACGCCCGTGTAGCTCAAATCTAGCCCATGTTCATCACAAAAATTTTATGACCTTTCGTCACACGGCCTTGGACACCCCCGTGTGTTCAGGCCGTGTGGTTCACACGGTCGTGTTGCATGGTCGTGTTCTATGTTTTTCTCTTCTTCCATGCCCGTGTGGCTCACCCACACACCTGTGTAACCTACCACACGCCCGTGTAGATCGACTGTATCTTGCACACAGCTGTGGGCTTTACTCGTGTAACTTTCTGACTTGTTAAAATTCGAAAAATTAAACTCCAGGTTTCACATGGCCTAGGACACGCCCGTGTGTCCAGGCCGTATGGGTCACTGTACCTACATAAAAAAAACACGAAAAATAAATAAAATAGACGGGTTAGTAGTGTTAGTGCTCGGGTTGCCTCCCGAGGAGTGCTTATTTAAAGTTTAAGCTCAACTCACCTCATATTTGCACGGTCATGGTGGTTCAAGGAGTTAAACTCATCATTCTTACTATCAATCTTATCAAAATAATGTTTTAGACGAGTACTATTTACCTTAAAAGTGCTGAATTTGAAATGAGTTACCTCGACTGTACCGTATGGGAAAACATTGAGTACCGGAAAAGGTATAGCTCCATTAGGTTCAGAAGTGGCAACACAAGGGTATGCTTCATCTAACAGTACTTTGTCTCCAACCTTAAGTTGATTCGATTCCTCTTTAAGTTTGTCACGACACTGCCTTGATTCATCGTATATTCTCAGTTTCTCCTTAACCTGTGTTCGCCATTCATCTAGTTCCTCGATCTGTAGCCTTTGCTCTTCATGGATAGTCTTGTTATTACATGGACTGGAACATAGCTCATTTGTACTTCTCGAAAGTTTTTCCTGTAAAGAGGGTTGAGCAACAAGGTTACTCACATTAAAAGAACTTGTGTAATCATCTCGATCACTAGTCTTTCTGTCAAAATCACGAGCTTGAAGTTTAATCATGTTATCGCCTACCTAAAGTGTGAGTTCACCTGTTCCAACATCAATGATAGATCTAGCAGTTGCTAAAAAGGGTCTGCCTAGAATTAAGGGTACGTCACTATCTTCATCCATGTCTAAGACAACGAAATCGACTGGGAATATGAATTTTTCAATTTTAACAAGCACATCTATAATGATACCCGTAGGAAATCTAATAGTTTTATCAACTAATTGTATGCTTATCCTAGTTTGTTTGGGTTTCCCTAGTCTTATCTGCTTAAACATCTTGTAGGGCATGACATTAATACTTGCCCCTAAATCAGCTAAAGCATTATTAACATTCAAACTACCAATTAGACAAGGAATCGTAAAACTCCCTGGATCTTTCAGTTTGTTGGGTAGCTTGTTTTGCAAAATAGCTAAGCAAACTGCATTTAACTCCAGATGCAATGACTTATCTAACTTTCATTTGTTTGCTAAAAGCTCCTTTAAAAATTTAACTGCATTTAGCATCTGTGAAAGAGCTTCAATAAACGGTAAGTTAATGTGTAATTTTTTAAGTAATTTAAGGAATTTATGGAATGTTCATCTATATGGTCTTTCCTTGTCGCATTGGGGTATGGCAACGAGGTCTATATTCTTTGCTTACCGGCTTTTGTGTACCATAACTCACCTCAACCTTACCATTGCTTACAACAGCTTCTTGCCTCGTTTCAGATTTAGATTCAGCTAACCCTTCTTTGTCGCGCACAGTGATGGCATAGAGTTGCTCCCTTGGGTTAGTTTCTGTATTACTAGGAAAGCCACCTTACGGTCGTTTAGAGATCAACTTAGCAAGTTGAATTATTTGAGTTTCGAGCCCTTGAATTGACGCTTGCTGATTTTTAAGTGCTATCTTAATATCCTGAAAACGAGTTTCTGACACTGAGATAAATTTTGTAAGCATCTCCTTAAGGTTCGGCTTTTTCTCCTGTAGGTACGATGGTTGTTGAAAACCTGGAGGGTGTTGTGGCCTTTGATTCCTTTTACCATCCCACGAAAAATTGGGATGGTTCTTCTAACCTGCATTGTAAGTGTTACTATAAGGGTTATTCTGAGGTCTAGAATTGTTACCCATATAGTGGACTTGTTCTCCCTCAGTGCTAGGGTTGAAGGATGGATAATCTGTGTTGTGTATCCCTCCTCCATTTGAATTACACCTCATCACTGGATGTACCTGAGTAGAATCATACAAACCATCAATCTTTTTATTCAATAGTTCTACCTGGTTAGATAGCATAGTGACCGCGTTGAGGATGAAAACACCAGCTGCTTTTGTCGGCTTCGTTGTCATGACTTGCCACTGATAGTTGTTTAGTGACATCTCTTCAATAAATTCGTAAGCCTCTTCAAATTTTTTGTTGTTCAAGGTTCCACCGGCGGTTGCATTAATCAGTTGCCTTGTTGAGGGGTTTACACCGTTGTAGAAGGTCTGAACCTGTAACCATAAAGGTAACCCATAGTGAAGGCACCTTCTCAATAAATCCTTGTATCTCTCCCATGCATCATAAAGCGTTTCTAAATCCATCTGCACAAAAGAAGAGATATCATTCCTCAATTTAGCCATTTTGGCCGGTGGAAAATATTTAAGCAAAAAATTTTCGGTCATTTGTTCCCAAGTAGTGATTGACCCTCGTGGTAACGAGTTTAACCACTGTTTAGCCTTATTCTGTACTGAAAAGAGAAACAACCAAAGGCGAATGGCATCATCAGAAATGCCATTGATCTTAAAGGTGTAGCAGAATTCCAAAAAATTTGCTAAATGAGTGTTTGGATCCTCGTCCTGCAAACCATCAAACTGAACAAACTGTTGTATCATTTGAATCGTGTTAGGTTTCAGTTCAAAATTATTTGCAAAAATAGCAAGTCTAACAATACTCAATTTAGTTCCTGTTAAAGTATGCTTAGCACAATCATACATAGTACAAGGAGCAGGATTCTGATTTACTGAATTTGCAGCAACTACAAGAGGTAGCAGATTATTCAGATTGTCCGCCATCTCTTCGGGTATATCGGTCACATCCTATTGCTCTTCCTCTATATACTGTAGGTTTCATCTTATTTCTCTTCGATTTCTGCGAGCTCTGCTTTCTATCTCACTACCAAATAGCAACGGTCCTGACTGGTTCTTTCTAGTCATAAACTAGAGATTCCTGTCAGGAGCAAATAACAGGGAGATTAGAATAGAAGTAAAAATTAAATTAAAAAAAAGTAATTTGCAATAAAAATAAGAAAAAATGGCTAAAGTCATAAAATTCAAGCGTTCCAAATATCTTAGTCCCTGGCAACGGTGCCAAAAACTTGATGAATGCATCCAGAAAAAGGCTTTACATTGAAAGAAAGCAATTACATTGATTTCATTGCGAGTATTCGTTAGGTTGCGAAAACTCTCAATTGGGAGTTGTTTTGTGAGAAAAGACCTAGTATGGATGAGGAATTAGTTCGTGAGTTCTATGCGAATTTAATCTCAAGTGAATTGACGAAAGTTCCTGTTCGCAGAATCAAGGTACCAATAACCTCAAACGTTATTAATGAATTCTTTGAATTACCTGATTTTGAAAACGACGAATATTCTTCCTTGATGAGCAATATTGAGCCTGAAAATCTGCAAGAAATTCTCGAGGAACTTACAGTTCCAAGTTCTAAGTAGATTATGTCAAAACAAGGAATTCACACTTGTCGAAGAGAATATTTGACACCATACTCGAAGATGTAGTTCTATTTCATTTAAACCAGCCTTATGCATATTTCACATGGAACTAGAATTTCATTAGAGCGAATGGTCTTATTATACTCAATTTTAACTGGAAAGACCATTGATGTGGGAAAAATCATCTTAAGAGAAATGTAAAATTGTACCGCTAGACGTTTTGGCCCAGTTTACTTCCTTTTTACGATAACAATTTTGTGCTTGAAAGCTAAAATTCTGGCAAACGTAAAGAAGGCAGGTTATAGCTAGGGCACTATCAAATATTGGAACCTCTATCGAATAGCTGGAAACTTCGTTCTATAGCAACGAGTTGAAAAAAGTGAGGATCTCGAAGAAGAAGAAGAAGATCCATAAAGATCGAACCGATGCAATCAGCTGAAATCCCTGATAGGCAGAACCAATGGAACCAAAAGCTGAACCTGACGACACAACTTCAATGTTCAGAACTCTATCACCTTACCCAGATCTTCAAGATGAGCTGTCAAAGTTCATGGATATAATGCAACATATGCAATGGCAGCAACAAGCTTACTGGAGATATTCAAAAATAAGGGATAACTCAATGAGAAGCGCTCTTACAAAAATATACAATGACCCGGTTATTTTTGTGCCTGAGTTTCTAGATTTCATATTCGAACCATAGAGTCCAATATTGAAAAAGGAGTGAAGCGATTCATACAAAAACAAACATGATGGAACAAAAGATAAGTCGAATTCAGACGAATCTGTAAAAAAATAATCTTGACTTTATTTTATTTTTGTTCTTAGGTTATTTTAGGATTAAGTTTAATTAGGAAATCATTAATAAAAATGAACAAGTCGCAAAATATAAAGTGTGGCAATAGATATACACATGTCTAGGATTGGATGTTGAGAGAGCTTGGTACTTAAGCAGTCAAATTGACTCACCTCCTCTTTTCTAGACTTCTACCTGGTGTATACTATCTATTCACTTTTAACAACGAGGACATTGTTCATCTTAAGTGGGGGGATCGAAAAATTGAAATTATTTCCGCTCAGAATAAGTTTTACATTCAGTCATATTCTGTGACAGCCCTAATTTGACCCTAGTCGGAAAGTGGTTTCGGGACCACGAAACCGAGTCATAAAAATAATTAACAGTCATATTTGATGCTTATAATATATGAATATGCATGTGTGAAAAAAAATCATGCTTAAATTTTGTATATAGTATGTGAAATTTATTAAATAGGACTTGTATGAGAAAATTTAGAAATGTGCTAGGCAAATGCTAAAGTGGCCTATTAATATATGTTGGAAAGTGCTTGTACTTGCATGTCAAATTAGCCAAACTATAGGTAGTGGCCGGCCATGCTACAAATTATATAATCAAATATGAATTTTCTATTAACTTTAATTAGCTAGATGCCATATTATCATATGAATGTAATAAAATAGTAGATGGGTGAAAACAAAAAAAAAAAGTACTCACCTTGTTTCTTTCCAAAAAACCGAAAGAGAAGAAGAGTTGGGGAGAAAGGAGACTTTCGGTCATTGAAGGACAAGAAAGGTTAGTGAAAGGTATTGGATTTTTGAAATTTAAGCTTGTTGTAGGTTAATCATCTTGTTTCTTACTTAGCCCATGCCAAAAAAAAAATTGAATCTTGATGGATGAATGGAACATTCGGTTATGGTTAATAAGGAAATAATTTGATTTTAGCCTTTAAACTTTAAGGAAGAAATTGTTGTTGCAAGAAGTTGAGCTTATTGATAGTATAAATTTTTATTGCACTTATGGTAATAGCCGAACATGTAGTTGTTTAAGGTTTTGAACAAGTGCCGTTTAGGTGCTCTAGATTGTCTAAATTAGATGTTCAATCATCTAAGAGTTCGGCATTGTGCATTCTTGTTAAGAGTTTGATTTGAAATCATGAGATTTTGTTGACTTGTGTTTAGATGACATTCGGTCATGGTCTACGGGTGTTTGTTAATCCGGTTTAAGTGCATAGGTGCTAAATACTTTGTATTGGAAATTTTGATGTATAAGTAGAAATTAATTAAGACGATATTGGGTAAATTCTTAGTTTAGTTGTGTTAAGTATTCGGCAATAATTATAATAATGAATATGAGAGTGTATATAAATACGTGATTGTGCATAACTTAAGTAATCGACTAAAATATGAAATTTTCATAAGTATATATATATACTTATATGTATGTTAGTACCTTATGTATACATCTTGTGTCATGGGGACATTCGAAAATAAATATGTATTAAAGTTATATTTGTAGTTGTTTAATGTGACTTACCAAGTACACAAATTTGAAAGTGAAATGGTGATAGACTTAAGTGGTAAATTGATTCAAATGAATTGGTTCTAAACTGTATATGGATGCCGTATGATTGTGTTTGATTGGGAAGTAAATTGTTTGATTTAGCTCAAGAGCTTAGAGGATCAAAGTTGGATAAGGGAAAGGAAAAAGAAATCAAATAGCCGTTGAAATCGTTCGACAACATCCGAGGTAAGTCTTTAAGTAATGGAACTTAGCTTATGATTTGATAAAGCAATTATATATATATGCATATATGTGTGAATGTTAATCGGGGTTTAAATCCGAGCTTGGTCTCGAAGGGCTTTTGAGCCAATGTCATAATCTGAGCTTGGTCTCGAAGGGCTTTTAAGCCAGTGTCATAACCGAACCTAGTTTCAAGGGCCTTCGGCCAATGTCATAATCCGAGCTTGGTCTCGAAGGGCTTTTTGAGTCGGCGCTAAAAATCGGGCTTGGTTAGAAGGGCGTCTGTGATAAAGATAATATCTGAGTTGAAAACTCGTAAATATTCTTACGAGAAATCATATAATACATGTTGAAACAATTTTAAACAAATGTGCTACTTACAGTAAGATAACTAGGTAAGTAATTTACTCTCGTTGAGAATATGATTATGATAAATTATGACTTTGAAATTGGTAGGGATGCTTAGACCATTGTTTAAAATCATTCGAACGTTTATGATCTGATTATGATGTATGAGTTCCGAATTAGAGAGTTCAACTTCACAAATGTGAGATATAGGTGTATATGCATGAGATTGACACGGAAATGTGAGAGGAACGTATTCGGCTATAGAATGAATTTAGTTGGATAAATATATTGCTTCCACCTTTGTGATATGAATGATAAAAGTAGTACCTTAGTTATTTTCTATTCGGCCAAAGGATGAAACAAACAAACTTAGATATTATTATAGATTTTGTTTTAAAACTTACTAAGCATCGAAATGCTTATTCTTTTGCTTTAATTCTCTGTTTTATAGATTTTGTTCGTCAGCTATCGGACTCGGAAGCGTCAAAGTCGAAGTCATCCACACTATCTAAGCCCCTTTTTGGTACTCTTCAGTTGAACTTGATAATGGCATGTATAGGGCTGACCCTTGTTGTTAATTAAGTATCTTTTGGTAATGTATATTCGTATAGCCATGCGAAAATGGCTTGTATATTTTGAGTATAACATTATGATCATTTTGTATATATGGTCTTATGATTTGGTTATTAAGTGGTGTGGAAGTGGAATGGCCAATCATGGTCCTATTGGTGCTACGTATGTCATGGCTAATCGTGATTATACTTGGAAATAATGTATGTCAAATTACTAGTTGATTCATGGAAAACTATGAAATAGGTAAAAAAATTTACCTTAAAATAGATGCTTGACAAAGAAGAAGTGATGTGAATTTGAAAATCACTAAAAATAGTATAAATGGAATTAAATAATGAATAAATTATTTAATCGAATCTTGATGAGTCTAATTTCATATGAAAGAAACGAAACGACCATATGAGCCGTATTTTATGAGACGTTTAAGTTTTCGTGAAATAGGGCCAGAGAAATTTCTGGATCCCCTATTCTGATTTTGGAAATTCACCATAAATTAACCAGAGATAATTAGAAGTCATTCTTTATATTTACATATTCCTTTTTGAGTCTAATTTCATTAGAAACAAACGGCGTAAGTATTGAAGCCTTGTACAGGGAGATATCTAAGTCGTAATGCATGAAGGTCAGAGTAGTCAAACCCTGAAACAGGGGAGAATTTAACTAATAACCTGTACTAATTGGCCAGATCAAAAATTCTAGAAAAAAATTAGTAAATATATGCATGAGTCTAGTTTCAGGAAAAATTTACGGAATTGGATTTCGAGTTTTGGAACTCGAGATATGATTTTTAGAGTGACTATGATACAGTTAGCCAGCTCGTCTAGAAAATTTAAAAAAAAATGAATTGTATGAGCTGTTTAAGTAAGGAATTAAGTCCGTTAGCACCTCGTGTTCGACTCCGGCAACGGTCTCGGGTACGGGGTGTTACATTTAATTGGTATCAGAGCTACGGTTTAGTCGATTCTAGGACTACCGTAATACGTAGGGGAATAGCTATACATGCCATTATGTGTTTATCTGATAGTGTGGTGATTTCTGACAGCTAAAAATATGTTTATTTATAGTAATGGATCCTGATCCCAACCGAGCGGTAGCTGATGATGTTGAGAGTGTAGCGCCTGCTCTCGCACATGAGACGGGGCCGGTAGACTCTCAACCTATTGCTAGTAATCAGAATGATGAAGCTAGGCAGGCTTTTTATAGCATGATGAATGATTGGTTCAATCAGTATATTCAAACTAATACGGCTGTCCCACAACCCCCACCCCCGACTAATACAAACCCTGCACTTGTAATATCTCCTGGAGTTGACCCGTCGAGGTTGAACAAGCCCCCGGTTGATAGGATTGAAGCATGGGGCTACCGAGTTCAAGGCTACCGATGATGATGATGCTTTGAAGCGGTGAGTTTTGGCTTGATAATACCGTTCGTGTGTTCGATGAATTATCGTGCACACGATGAATGTTTAAAATGTGCTATATCTCATTACGTGATTACGCCTACTATTGGTGGAATACTTTGGTTTCGTCGCGTCGAGAGAACGGGTTACTTGGGAATTCTTTCAAACCGAGTTCGCAAGAAATATATCATCAAAGATTCATCGATCGAAACGGAAAGAATTTCTTGAGCTTAAGCAGGGTTCTATGTCAGTTACTGATTATGAGCGAAAGTTTGTCAGACTTAGTAGATACGCTCGGGAATGTGTTTCGTCTGAGGCTATCATGTGTAAACGCTTCGAGGACGGGTTGAACGAAGATATAAAACTGTATGTTGGCATTCTTGAAATTAGAGAATTTGTAGTACTTGTCGAATGAGCTTGCAAAGCCGAAGAGCTCAATAAGGAGAAAAGAAAAGCTGAAGTGGAAGTAAGAGAATTTCGTAAGAGGTCTTCGGGAAAGCCCTTTCAACAATCATCAAAGAAATTTAAAAGTGATCCAGGCCGATCTAAAGACACTTTGGGCTTTTCCAGACGAGATCGTGATCGACCCCTTGTGAGTACGTGAGTCACTTCGGTTTCCAGTGTTGGAAATGATCGTCGGGACAGGACGGAGTGCCAGTATTGCGGTAAATGGCATTCAGGGAGTTATAGATTCCATGACTGCTCCTTGTTATAAGTGCGGATCAGCTGACCACTTTATCAAGGATTGCCTGAGACTGTCTGAACAGAATGTAAATCAGAGTGGGAAACCGGGTGCTACTACTGCTCGAGGTAGACCATCTAAAAATGCGGGGAATGCTAGTGGCGGTCAGAGAGGATCTAGAGATGTTACCACCAGATCTGAGGCTCGTGCTCCTGCTAGAGCTTATGCTATACGTGTACGCGAGGATGCTTCTTCACCTGATGTTATTACCGGTACATTCACTCTCTTTGATACTGATGTGATTGCTTTGATTGACCCTGGTTCTACTCATTCTTATATATGTGAGACTTTAGCATCCAAAGAAGACTTTACCTGTTGAGTCTCTTGAGTTCGTTATTAGAGTGTCGAATCCTTGGGTCATTATGTGCTTGTTGATAAGGTGTGTAAGAAATGTCCCTAGTAATTCGAGGTTCTGCTTTTCCTACCGATTTGATGCTTTTACCGTTTGAGGAATTTGATTTTATCCTCGGGATGGATTGGTTGATCGTACATGATGCAATTGTAAATTGCAAAAGTAAGACCATCGATTTGAGATGTGCAAATAATGAGATAATCCGAGTTGAGTCTACTAATTGGAACGGATTACCAACAATAATATCCTCGATGTTAGCTCAAAATATGTGAGAAAGGGGTGAAGCGTATCTTGCATACGTACTTGATAATAAAGAATCAGAAAAGAAACTTGAATCGGTACCAGTGGTTTGTGAATATCCGGATGTTTTTCCCGAAGAATTACAGGGTTACCATCTGTTCGAAAGGTAGAGTTTGGCATCGAACTTGTACCTGGGACTACACCGATTTCGATAGCTTCGTATCGTATGGCACCGACGGAATTAAAGGAATTGAAAGCTCAGTTGCAAGAGTTGATGGATAGAGGTTTCGCTCGACCGAGTTTCTCACCTTGGGGTGCACCAGTATTGTTTGTGAAAAAGAAGGATGGAACCATGAGGTTGTGCATTGACTATCGTCAGCTGAATAAAGTGACAATAAAGAATAAATATCCGTTACCGCGTATTGATGATTTGTTTGATCAACTAAAGGGAGCCTCAGTGTTTTCAAAGATAGATTTGAGATCGGGATATTATCAGTTGTGGGTTCGAAATTCAGATATACCCAAAATCACTTTTAGAACGAGATACGGTCACTATGAGTTCTTAGTGATGTTGTTTGGACTCACTAATGCCCCTGCAGTATTTATGGATTTGATGAATCGGATCTTCAGACAGTATCTGGATCGGTTTGTAGTTGTGTTTATTGATGACATTTTGGTCTATTCGAGAGATGAAACCGAACATGCTGAGCACCTGAGATTAGTGTTGCAGATTTTACGGGATAAGCAGTTATATGCTAAGTTCATAAATGTGAGTTCGGTTGAGAGAAGTTAATTGTTTGGGTCATGTGGTATCTGCATCGGTATTCGAGTTGATCCGAGCAAAATTTCAGCCATACTTAACTGGAAGCCTCAGAAATATTCTTGAGGTTCGAGCTTTTTGGGACTTGTCGGTTACTACAGACGGTTTGTAAAGGGTTTCTCGATGATAGCCACACCAATGACGGCTTACTTCGAAAGATGTTAAGTTTGAATGGACGAAAAATGTCGAAAAGTTTCGATCAACTAAAACTTATTTGATGAAGCTCAAAGACTAGTGCGGCCGAATCGTGCAAAGAGTTTGTCATTTACAGTGATGCATCCTTACTTGGGTTGGGTTGTGTATTGATGCAAGAAGGTCGAGTTGTAGCTTATGCATCGAGGCAATTGAAGCCACATGAGAAAAATTATCCAACCCATGATCTCAAACTAGCTGCCATCGTATTCGCTTTGAAAATATGGCGACATTACTTATTTGGTGAGAAGTGCCATGTATTTTCGGATCACAAAAGTCTCAAATATTTGATGACTCAAAGAGATTTAAATCTGCGACAAAGACGTTGGCTTGAGTTGTTAAAAGATTATGAGCTTGTCATTGACTATCACCCGGGAAAGGCTAATGTGGTTGCGGATACTTTAAGTCGTAAATTACTGTTTGCTTTACGAGCGATGAATGTACACTTGTCCATTCTATCCGATAATGTGTTAGTAGTAGAATTAAAGGCCGAACCATTGTTGATTCATCAAATTCGTGAAGCTCAGAAAATTGATGATGAATTGGTTGCAAAACGGGCTGAATGTGCTTCGAATATGGAATCAAAGTTTCAAATTGATGATGACGATTGTTTGAGGTTCAGAAGTCGTTTGTGTGTTCCAAGAAATTCAGAACTTATCTCGACGATTCTGAACAAAGCTCATTGTAGCCGAATGTCAATTCACCCGGGGAGTACGAAAATGTACAACGATCTGAGACGTCAGTTTTGGTGGCATGGTATGAAACGAGACATATCCGATTTTTTTTCGAAGTGTTTAATATGTCAACAAGTGAAAGCGGAACATCAAGTGCCTACAGGTTTACTTCAGCCAATCATGGTACCTGAATGGAAATGGGATCGAGTTACGATGGATTTTGTATCTGGGTTGCCATTGTCGGTAAGTAAGAAAGATGCGATTTGGGTTGTTGTTGATAGACTGACTAAGTCGACTCATTTTATTCCCGTACGTACGGATTATTCACTGGATAAATTGGCTGAATTGTATGTTTCTCAGATTGTAAGATTACACGGGGTACCTATTTCTATTGTGTCGGATAGAGATCCGAGATTCACCTCACTATTTTGGAAGAAATTGCAAGAAGCTTTGGGTACCAAGTTGCATTTTAGCACCGCTTTTCACCCCCAGACTGATGGTTAACCTTAGTGGATAATTCAGATACTCGAGGACATGTTGAGATGTTGCATCCTTGAGTTTAGTGGTTCATGGGAACGGTATTTACCTTTGATTGAATTCGCCTACAACAATAGTTTTCAATCAAGTATTAAGATGGCACCTTACGAGGCTTTGTATGGTCGTAAATGCCGTACACCGTTGTTTTGGACCGAGCTTAAGGAAAGAAAAATCTTCGGGGTTGATTTGATTAAAGATGCTGAGCAGAAAGTAAAAGTAATCAGGGAAAGTCTGAAAGCAGCTGCAGATCGTCAGAAGTCGTACGCGGATTTGAAACGAAACGACATTGAGTATTAGGTGGGAGATAAAGTGTTTCTTAAAGTTTCACCTTGGAAAAAGATACTCAGATTTGGCCGTAAGGGCAAATTGAGTCCGAGGTTCATTGGGCCGTATGAAATATCCAAACGAGTTGGTCCAGTTGCATATAGATTGATTTTACCCCATGAACTTGAAAAGATTCACAACGTTTTTCATGTTTCAATGCTTCGACGTTATAGATCTGATCCTTCGCACATAATTAATCTATCAGAGGTTGAAATTCAATCCGATATGAGTTATGAAGAAGAACCGATTCGTATCCTAGCTCGTGAAGTGAAAGAATTACGAAACAAAAAGGTTCCTTTAGTAAAAGTGTTATGGCAAGCGCACGGGATGGAAGAAGCTACTTGGGAACTCGAGAACTCTATGAAAGAACGATATCCTAACTTGTTCTTTGGTAAGATTTTTGGGACGAAAATATCTTATGTGGGGAGAGTTGTGATGCCCTAATTTGACCCTAGTCGGAAAGTGGTTTCGGGACCACGAAACCAAGTCATAAAAATAATTAACAGTCATATTTGATGCTTATTATATATGAATATGCATGTGTGAAAAAATTCATGCTTAAATTTTGTATATAGTATGTGAAATTTATTAAATAGGACTTGTATGAGAAAATTTAGAAATGTGCTAGGCAAATGCTAAAGTGGCCTTTTAATATATGTTGGAAAGTGCTTGTACTTGCATGTCAAATTAGCCAAACTATAGGTAGTGGCCGGCCATGCTACAAATTATATAATCAAATATGAATTTTCTATTAACTTTAATTAGCTAGATGCCATATTATCATGGATGAATGTAATAAAATAGTAGGTGGATGAAAACAAAAAAAAAAAAAAGTACTCACCTTGTTTCTTTCCAAAAAACCGAAAGAGAAGAAGAGTTGGGGAGAAAGGAGACTTTCGGTCATTGAAGGACAAGAAAGGTTAGTGAAAGGTATTGGATTTTTGAAATTTAAGCTTGTTGTAGGTTAATCATCTTGTTTCTTACTTAGCCCATGCCAAAAAAAAAAAATTGAATCTTGATGGATGAATGGCACATTCGGTTATGGTTAATGAGGAAATAATTTGATTTTAGCCTTTAAACTTTGAGGAAGAAATTGTTGTTGCAAGAAGTTGAGCTTATTGATAGTATAAATTTTTATTGCACTTATGGCAATAGCCGAACATGTAGTTGTTTAAGGTTTTGAACAAGTGTCGTTTAGGTGCTCTAGATTGTCTAAATTAGATGTTCAATCATCTAAGAGTTCGGCATTGTGCATTCTTGTTAAGAGTTTGATTTGAAATCATGAGATTTTGTTGACTTGTGTTTAGATGACATTCGGTCATGGTCTACGGGTGTTTGTTAATCCGGTTTAAGTGCATAGGTGCTAAATACTTTGTATTGGAAATTTTGATGTATAAGTAGAAATTAATTAAGATGATATTGGGTAAATTCTTAGTTTAGTTGTGTTAAGTATTCGGCAATAATTATAATAATGAATATGAGAGTGTATATAAGTACGTGATTGTGCATAACTTAAGTAATCGACTAAAATATGAAAATTTCATAAGTATATATATATACTTATATGTATGTTAGTGCCTTATGTATACATCTTGTGTCATGGGGACATTCGAAAATAAATATGTATTAAAGTTATATTTGTAGTTGTTTAATGTGACTTACCAAGTACACAAATTTGAAAGCGAAATGGTGATAGACTTAAGTGGTAAATTGATTCAAATGAATTGGTTCTAAACTGTATATGGATGCCGTATGATTGTGTTTGATTGGGAAGTAAATTGTTTGATTTAGCTCAAGAGCTTAGAGGATCAAAGTTGGATAAGGGAAAGGAAAAAGAAATCGAATAGCCGTTGAAATCGTTCGACAACATCCGAGGTAAGTCTTTAAGTAATGGAACTTAGCTTATGATTTGATAAAGCAATTATATATATATGCATATATGTGTGAATGTTAATTGGGGTTTAAATCCGAGCTTGGTCTCGAAGGGCTTTTGAGCCAATGTCATAATCCGAGCTTGGTCTCGAAGGGCTTTTAAGCCAGTGTCATAACCGAACCTAGTTTCGAAGGGCCTTCGGGCCAATGTCATAATCCGAGCTTGGTCTCGAAGGGCTTTTGAGTCGGCGCTAAGAGTCGCTTGGTTCGAAGGCGTCTGTGGCATAATCTGAGTTGAAAACTCGTAAATATTCGTATGAGAAATCATATAATACATGTTGAAATAATTTTAAACAAATGTGCTACTTACAGTAAGATAACTAGGTAAGTAATTTACTCTCGTTGAGAATATGATTATGATAAATTATGACTTTGAAATTGGTAGGGATGCTTAGACCATTGTTTAAAATCATTCGAACGTTTATGATCTGATTATGATGTATGAGTTCCGAATTAGAGAGTTCAACTTCACAAATGTGAGATATAGGTGTATATGCATGAGATTGACACGGAAATGTGAGAGGAACGTATTCGGCTATAGAATGAATTTAGTTGGATATATATATTGCTTCCACCTTTGTGATATGAAAGATAAAAGTAGTACCTTAGTTATTTTCTATTCGGCCAAAGGATGAAACAAACAAACTTAGATATTATTATGCCATCCTTTTAAATGATTTCATTATTTAAAACTTACTAGGCATCGAAATGCTTATTCTTTTGCTTTAATTCTCTGCTTTTATAGATTTTATTAAATCACCATCGGACTCTAAGCGTCAAAGTCAAAGTCATCCACACTATCTAAGCCCCTTTTTGGTACTCTTCAGTTGAACTTGATAATGGCATGTATAGGGCTGACCCTTGTTGTTGATTAAGTATCTTTTGGTAATGTATATTCGTATAGCCATGCGAAAATGGCTTGTATATTTTGAGTATAACATTATGATCATTTTGTATATATGGTCTTATGATTTGGTTATTAAGTGGTGTGGAAGTGGAAGCCAATCATGGTCCTATTGGTGCTACGTATGTCATGGCTAATCGTGATTATACTTGGAAATAATGTATGTCAAATTACTAGTTGATTCATGGAAAACTATGAAATAGGTAAAAAAAAAAATTACCTTAAAATAGATGCTGACACCAGCAGTGATGTGAATTTGAAAAATCACTAAAAATATTAGAAATGGAATTAAATAATGAATAAATTATTTAATCGAATCTTGATGAGTCTAATTTCATATGAAAGAAACGAAACGACCATATGAGTCGTATTTTATGAGACGTTTAAGTTTTCGTGAAATAGGGCCAGAGCGATTTCTAGATCCCCTGTTTTGACTTTGGAAATTCACCATAAATTAACCAGAGATAATTAGAAGTCATTCTTTATATGTACAAATTCCTTTTTGAGTCTAGTTTCATTAGAAATAAACGGCGTAAGTATTGAAGCCCTGTACAGGGAGATATCTAAGTCGTAATGCATGAAGGTCAGAGTAGTCAAACCCTGAAACAGGGGAGACTTTAACTAATAAACTGTACTAATTGGCCCGATCAAAAAATTCTAGAAAAAAATTAGTAAATATATGCATGAGTATAGTTTCGGGAAAAATTTACGGAATTGGATTTTGAGTTTTGGAACTCGAGATATAATTTTTAGAGTGACTGTGATGCAGTTAGCCAGTTCGTCTGGAAAATTTAAAAAAAAATGAATTGTATGAGCTGTTTAAGTAAGGAATTAAGTCCGTTAGCACCTCGTGTTCGACTCCGGCAACGGTCTCGGGTACGGGGTGTTACATATTCGTTTACACTTAGTCATTTCCCGTTGAACACATCAGTATAATAATGGATACACAGTGGCCTTCACATAGTACCACCCTTGTAGCCAAAGCTATTTTATTCACAAAGTGGCCTTCACATAGTATCACACTTGTTTCCAAAGTTATTTTATTCCTAAGGTTCAACCGGGAAATTTCTCACTGAGCACAATGCCATGGACTTATTTCACTTAGCACATTGCCATAGACTTATTTCACTTAGATGTCATGGTCTTATTCCACTTAGCACAATGTCATATCCTAGATATGGTCTTACATGCAAATCACTTATTTCACTTAGCAAATTGTCATGGTCTAACAATGGTCTTTTACCGTCAATTCATATTTCACTACGCAACGATCGTGATCGATCCTGCGTTTTTACTCAATTCGAAAGTTTACTTTAATTTTCACAATTTAATCAAATATATAATAATATTGCATAATTAACACAAATCAATAACATTTATTAACATACGAACTTGTCTCGACCTAAAATTGAAAAAAGGACCAAATCGTCCAATACTCGTTTTTCCTCCGTTCTAAGTCCAAACTTCATTTTTCTTGATCTATAATATTAAATTCGACTTATTAAATTATTATACTATTAAAATCAGTCCAAAAATCATATTATGGAAAATTACATTTTTGCCCCTAAAATTTCACATATTTACAAATTTGCCCCTAGGCTCATAAAATGAAATGTATCTATTTTTCTCAATACCCAAGCCTAGAAAATTCATATTCCCTCTTATAGTTGCCCACATTTTTCACTAAATCACATTTCCTACACATATTTTACAACTTTTACAAATAGGTCCTTTTATGAAATTTCATCAAAAATCACTTAGTAAAAGTTGTTTATCACACTCCAAACTTTCATATTCTTCCATAAAACATCAAAAGACATGTATGTCATCCATGGGTAAATTTTAAACACAAACCCTAGCTCAAAATAATGGTAGAAATAGCTAAACCGAGTTACGAGGATCTCAAAAATGTAAAAATCATTAAAAACGGGGCTAGAACGGACTTACAATTGAGCTTGAAAGCTTGAACCCCTATCCATGGTTTCCCCTTGTGAAATTAGGTCATGGGGTTGAATATGGACAAAATTAGCTTTTAATTTTGTTTTTAATTCATTTTAATTACTAAATAACTCTAACTTAAAAATATTCTATTTCAACTATTTCATATCCATTTTTGTCCAAAAAATTAACCAATGGTCTAATTACCATTTAAGGACCTCCAGTTTAAAATTTCATAACAATTGAACACCTCTAACATGTAGAACTCAACTTTTGCACTTTTTACAATTTAGTCCTTTTGACTAAATTGAGTGCCCAAACGTCGAAATTTTTGAATGAAATTTTTATGAAATCATTCTGTGAAATCATAGACCATAAAAATATAATGAAAATAATTTTTTTACTCGTCAGTTTTGTGGTTCCGAAACCACTGTTCCGACTAGGCCCAAAATCGGGTAGTTACACATGGTCAGTGACTAACTTAGGATTTAGGTAAATCACACTATGAATGTCACAAGTGAATTAATTCAATAACGGATTTAGAATTAATTCATCTTGGATCCAGTCCAATGTATCATTCTTTCAATAAATACATTTATGTCTCTACCTGTAGAGTCAACTGCTCCTATAGCCAAGACTAGCCATCTCCCCAATTGGAATTGTAGATGACATAATAATCATTCTAAGTATTTGAATCAAATGCTCGCTTTGATTCCTTTACAGGACTACTAACTCGTTTAGATTATCTACTGAATGTCTTTCTCGCAATGTAAATGTTCTTACAATGTCACTTATCATCAGTTTCAACTTAGGCAATCAATGAACTAATATTTGATTGTCACAATTTCGCTAAGCATGCAAAATATGAAAAACAAATACAAAAGACATACTAGTGAAATGTGAAATTAATTTTATTTATTCATCGTTCAAACACATAGAAAACAATTGCATGTTTACTACAATATGGGCACATTTCCCCCGACCACCATATATTAACCCTAAATACATGCCACATAATCAAGATTAAAATGAGCCACAAGACTACCAAGGCGATTATGGAATAGTGTGATCTTCAAGTTGATTCGATCAATGAGTTTTTCGCAACCCGAAAATATACAAGGCAAAGTGAAACAATGGGTAAGAATTTTGTATGCTTAGTAAGCCCATATAAAAGCTACTTAACTTGGAATTTCACTAATTTAGAAATTAAAATGCATTGGTACAAACATAGCAATCCTTTAGCATTTTGCACATTCATATACTTTCAAAAATACATCAAATAAGTTAGTCTGATTATGTGTCATAAGCTTAAAAGGCATTCATATATTGAAATAATAATCCATTATATCACATATACTTACCAAATCATATTCAATTTGTAACACATATAATTTTATTCATATACATATATATTTATTTCAAACATATCGATTCCATTTAGTACCATTTCCATTTCTATTTTTCACCCGAAGAACTAAAGTAATTTGAACTGGGATACACAAGACTGAAATGATTACATATGTTGACATTATCAGGCAACTAACACTAGCTTCGGATCTGGGTTGCTAACACTAGCTTAGTTCGAATATGCTAACACTAGCTTTAAGGGATCCGCAACATATGTTGGATCTCCAGTCATCGAATTAATTCCTAATCACAACACCCATTTTTTTATACAAGTTGACATATTCGGGTTGCTAACACTAGCTTAAAATTAGGTTTGATGACACTAGTTTAGTACGATGCTACTAACACTAGCTTCAAAAAATCCACAACTTATGTTGGATTTCAAGCCATCGTATTAATCCATGATCACAACATCCATTTTCCTTTTTCTAAACCTTAATGGCTAGGGGTAAGCAAAATCCAATTAGATTCAAAAAACTGAATAAAAATTTCAAATTTTAAATTAAATAGTTCGAGTTATTCAAGTTATTTGGATCAACTCAATTAAAAAATTAATTTTTTCAGTGTAACTCAAATATGAATTACACAATTGGAGTTATCCAAAAATCTGAATAAGAAAAGGAAAAATTACTTCATTTTGATAAATCTTAAATTAAGATTTTTAATCCATCAGCCTTACTTTGCTTCCCGTAGTTCCAAATCTACCCACCAGTTTCCCTTTCTCTTTTACTTAAAAGCTTTGATTCCTTCCCCACACCTGATGCCCCCACTTTCAATTGTTTACCCATTTTTGGCTTCTTGTTTGATCCCACGACCACGGTCCCACAAGCCACAACCACTATCAATTGTTTAAGGTGATACTGTAATTTTTTTTATCTTTGTACGTGTGAGCGATTGAGTGTTTTCGCGTTTGGTTCTGTAATGACATACTCTATTTGGTTCTACAATGGCTTTGTGCCGAGAAAATGGGAAGCTTCATTCTAGAACAATAGAACCTTGTATATTTTTTGTTTCTTCTTAGTTCTTTGTTTGGTTCTCATGATATTTCAGTTTTTCTATCAGATAATATAAAAAAAATTTCTTTTTAGAAATAACAATGAAGTCAAAAGATGAACATAAGAAACCAATGTCTGGACATCTCAATAAGAAAGGGATTAGGATGACTTGTAAAAATTGTGGGCAAGTAAGTCACAAAAAGAAAGCATGTCCTAAACCTTGAGTTGGTGAAAATGTATTGGGTTATTAAAATTGAATAAACATTGTTTTTAATTGATACTTTCTACTAATTATTATCTCCCAACATTTTGCAGAGATCCCAATCTTATTCAAATGTTACTGCTAGAAGGTCCGATCAAACCAACAACAGAAAAGTCCCTCAACAGGTATAACTAAATGCAAATTGGCATTTGAATTGCATTGTGACATAAAATTAACCAACCCAAGCTATGAAATATGTTGTGCAAATTTGCAGTCAACCCAAGCTCAATCACATAAAAGCAATACGAAGGTAAATGAAGTTGATGCAAGACAATCAAGAAACCGAAGACAATCTTTTCAAGGGATTGGACTCTACACAAATCTCAACACTGATTATTCACAAGGTCTCAAAGAGTTACACGGCTGTGTAACCCTATATTTGAATTGTACACGGTCTGGGGACACGACCATATGTCTCCTCCTACACGGTCTTTACCTTTCCACATGGTCTGGCCTCATGGCAATGTATCTGTACCACACGATCGTGTGACCCCTATTTTCAGTTTTTACTCTATTTTTATGTTTTGATTCAAGTTAATCCCAAATTGTTTCTAAATATTTTTTATGCCTTGTAAGCTCAAATTAAGTCTTGTTAATGTTTGAATGACAAGTTTATTGAATGAAACTATTGATGATTGTTTTAAAAGTAAACTTTTAAATTGAAATATTTTATGTTTGTTTTGTTATTTTTTGTAACTTTCTGTAACCCTATTCTGATGACAGAGATAAGTGAGGGGTGTTATAGCCTTGGTCTAGCGGGACAAAAGTTACAGCTTGTGAGAGAGGCATAATTGTGAGACAGGTTATAGCTTCTTCAAAACAGTGAGGTATGTGGTCAAATGACCCAAGAGAAGACACAGCAACAAACGGTTGGTGTTCCATGGTAATCAGGGGAATCAAGGCAGTTTAGCGTGTAGTACTTGTTAGTGTAGCAAAGGTCACAAAATTAGTGGCTAGAGGATCCCTCAGGGCCTTCACTAGCTACTCTAAGGTGAGGAGGAGGATGTTTGCATACAGTAGAAGGGTTCCTGCAAGGGTAGAAAGAGAAGGAATCTAGGTAAAGTTTAAGCCAGTGGGAGTTCTTGAGGCTGGTGAAATGGGGGTGATAAGTGGGATGGAAGAGTTGACTTGGTTGATAGGATTGTTGGTATAGTTGATTTGAATAGCGGGGATGCCACTTTGGTATTGTGAGTTGTCCACACTCACCGCACTAATTGTGGATACAATGATACAATAAGGAAAGAGTATAGAAAAGGTAGTGGTGATTACTGCAGAGGTTGGATCACCCAATCAGGGCAAAAGGCTGGAGGTTATGGATAGTGAAGGCCAGGAGAATGCGAAGGTTTGGAGCTAAAGGTATGTTGATAGAGCATAAGTTTGGTATTATTGAAGAGTAGATCCCCTCCTTGTTGTTCCTGGAGGTATTTATAGGCAGGGTCCCATGTAAGATGGTGTTAATGTGTTGGACTTGTCATTTAGCCATCATTATGGAGTGCGTGAAGAAGATGTCTTTGATGGGATGAAAATGTCTGTTACAGGACAGATCTTGTCATTCATTTTGATTTAAAAATAAAATTATCAAACTAAAATTACAATGTGTAAAATGTTAAAATTGTTAATAATTACAAGTTGATGAAACCTTAATATCTAAATATAATAAAATTTGTTAAATAAATCTAATTTTGTTTTTGGTTTAATTTAAAAAAATTAACTATTTTTTTTCCTTAAAATCAAACTTTAACCTTAAAATATGTAGGTAGGTATTATCAATGCAAAATTTAAAGTTATCCAATAATGTAACTTTCTCACCAAAAATATGTATACTCTTAATTCTTTAAACCTCTGCATATTATAATATAAATGATTTATCGGCTTTCAGCGTTCAGCATATTTCATTTAAATTTCCCACATTTTTACATGTTTTCTGCGTTAGATAATATTAAAATAAATTCACATTTTTATTCTTTTCTAATCATCCTCCGTAAGTATTAAATGGTCTTCAATGAAAAATATAAAAATATACATATAGTGCAGACTCCGACGCCCACCGTGGCGCTCGAACCCACGACCACAAGGTTAAGAGCCTTGCGCTCTACCGACTGAGCTAGACGGGCTATTTAATGGATTTCGCTGGTTTATTTTTAGAAAATCAGTCAGTTCAACGATTTACACCACTTCTTCTGGCTTATTATTAATGATCGGTTAATTAGTTATAAACTAGAAAAGGTAAATAAGGAAGACAAAATGTCCATATATAGGTTACAAAGGGCCTGTACATTTTCTGCTTCTCTGTGATGACCAAAGAAAAAGAAAATACAACAAAAGCATTTACATTGGCATTTTTTTCTTTTGCCTCTTTTCAACACTGATAAACTGTGTAGCTCTTGCTCTTCTTTAGAAAGCTAAATGCTTTACCTATTTTTCTTCTCGATACCGATTTAAGGAACGGCTTCGATTCCGGAGCTGAGGCAAGAGCGGGCATGAGATCTTCATTGATTTCAACTTGTTTGACTTTCTCAGCAGCAGGCGGATGATCTCGCTGCCGTTGTTCCCGGAATAGCATCAGAAGCTTTTGTGACTTCTCCCTCGCTCTTGTTGTCCCATTTACTGAAATCGACACCAATGCAGGTATCACACCTTCTTGTAGGACCATTTGACTGCATTTCTCATCTCCATTACAAAGAACTAGAAGGCACGAAACAGCTTGCTCTTGCTCAATCAATTCACCTGCATCAAGGACTGTTGCCAGACCACTTATGACACCACAGGCTGATACCATCTCGTCTCTTCCTGCTGGACTTGAAGCTAAATTTATCAAAACTGCAATGGATTTCTCCGTCCAGGTATGGTCGCCCAAGACCAGGAGTGACTGGAGGGCACTAACTATGCCAGCTGCAAGAAGACTCGGAATGTTGGACTGCACGGTAGAAAGGTTATAAAGAGTATGAAGGGCATCAAGCTTGGATTGTTGATCGGTTTCACTGCCCAGTAGCCGGACTAAGAATGGCACAGCCTTGCTTGAGCCAATGACAGACTTGGCTTGCTCGAGGCAAGAGAGATTAAGATAGAGAGCAGCTGCTGGTTCATGAGCATCAGAGTTGGAAATCATATTCTCCAGCAATTTAATCACTCCAGATGCTAACATCGATTCCTTGTTCCTAATTTTTGTTATTGAAAACATATGGAGAAAGAAAACTATATGAGATTCACCTTAGCAATTACATATAAAATGACAATCAATCACAAGGAATAACAGCATTATATATGAAAGATGTTAAGATGCTCTTTCCCTCCTATTAATTTGACACGTTTGGTGCATCCATTAATGAATGAAAGGGTAGCAGCAGTTGCTCGCAAATATCCATGTCCGGATTTAACTAAGAAAAGGCATTAAACATGAGTAACAAACCTGTTATTGTTGACAGCAAGGTTAAAGAGAGCCATTGCACCCATTTCCTGAGCCATTGCATTTCCTTCACGCACAGCTGAATCTAGAAACCGCAATAATCCCTCAACAAAGCCATTTGCCCCCATAAAAATCCTTGCCTCCTCATCATCCTTCAGCAAAAGCCTTATTTGTTTCACTACTTTGCACTTTTTCTGCAAGTTCTCTTCTTCATTCAAAACAGAGAGGAAATCCTGATAACTTTCAAGCACATTAAGCTCAGAAATTTCCTCCTGTGGACACGGAGACCCATTTTCATTTTCAGCTTCATTTCCTTCCACTTCCTCAGCGTTACCACTCTCCTCTAAAGGAAACACCTTAGCCCCCTTTAAGTTGCATGAACCGACACTATCCATTGATCTTGAATTTGCAGTCTCAGACTCAGACAAGGCCAGTCTCCAGTAGTTAAAATCAAGAGACTCTGGGGGACCATTGGGAATAGGAACTCCATTCTGTTCACACCAACTAGCAATGAGACCCTTAACACAGTAATTAGGAGTCAAAGAGAGATGTGGGAGCTTCTGTTGAGTCTTTGGGCAGGTGTCATGCCCATCACTAAACCATTTCTCAATACAGATCCTTTCATATGTCTGTCCAGAAGCTATTATGACTGGATCATGCATAAGCTGCAATGATATTGGACATCGTAATTCTTCAGGGGGAAGGGGAATATGCCCTGATCTCCTAATATTTGGCTTGAAATTAAAAGAACTGAGCTTCGATAGCTGCCGCTCAAATGCCTGACCATTACCACTTGCCCCTCCACCCTCAAGAGAACCCAGAACAGTTGGGGAACAAGGCGTTGAACCCTGCGAATCATTATCATCTGAAACCTCACTTCGAAACAACTTGGAGTATTTCCTCATGAGATGTAAAAGATAAGCCACAATAGATTCCTTTCTCTTGTCTTCCTCAGCACGAGCTCTTTCTATCACCTTCTTGAGAGCCCTTCTTTCAGTTAGGGCTGCTCTAGAAGAAGTGATACCAAGCCTCATAGCAGCCTGGTGAAAAGACTCAAGCTCATTGTTGTCATTGCAGTCATCAAATTTTCTCCCATGCTGAAGTAATTTAATTATTTCATCACCAACTTGCTTTTCAGACGGATCAAGTGAGAAAGCAGTCCCCTCAAGTTGACTTACAATCTCTAAAATCTGAAGTTCAATCAAGTAATCAGAAATATATTAGAAGGATCATACTGCACGTAAATCCAATACCATCATGACATGGCAGATTTCCATTAAAACTAAAATAATCTTCTCAATTTGAACAAGAACTAGGAATTTTTTAAGAAAAATAATGTGGATAAAAAAAATACCAGCAGCAGAACAATCTTGTTGAAACTGCTTGCTGAAAAAAGGCCCTTATTTGCTTTAACACCCAAAAAATGAAATAATCTTTGCAATCTCAAACCAGAAGAGGGCGGTTATTACCTGACTTCCAATGGACTCTGGAACTATTTCTAAAACGCGTTTAAGACTGTCAATAAGAGCACATTTTGCCTTCCCAAACTTTAAAAGAACCGAATCTCCAGTAATAGCCTACATGAAAAAAAACACCACAATTTAGTAAAGATTCTATACGACAGAGGAAAAATAGTGGGAAACGAATAAAAAGTCATTAAGTGAATGCATCAAACAAGTGTAAAAAACCACCATACCAAGAATCACACATGAAACATATACAATTATGGATGCATATATCCTCTGTGTGTGTGTGTGTGCAGAAAATAAACTCTTACCAAGTAAAGTTTACTACATGTAGAACAGTGCTGAAGAACATTTTTGGACTTCTCCAGAGCTAGATGCAATGAGCATAAAGCCTGAATGCCAGATTTGCTCCTAGGCCGTGCTGATTCCAAGGAAGGGAATATTGACAAGACTTTGCAATAAATTGCTGAAAGTGTCTTGCACATATCCCCATGTAACTGCATAAGAAAAAAATATGTAAGTAGGAAAACTGTGAACCTTAAGCAACAAAATTCAACCATTACAGCTTCTCTAAAACAAAAGGCCTTCGATAATAAGAACAGTTGAAAAGTATATAAACCTAGGAGATAGATTGATGCCAACAAAAGGATCATGCAGAAAGTACATTTACAAAATACAAAAGTAGACTAAGTAGTTACGGGCATGCCCCCATTTTAGTGAAGTTAACTAGAATTAAAGAAACAGCACAGGTAATATGAAGGTTCTGATATTTTACATTAAACATATCCAAACGCTTTCAAATTCATACCTTGGCATCACTAGCTGCAAACAGGTTCTCTTCCACCTCAGAAATATCCATAATTTAGCATTCACCGCAAGAAACCACTAAAATGCACAAAGAAAATAGAACATGGTTACAAACTAACCATAAAAAAGTTATTTAAAAAAAACAATAAGCAGACAGTTCAAGTTACAAAGATAACTTTAAAATTCTATTCCTGTAAATAACATAAAAATCTGAAACTTCTCTCCCCCTCCCTCCCCTTTGAAACAAATATTTATGACCGACCATGCATCATGAATACCAAAAAGAATTTCTTAACCCCTCTTCAGTTGAATTGCAATGAAATCCAGCTTTATGTATTTCAGTTTTCTAAAAAGAAGTACCTCGAAAATTTAGTCTCAGTTCGATACTTTCTTTAAGATAAACAATAAATATGTTATTCAGAAAATGTTCGTACTTTTCAAGCATTTCCCATCTGCTATGCAATACTATAAAAATAATAATAAAAGAACACATACGTGAAATTGGAAATGAAAAGACCTCCAAATATAAGAAACACAACACGCACTATAAGCATTCTTGAATAAGCAACTGATCTGGACATCATTGCGATGTTGAAACAAATGGAAAAACAAAATCTTTATGGAAGAAAACACAAAAGGGTCTTGCAAATTTTTTATTTTGATGTAGACATTTCATCAAACACCGGAAGATGGAACCAAGAAAGATTATTTTTCCAATAAAAAACACTTATTATTCTTATTAAGGAATAAAAAAATCTGATTTAGACATCTCATCAAACAACTGAAATGTTCAAGAATCTCAACAGAATTCAAGAAACAGTTAAATCAAAAGAATCTTTGGAAAATGACCTGAAGAAATCCCAGAGATCATTACCCGGAACAGGAAACAAGAATCACCATCAGCTTTAATCGACATTCCAAAAACAGGCAAAAATCCAGAAACACAAAAACACAGTAACAATTAAAAGACCAAGCAAAATCTATAATGAAATCCGAATTAGAAACAGAAACAAACAGAAAACGCACCAAACAAGGAATTACGAAAACAAAAGAAATGCTTCCTATTTTCTTCAAGAAAAATTCAAACGGGATCGAATCTGAGTTAGGGTTCGAACTTAAATTCTAAAAAAAGAGAAAAAGAGAAGAACATACCAGGAAAAGACGGAGATAGCCAAGGAGGCTTCATATAAAAGATGGTTTCAGAGAAAGAAGGTCCAAAGAGGGAATTTAGGGTTCCGGTGATGCAATCTCATCGTTGAATTAGGGGTTCTGGATTCAAAGATTTGTTGTTGAAAGCAGCGAACTTTTCGGAGTATAGAGAAAAGCTGTTTGATTATTATTGAAAGCTGGGGATAAATGAAAAAAAGAAGGAATACCTGGAAATGTTTAAAAATAGACAGTTTATTTTAAGCGGGATTAAAAAGTAACTGCCAGGAATTTGTTCAAGGTGGATAAATAATTAAATAAAAATAACTAAAATATAATTATTTTTACAACTTTTAATTTATTCAATGAATACTATACACACTTTACCAACTCTTTTAATTTGATACACTCAAAGTTTTAAAACGCAGTTGACAAAACATTTATTTTTCTAAAAATTATTTTTATATTAAAAAATTGTTTTATTATAGCATAAAAATAAGATTGGCTCGTACTAACATATTACATATTTAATAATTTCAATCATAGGTGGAATTGAGATGATTGATATGAAAAAGAAGATCTTGATAATCTTGATAATACAAATTCAAATCCAGTTTATCTTTGAACTTAGTTAAAGACAAATAGATGATGATAAAGAGCATATGTTAAATATTAAAGAAAGAATAACCCAACAAATATCTATTAGAACAATTAGATAAATTAATTCTTGCTATTTTTATTAGTAATCGTGTTACTAAATACTTTTTAGACTAATATAATACATACGATGATTTAATTTTAATTTCATTACTTTCTTATAAATTATTTTTATAGTAACTAATATTTTTAAAGATATAAATTATATAATTACAATTTATCTTACTTAATAGGACATAAGAAATTAAACTATATCAATCAAACACGTCTAAAAAATAGAATTACGAGAAAATAAATTTTGTATGAAAAATGGATATGAAATAAATTGGAATCAAATGTTGACTAAGTGCTTAAATTTTGACTAAATTCCTTTCTCTTTTCTTTTGATATTTGACTAAATTCTAAAACTTTTAATTTGGAATCAGATTCAAAACAATTAATTTAATATTTAGTTTTAAAATTAAAATTAAAATTGTATAAATTAAATTAAATTTTCATTTAACTTTTAAATTGGTAATAAAGGTGAAAACGTAAATGATTGGGGTTTGAATTTCATTGTTTGTGTCTACCCTGGTTTGCCGGCCGACAATTGCCGACCTCATGCTTTGTCCTTAAATGCTATCAAATTACTCATTTCTCCTTTTTTCTTTTTATTTTCTGTCCTTTTTCACTGACTCTTCCTTTTTGCATTTAATCGATGACAACAAATTTAAGTTTAAAATTAGATAAAAATATCTAACAATTTAAATTTCTTCCATTAATTTTATTTATTTATTTGAAATTCTTTTACCTACAATTTCAAATTTTGAATTTCAGTTAGTAATAGAAAGCTAATTTAAGTTCATAATAGAGATTTGATTTTTATTTTCATATTAATAAATTATTTTTATAATATAACTATACTTTAGTAAACAACATTTGTTTATAAGTATTTCATAACAATTTTATTTTTACTTTTTTTTTTATAAGAGGAGGGATATCTAATGTTAGGTGTGTGGTGATAAAAATAAATTTTTGAAAAATTAATGAAGGCTTTAACGCGTATATCAATATTTTTATTCATCTCAACTATATTATGGTGTGTAAAAAAATTATTGGCAAATGAATCTCAATAAACTATTTACGTTCTGTATTGACAGAAACAATCAAATGAGCACTAAGAGGAGCATAGCAATGGTATCAATTTATAGAACAGTCTAAGAATATAAAAGATGATGGGAGATTAAAGGAAACTTTTTTTATATATATTTTTGGGTTGTCATGCAAATGAAACTTTACTCCTATTTTTAAATAGGAGGCCTCATGTCTTTTCATAGGGGCATAACTCTTCAAATAGATGGTCTATCTTTAGCAATAAATATAATTATTCAATAAATATCTATTTGAATAATTATGACTATTTATTAATAATCAAATGACATAACTTTTAGTTGCTGATAACTTTTCATTTATAACTATTAGAATACTATATAAATGTTGAAAATGTTTCAATATTTTAAAATTGAATCCTAAATATAATGTCAACCAATAATTCATTTAAATGATTTCTTTTCATCATTACATTACAAACTCAATTGACATTTTATTTTTACTTTAAATCTCTCTTCTTAACAACCTCTCCTTGCAAATACTTTAACTTAAAGTTAAACATAAAAACTCGAATTTAACATATTAAATAGTTCGAGTTTCTTGAACTCAAATTCGATTCAACAATAATTATTTTAAAATTTAAAATTTAAAACATGATAAATGTGAAAAAAAATTAATACTTTTTATACGTATAAAGAAAATTTTGCTTAAATAGGTTTATACAATTTTAAAAATTAAAAATATGGTTAAAATATAGCTTCGTTGTATTATACTTAATTTAGAGATTTTTTTCGTAATTTAATTTACCATAATTTATTCCTTCTACTGTTATTAATCTTATTTCTTAAGTCTAAATCATTGGTTAAAAATTATTAGATAAACTACATCATTTGTCCTTAACCTTTAATTAAAATTACATTTCAATCACTCAATTTTCAAAATTTACATAATCATCACTAAAGTTATTGAAATGTTACATTTTTGTCACTCATCCGTTAATTTCCGTTAAGAGGATGATTTGGCATATTAATTTAAAGGGTTAATAACCAATTTAGCCCCTAAAATATCATTGTCATATGTTTAAATTTTTCTTATAATAATTCTAAAAAAGTTAAAGGGTGAACTACTAAGATAGTCACCCAAGTTTTAATGCGTTCCTATTTTGGTCACCATTTTTTTTTTTTGTTAATTTAGTCACCCTAGTTAATTGTCATTTTTAGTCACTCCACCATTAAAATACCTTTGTCACTAAACAAATGTTGACATGGCAGTATTTTTATTGGTATAATAATAAATTTAGCCTTTTAACACTTTACACATTCTATTAGTTTGTTTCTAATTCTAAAATTTAACAAATTTAACCCTTAATATTTGTACATTTTATCAATTTAGTCCAAATGCAAAAAAATTATAATTTTAAAAACTTCAAAATATATAAAATTATTATAAAAAGATAAAATATATTATAAAATTTTATAAAAATATAAAATATATATATAGTTACATAAAGGCTTAAATATGAATTTGGTTGAGGATTCAAATAAATATTTCTTGAATTTTAATAATTCTTTTAGAGATTCAATAAAATTTAACCATCAATTTCTCTTGAATTTTTTTAATCAATATTTCTGATTTTTTTAAACCCCGCCGAGTTAAAAGAGTCCTTTTAATTAAGTTTTTGAATCAATCACTACCAAATTCAACTGGCACCATGATCAAACAGTTGGTTGAGGGATTCAAACCAAAAAGCCTTTACTTATAGAAACATCTTTGGCTCCATTTCAGCGGCAAATTGCAGGTTTTTGAAGGACTCAAATGCTTAAGGCTAACCAATGCTTCATTGATCGGTTTTTTCTCATTCAAAGAAAACGTGAAACTGAGTTTGGGTATGTCTATAAAAAAAATCGACTTTAAGGATGGGTTTAATGGTGAGTACTCGATGATAAAGTGATGATGTAGTTTGTCTAGTAAAGTTTAGTATGGTATTTGAAATTGTGAGGTTTTGGCGAGGGTATGAGAACAAAAGGAAGCTTGAAGATGAACGGGGAATAAGATGAAGGGATAAATGTCGTTTTACAAAGTTTCTCTCTTTTGTTTGGTTGACCAAAAAATCTAATAACAGTAAAAAGAAATTGCTTTTTTTTGTAATTTTTTAATTGCAATGTTGTGCAGTTGCATATATCAAAAGTAGGGGCATTTTGTGGGTTTTTCATTATTTTGAATTAAAACTAAGAAAAACTTATTCTGATTTTGGACTTCGATTGATTATTTTTGAATATTTTATATTTTTAATACTTTATTTATAAATTTTAAATATTGAACTAAATTGACAAAACGTGCAAACATTAAAGGTAAAATTTGTTAAATTTTAAGAATTAGGACCAAGCAATCGAGCATTTATGTAATTTTATATATTTTAAATATTTTATAATAAATCATATATTTTCCAAGTTCTTAAAATTATAAACTTTTGAATTTGGACTAAATTGACAAAATGTGTAAACATTGAGGGTTAAATTTGTTGAAATTTTCTAGAATTAAGACCAACTTGACAGAATGTGAAAGTGATAAGGGCTAAATTTGTCATTATATCAATCAAAAGACTACCACGTCAGCATTTTGTTAAGTGACCAAGATATTTTAACGTTGGAGGGACTAAAAATGACAATTAATCTAATGGAAGTAACTAAAATAATAATAAAAAATCGATGGCCAAAATAGGAACGAGTTAAAACTTGGGTGACTATCTGAATAGTTTACCTTTTAAATTTTTTAAAATTATTATTAAGAAAAATTTTAAAGGTATCACATTGGTAATTTAATTACAGTTGAGGGGTTAAATTGGCTATTAACCTTTAAATTAACGTGCCATGTCATCCTCTTAATGGAAGTCAACGAATGAGTGATAAAAATATAACATTTCGATAAATATAATGATAATTATATAATTATTAAAAATTGAATGATTGAAATGTAATTTTAATAAAAAATCAAGAACAATTTATTCAAAATTATTACTTGATTGAATAATTTTTATAAAATATATAATTATATTAATTATTTAAATTAAAAAAGTAAAAATAATAGGAGGTCGGCCTAATCGTGCCAAATCAAAGCACATGAATCAACTTTCAAAGAGGAACACACATGAATTAAATACTTAAAACCATAATTTAACCTGAAAAATATATAATATATAAATTTTATATTTTATATTTTCTAAAAAATAAAACTATTTGAGATAGCAGTGGTTGGCGGGAATGTCCGCCATGGCGTCCACGTGGGTATTTTAGAATCATCAAATGTAACTGATCCACCAATATTTTTTACGGACCAGTCAAGTCCCGACATTCACGGAACTCCTTGATGTCTATTTTTTTCACCGCTTGCAGCCCAATCAACGACGTCCAATCAGACGCGCAATCCACGCCACGTGCTGTTCAAAAATTACCATGGTCACCTGCTTTAACTGCAAGGACCGTGTTTTTCACGCTCCATCATAGTCTGTTCTCTTCTGTATTCAATCAAACTGTCGGTCATTTACTGTTGCCCCTACTCATCATGTGTATTGTTAGTTAATTTTAATTTTTTATAAAATTGTATTAATTATTAATTATTAATTTTATATATTTTTCTTTTGTTAAAAATTTAAACATAAAGCATTAAATATTTAATTTTATTTTATATAAATGATATAACATATAAAAATAAAAACAATCTATTCCTTAAAATAAAATAATAAAATAATTTTAATAATTATTTAACTTGAAATTTAAAAATAAACAAAATAAATTCTTATAAATTAAAGTATAGTAATTGAATTCCAAATTTATAAAAAATACATAAATTTAAGACATGTTTTAACTTTTATTAAAATATATTAACACGTTACTAAAAATAATAGTAAAAAATAACATTAATGCACAATATTCAATATTCAAGACATAAAGATAAATTTAGCTCTCAATGTTTATATTTTTTTCAATTTGGTCATTATTATTTTTTAGTTATATTTAACCATTAACGTTTCAAAAGAATCAAATCGCTTCTCTCTTATAGAAATACTAACTAAAATATTATTTTTTAATGATGTTGGTATGGCAACTTGCATAGTAGTCTATGTGTGCTTTATCTTTGAAATGACATTATTTGTTTTATATGTCAACAAATAATTAAAATTTTATAAAAAATTAAAAAATAAAATTAAATTCAAAATTAAAAATTAAAATAAAAATTTCATAAGAATTCAAAAAATTAGCATGAAATACACGTGGATTGTCATACATGCTTTTATGTTTTAGTTAGTATTTTCGTTAAAAAAATCAAATTGACTCCTTTTTTTTTTTTAAGGTTGATGGTCAAATTCTAATATTTTTAAAAGATCATAGGCCAAAATTATCTCAAAAAAAAAGAAAGAATAAGAGTTAAATTGACAAAAGATGTAACATTAAGCGATAAATTTATTATTATGTTTGTAGATGCTTAGTTTTGGCTAATAATATTTTATCTCTTCCTTTAGATAAATAATATTATATTTCAGGGAACTGTACTACTAAGCGTGGAACAAATAGCATCAACATTTCACTTAATATCTTTTCTAAAGCAACAGTTGAAACAATTGTTTAGAACATTTATTGTTCAAAAATAGTTATGTCCAAAATAGCTATATTTAGAGTTGGGCTTTAGTTAAAACAACTATCATCTGGTATAGTTGTTACTTGATAACAACAGCTCTCATTTAAAATAATGGTGTTTCAAGAATAATTATATTTTGAACAACCATTGTTTTGAAACAATGTGTATTCAAAACAATTGTATTTTTTCCGGAAGAGTCGATATTTAAAACAAACTCTATCAAGAAAAATATCACCACACAGTAATTCTTGTTTAGAATAACTATGTTGAAAACATCGCACATTTAGAACAAGTAAAAAAAAAAAAAGGTTTTTTTCAAGAACAACAATAGTTTTGCATTTCAACAAAAGTTTTCAAGGTAATGTTTTACATAATACTGCTTCACTGAAATAGAAGAAGTGAAAATAACCCTGGAATATGGTAAAATTATTGGGTTGTCTTCATTCTTGGGATGTTTCAAAAAGTGCCTTGATAGATTAGACATAGAGATAAGAAACTTTCCTTTTTAACTTTTTCTATGTAACATTAAGTAGTTTTTCTCTCTTCTTTTAGACAAAGAGTGAATTTTTATTCACTATTCACCATCACTTACAAAATCCTTTCATAATAAGAAGAGCGATTAATGTCTTTGTAACTGAAAAAATATCAATCATTACTCCTATTAATTGTTAGCTTTGTAACTCTCATTTTTGGGACACTATAAATAATAATTTTTCAGGACTGATAAAAAGACTTGACATTTTGACATTTTAACTCTCTAAAGTTCTTTCAAATTATTTTTTCATTAACCATATTTTCCTTTCTCCACTTAACCAACCACCATTTATCGTTATACTCAAAATTATCGAATTTACTCTAATCTTCAACTTTATATTTTTTTCAATACATCATGTTCATTTATTTATAACGCTTTTAGTCTCCATAGAAAACCTTTTACAATATTTTTATTGAACAACTATAGAACGTATGATTAACATTAAAATATACTGACAAAATAATAAATTACGTAAAAAAAAGTGAGATTTCCGATGAAACCAAGAAACTTAAATAGTTTTATAACAAATTAACTAGGCAAAAAGCATAATATACTCAATACAATGAAGTCTTGGCTATTTTAAGTAAAAGGTGATAAAAAAGTTTGTTGTTGATATGTTAGTAACTAAAAATATATATATATAGTTTATGATAAGAAGAAGATATAGTAAAAAGAAGGGTAAATTATATCAACAGTTACTCAAAATTGGGGTAGTTCACAAAACAGTTACTTTGATTTCAATTTAATCACTCAACTTTTGAAAAATAACAAAAACAATCACTAACATTATTAAAAAGTGATAAATCAGTCACTCATTAACTTTTTTCCGTCACTACCTTAATGTCACTGCTGATGTGGCCAGTTAACTTGCCACGTTGGATGAGACAAAGTTGAGTGATTATTTTTTTTTCATCATTCCTTTTTCGTTTTTAAATAAATGACCCAATATTTTTATTTTTTTTGCGTAAATGGCCCAATATATTTATACTTTTTCTTCTCCACCCTCAAAACCTTTGGCATAATCCTAATCTTAACACTAACTGAACGAATCGTTCACAAGGGAACCGTAAGAAGCATTCTCCCAACATCCCCTCCTCATCCCACCGTCAGTCGCCCCAAAGCTCCGGCCAAGAAACTCGTCATGGGTCAAGTCAAGATCCTCAAATGCGGCAAAGATCTTAAACAATCTAAGCCGGATAAGCATGTGAGGTTTGTAAAGGAAAACGTTGATGTAGATCTGGGTTCCATTGACTATTTGAGTTCAAATCCCAGGTCAGTCCCAATCCAGATCCGACTCACCGAGTTAGAAAACAATAGAAGTAAGGTTGTTTCGGTCTCGTTTTACACTAGGTTTGCCTTTATAACATCGCCCCCTCCAAGTTATGTTTCGTTACAGACGTTTTTCACAAAGAAGATTAGGGTCGTTTTGAAGGATGACGTCGCTACGAGTGCCTTGAGGAGGATATTAAGGTTAGATTTGTAGCCACAACCAAAAAACAAATAATAACGGTGAGGGTGGTGATTGACTGAATTTGTTGTTAGATAGTTAATCTCTTGTTTGGGTTCTCTAATCTTCAATCGCCCCTTATTTTTTCAAGGGGATAGATCAAAATAGCTAATCAAGTGTTCTTTTTACTGCTGTATAACTTTGCAATTGTTTAGTTTAATATGAAATTGTCTACTGTCCAGCAACTTCTTATTCTTCTTCTTCTTATCTGTTTCTTCTTTTCCTTTTATTGCCTAACCGAACTGGGGTTTTAAATTGGGGTCGTTTGTTAGAATTTATAAAATAAATCTAAAATAAAACTTAATAAACCAAGATCTATCATATCAAATCATCAAGAATAAATAAAAAACAGAACTATATGCAGAAGCGTACCTGAATCCATGGATTTCTTGAAACTTTCTGGAACTTGGGGATTTGATCTTCCAAATTAGCACACAAGAAATTCAGAGAATATCTGCTCTCTCTTTCCTAATGATGGGATATTAGAAAAGATATCTTGTGTATAATTTGGGGACCATAACCCTAATATTTATAACCTTAGCATATTAGTTCTAATCAAATTCTAATTAGCCCATCATTAATTAGAATTTGATTAGAAGAGTATCTACACATATTTGACCCATATTTTATTTAATAATTAAAAGCCGAATAAAATTCTAACTAAATTGGATCACTTTTAATTTGGGCTAACCTATCATGATAGTAAATAATAATATGTAATTATCCTTATTATATATGTGATGTCCAAATTTTCCAACATCGTTTACATAGTAGGATGCCTTGTCACTTTTCCATTACGTCTGTAACGAAAAATGGTTAAAAGGACTGTTTTGTTATTTTTTTAAAGTTGAGTGACTGAATTGAAACCAGAGTGGCTGTTTTGTCAGCTACCCCAAAGTTGCGTGACTATTGATGTAATTTACCCTAAAAAGAAAATATATCTATCTTATTAGATTTAATTATTACTTTAGTGGTTGATTGAGTATGAGCTCGATTGGCATGATAATTATTGTCAATTCAGGAAGACATGGATTTGAGTGCACTGAAGCACATTATCTTCTTATTTATAGGTTGGGAAGGGGCTATGAATAGTTCTAGACATTGTATCAAAAATAACATATATAAAATAAATAAAATTTTAGGATAATTATCTTACTCAAAATTTATATAAAATTAAATGAAGTGTTATTTAATAAAAGTTATAAAAATTATTAAATTTTACTAAAAATATTAAAAATTAGAAAAAATAAAATTGTAAAAAATTATATATTTTTTAAAAATTTTACAAAAATCGTAAAAATTATAAAATATGTAAGATATAGAAAAAATTATAAAATTTTATTAAGTCGTAAGAAAATTATAAAAATATAAAGAAATATAAGATTCATAAAAAAATTATAAAATTATTATACCAAAAAGACATTTTATAATTTTTCTATAAATTTTATTTATTTTATTTTTTATCATTTTCACCACATGTTACGTTATGTTGTGACACATGATGGATGTGATGGTTTTAACTGAAAAAAACAAGGTCGTTAACTTTAACGATCAACATTTAAAGTTAATAGTTAAAGAGCCTTTTTTATGCTTTTTTATAAAATTTTATATTTTTAATGATTTTTATAAAATATCTTGTTTTTAATAAAATTTAAATATTATTTATATTTTATTAAAATTTAATAATTTTATAACTTCTATTAATTTTTATTTTTTATAATTTTTTTGCCACATGTCACATTGTAGTTGTTACACAGGTAGCTTTAACTAAAAAGAAGTAGGGGCAGTTAATTTTAACAATCAATTGTTAAAG
Source organism: Gossypium arboreum (assembly GCF_025698485.1). Taxonomy (NCBI): domain Eukaryota; kingdom Viridiplantae; phylum Streptophyta; class Magnoliopsida; order Malvales; family Malvaceae; genus Gossypium; species Gossypium arboreum. The sequence goes on along the minus strand of NC_069074.1, from coordinate 47,179,845 downwards.
TTAAACGGTCAAAGGATCTTTATGATAAATTTTGACAGTTCAAATATCCAATTGAGTGAAAAAAAAAGGAGCTTAATTGCTTTTTTTGAAAAAATTTGAGGGCCTTTTGATACATTTTAAAAGTTCAAGTACCTAATTAAATAAAAAAATAATGGCTTAATTATTATTATTATTATTATTATTATTATTATTATTATTATTATTTTAAAGTTCTAAGAGCTACCTAAAAAAAAAAAAGAAAGCTGAGCTTTCCAGCCAAACCTTTTCTAATTTAACTTCTGGACTAATTGACTCAAACTATTGCGGTAGTCCTTTGACATTTATTTATTTATTCTGTTGGATGTGTTAATGTGATCATAGTTTGGTGTTAATTATTTCGTTTCAATTGTTCGTTGACTTGCTATAATATTGTTTTTGGGTAAAATAGTAATGTTAAATTTTGAATAAATGATTTCAAGGAATAATTTTTAAACAAATATATAAATCCCATTTCGTTCCTTAGGGTGCTGCAAATTTGCATCATTATAATGAATTTTCTTTAAAAAAATCCATGAGATTATTGTTATTTTAAATTTCTTTTGAGTGCTTATTGTTAATGAGTTTTTTGCATGGTTAGGTTTTTTAGAAAATGAGATTATCCTTTTTCCAAAAATAAATAAATAAAATTATGCATAACCATACTCTCAAGCTCATTATTTTTAATATTTTTTATTATTAAAAATACACTTTTCATTTAAAACAAAAAACAAAATTGCATGTGGCGGCCTGAAAGCTATATATGTATAAACATAAAAATAAATAAATATAGGGATATAAAATACACACACTGGTCATGAGTATAATGGCTAAAAGACATACGTGGACAGAAAACTGGAATAAGCAGTAACATCTGTCCATTCTGGGAATACTGATTTCAACTTCTTCGCTTCTTCTACCAAATTTTGGTCAAGCACTGCCACATCCACCCTTATATCTTCAACATTTCTTCCCTGCAATCCCCAGTTTGTCAGCTAAATTAATCAACAAGTCCTCTAACTTTACAGTTTTATGAATCTTTAAGTAAGCCCCTACACTTTTATGGAACCTAAATCGGTTCATTTCCATCTAAATTTATTCTTTAATCTTACATTTGGACTTACTCTTTACCTACTTTAGCTTTTCATCTGGAAAAAGAAAAGAACTTGTTTGGGTGCAAACAAGGAATAAAAATCGGATCAGAAACCATCTGCTTGGTCCTGTTTTTGGATTATGAACACAAAGATTAGTTCAAAAGGTAGAATTCTGCAGTTGTAGGATTCGAATCCTGAAATCTGCAAACCCTTCCGGTATTTCCAAGCAGCGGCATTCTTTATACCAATAAACCTTATATATGTATAGGTGAAATAGTTTAGGGTTTTCTTTTAGCTAAGTTTGTTTTAGTGCTTGTGGTGGAGGATCAACTTTGATGCAGATCTCATAAAATAGAAATTGTACCTCTAACCAGAAGTTCCATTTCTCGTGACTGGATCCAGTAAGTCTGCATATGTATGAGGGTGGACCACCTTCGGCGGTTTCCGGAACTGCAAAATTTATCAGTACAATGAAAATCACGAAAACCGGATTAAGCTTAAATGCAAAAGTCAAATAGAATTAAAATCTTTTCACATACCTGGTAGCTTAGTGTCAGCAAATGACCAACTGGATAAAGGACCAGTAATGTTAAGAACTGCAACCCATACTTCCTTTAAGGAACTGCAAAGATGAAAATGTAATATATAATAATAATGTCATTAAAACGTAAGAATCTGCATCATCAAATTTCTACTGTATGTATGTTCAAACTGAAAACAGTCTGAAGATTTTGAAAGCCTTGTCTCACCCTAAGGAAAGTTCCAAATAAACTCTCCGAGAGCCATCACTGGACATTGTTTGTGGCTTATTAGTATACAAATGAGGAAACTGTCTGTATTGCTTCAAAATCTCATCACTTCTTGCAGGGAACTGCATACTTCTTGAGAACAAAAAGTTGACCGGAAAAAGTGTCTGCAAAGAAACAAAATTTCCGTTTGTTATATAAACATATGATGTGTTCTCAAAGTTCTTCCATGCATTTGAGGGAACTTAGAAGATCATATCCCCATATCCACCTTTGCAAATGTGTCAGGTATGAATACTTCAAGAGAAATGAAGATTCAGAGTGCACTATTGTATGTAATAAACTTTAATGAGTGAAACATATGAAAGCACAAGTGAAACTAATATGAAGGACACGTAAAACCTCGAACTGAAAATCAAATAAAGACAGCCATGAAATGAAAGTAAACATTATTATGGACAGACCTTCAGGGAAGCCCTGAAGAGCCTTTCTATATATTATTAAAGAATGTGTAGAAATCATTTGGTTTAGGGTCGAAAATTAACAGATATACAGGGAACTTCCCTTTCTGGAAGTTAAAAGAAAATGATATGACACCAAACTGCCCTGAAAGCTAGCGGCAAAAGGCAGTTATGTAATGAAGATGCACGTAAGGAACTAACCATTGCATGCATATGGATCAAAGTATCAAAAGGGATGCTATTTCTTCTCTTCCTAATTGACAAAATATTATGGTAATGAGAAGTTTAGAGAAATATTGGCACGAGAACTAAAGATGACATACCAAAAAAGTCCGTTGGTTAGACATTTTAGCGGTTTCGAAAGAAAACTCAGGACCAATGTTCAACTCCTTTGCCAATTCAGGTGCATATTTAAAAAGAAACAGCAAAGAGTTGGAATCCACCACGGAGAAGTCATAACTTGAATCAACAATCTGATTTGCATCTGTCAAGGCCAGAATGGTGTTTGGAAATCACAGCATTAAAATTTTACAACATAGGGAATATTAGAGTTCTAAACATCAACCACAGTTCAAGTCATGAACATCACCAATAAAACAAATTAGCTCGTACTGATTTCAACAGGCTTCTGAAAAGCAACTGTAGATTCTTAAATACCTGCAGTCAGAAACGTATGCTGGAAAACAACTCTCTTAGGAGCATCTCTACTATACGGAAAGAACTGAGATGACAAAGCCAAAGCAATCACGCTAAAATGTAGTAAGAATTGCAAGATGGATGACCTGGCTAACCATTTGCCACAAATAGGCATTAGGGGGCCCATGCACCAACCGGTAACAACACCAACTATCGCTGCCACCACGATATCAGGAACATAATTCCCTGCAGGCAAAACACTGAAGATCATTGGATTTTTCATTGTGGATTTATGAATATCAATGTCGCTCGTACTCAGGTGAGAATGTTAGATGCCAATATGTATCTGACACTGGAATGTTTAATATCTTCCAAGTTTTTTCATACATTGGAAGGTCATATCTCCATATCCATTTCTGGATATGTGTCATACACAGGTGTGTATCTGGCAATGGTATGTCTAAACTTTTTTCTAAGTCTTACATGTAAGGTCATATCTCCATACCCATGTTCGTATATGAGTCGGACACAGGTACTTCAATAAAAATGAAGATTTAAGAGTTAGATCAGTATGCATCTTACATAACCAAAATAAGGTATGAAGTATAATAGTTGAGGAGAACTAACCATAAGGTGGTGGAAGAGAGCCCATCATACCCATCTTCTCAATCAAAAATTGAACAAGAAACCCACCAAAATAAACAGAGTATGTAAGGCATGGAATTAGAGGTATCACATAGAAAACCGATGACCTGAAAGAAATAACTTTATCAGTTTACTACTATATTAATAATCTTTTGATGTACAACATAGAAATTTAAGACTGAAGAAATATGTAGACAAGTGAAAGACAAATTTTACATCCGAAAACGAGAAAAAACTTTGACGAATAAAAATAAACAATGTCAAACCTCCAAATCTGAAGCTCAAAGAAATGAAATTGTAAACAGAACTTTGTCATATCATAACTTAAAGTCATTGGACCAAAGTTCACTTAATTTTATTGACAAATTTAAGGTACAAACTTAATAGGTCGTGGAGGTTTAGTTTCCATAATACTGAAACAGATTGCTATCTTTCATCATACCTAAAATGCTGTTCTAACAAATGGGTATAAAGAGAAGGCACTTGAAAATTGAACAAGAATTTATGAGATAGTGTACAGTTTTATCATTACATTTTTTCCTTGATTTTCAGTAAGACACTAAAGAGGAGATGCAAACCAAGATACATGGGCAGGACAATGACAGGTATGAAGGAGTAAAGAGAGAGGGATTGAGAACTCCGGTGAATAAATGCTCGGAAAAAAACTACCATATGCTCATAGTTCATGCAATTGCAAATTCATTGGAAACAATACCTTGCCAATTGACGACCAGAAAACTTTATTGATAAGCAAAAGGAGATCCATGCAAGAAGCATAGATGCAGATGTAAAAAAGGTCAAGAAACCCCCACTTAACCCAGCTAAAAGATAAGCCTGCAATTTTAGTGTTGTTCACAGAATTTGAGAAAATCAATAAAATGGAAACCCATGATTTGAACTAGCAAATGTCAGTGATCACACCACGTACCAAAGTTACTGAAGCATAAAACCCAAATGCTCCCCAGAATCTTGCCTCATCAGATAGTGCCTGTAAGATTCATTTAGTCATATGCTTCTTCAGCAAACACAAACAATTTTACTCAAACATACTAAAATCGTTGCGTGCATCATAGCTGAACTGGACATCATATGATTTATACATGAGTAGGCAAGATTCAATCTATTACCAAGTCTTTCAGATCCGCTTAAAATTATATGTTTGGTATTTCAGCTTGAATGTTGGGAAACTTTACGGGATATAACAGTATAAACTCCTACATGACAAAACCATGTGGAAAATTTTTGTAGAAGAAGAACATGCAATAAGCTAGGTCTCAGTCAACTTATTAAACAAAATCTGTATCTACAAAGTTTACCTCCTTTGGCACCTTGAGAACTGAAACATTTTGGGAGAGGGGAAAACCATGAAAAACCGTTCTTGGAATTAATAGACCAACAAGTGAGATGGGAATGAACATCATGAAAGCCAAGAAAGGATTCGCAAACCTGCATACAATTTCAGTGCATCAACAGATATTTCAAACATTTCATCATTCAATCACTACCATGTTAATATTCTAGCTTAAGATGTACAACCAACCAGTTCATTCCATAACTAGAAACTAGTAATCTCAGGATGGAGAATAAAACTGGGAAAATTATAGCCAGCATAATTCCAGTAGTATGAAGGATCATTCCTGCAGAATAAAAAAAATGAAAATTTTATGGCATTATAATATAGCTTGAAGAGAACTAGAATATGCTATTAAGAACTGAGAAGCAAAACTTATTAAAAGGAAATTGTTGATTAATTAATTAAAAATGGATTAATGAGCTGTGGTCATTTACCTTTGACAAAATCATAGAAGGTTGCAAAACAACACCACAACCCAGAATAAAGAAAACGTGAAAAGAAAGGCATAACGAGAAAGATGATGACGGGAATGCTATGAAGTGCCATAGCTATCCTTCTTGAGTAGAAGATCTGAAACATTCATAACCAAAATAAAACAATTTATATACCCATCCTTGATGATAGACAAATATTATCCAGGAATAAATAATTCTCGATCAAAGAGCGTATTATACACATACAAAACTTACCATGAACCAAGCTAAGTAATCAAAGAAAACAGCTTGTCCATCATCGCTTCCATTACTGACACCAAGGGATTCTCTTTGATGAGCATTTCTAAGCTTAGCAGACTCAGCAAAGGCCTTAACCGCACTATACAAATTGTCTCCACGTGCTTGCATGCTACCAGGTCTGCATTGGAAGCAGAAGCAAGTGCTTAATACCAAAATATGTAAATTTCCCATAAACGAATCCTATACCACAGAAGCAGATGTAATGCATACACTAGTCTGTCCACTGTATCATAGTTAGTATGGTAATAATAACCACCAAGAAGAAAAATAATATCCAGACCAGGAATACTGCCATAATCTTCTGAAAACATCCTGTAATCCGTATCTCCAGGAATAACAGGGAAAACATCCTGCAAAAATAACGAAAAATTCATAATTGTCTTAGTTACGCCATCAATATAAGCAGAATAGGAACTGAGTACACAAATTTCAGGGTCAGCAAAAATAAAATATGATGTGACAGCCTTCAAAGGGAGACATGTTTGAACTATAAATGAAAGGAATACTGTAATATACGTAGTCCAGGAAAATAAATGCTAATTGGAGCATAGATACATAAAAGAATGAAGTAAAACCTGGGCTGCACTATGAGCCATGGGATAAATTGCTGATTGAGCATAGACGGACGAAGGCCAAGAACCAGGTCCAGATTGGCAGACTAGATCTGTAGTGTCAACAAATACGTAACTTAGGCATGGAAAATAAAAATGGAATTTCACAAATGTCTATAGACTGAAAATTTCAATATTTATCCTGATCAAGGTCATTTTAAGAAATGATATGATAATGTTCTTATGTCCCAAGGAAATAAAAAACAATAACATTGGTTTATATCCTACCAAGACCTCCTGTCCCAGATGCTTCCACATTTATAAAAGCTCCTATGGAATCACGCCATTTATGTGTCCTCATGAAACCATGTGCACCCTAAAATATCAAAAGCAACAACGTTTCATATAAGTCTATATGTAGGATATTCAACAAGATCTGGATCTTTCAGCAAAATTAACAAAATACTGTCAGTATGCGGTTTGATTTTGTCAGTTTGATTTACATCTCCCATTCTTCCAAAAGAATGAACCAATTTTCTTCTTTGACATGTCCCAAAATATGAATTTCAAGTTTCATAATATATCACTCATGACAATTTTTTTTTGAATTTTTAAAATTGCAGCAATCTCAATTGAAATAATGCCCTACTTTGAGACAAAGAATTAGTATATTCCTTACCAACAAAAAAACTTCTTCTGCACCATTGAATAAAAAAATTATAGGCCGAGGTGGAACCCAGCCAGAGTCTATGGTTAGCCTCGCAATTTCCAACAACGATGCTGCAAAAACACAAAGCATCAAGAAAATGTCTTCAATAAAATAGCCAGTGTAGCTTCAGCAATCAAGCTAAAAATATTCAATGTACTTACCAACACATGAAGCACAATCACCAGCACCGGGGGAACCAAGTGGACCATCAAAATGAGCATTCATTAAAACTGATGGATCGGTTTCTTGTGAATCTATTGAGGATATCCTGTCATTATATAAAAGAGAGAAGGTAATGTTATTCACCAGAAAGGTGCATACTAAAACAGACTGCTTCACTATGTTCAACTGTAAAGATGCAAATGCTTATTGCCTATTAAAGCATAAAACAAACAAAATTTTGGGAATCTTAAGCCTAATCAATCCTTTAACATTGACCTAAGAGATGAAACACCATTTACTCACCACTTCTAGAATTCCTTAAACGATGCAATCAATAACTCCTTTCCCTCATTTTTCATGAGGCAAACACATTAAAACTCTCCAATATGACGTTCAAGTTTTTAAATCCATAGCCAAGCTTATAAAATAACAAGGTTTCATGCACATGCAACCAATGTTACGCAGATTTGGGAGATTGTGTGAATACAGGTATCTAAAACATGTATTTTTAGATTTTTCTAGGTTTTTACATATATTAGAAAGGGTCCTTTGAAGGTCATATCCCCATACCTATGTCTGGATATGTGTTAGAAACAAGTGTAGGACACGGGTACTTCAAGAAAAATAGAGTAAAAGCAACCACAACTATGGCTTAGTCTTGATTTATAAAAGAAGCGTTTTCACTATAAAGAGGACATGGATTTTCCCAACTATTATTTCTTCCAGTAATCATTACATTTAGGAGGGATTCAACAAAATGGATGGCTGTTTTGTTAAGTGGACCCGTCATTGAAAGTAGCCCCTACTTTCATGCAAAGGATGCTTACAATAATAAGCAACAACTGATGCAGGCAAAAGGAAGGTAAAGAAATCTCCTAATCATTCCCAGGAATGATTGACATAGTACTACAATATAAATCAAAATCAAAGGAACCCTATTCAGTTTCAGAGATTTACCTCACCAAAATATTTGTATGATTTCTATAACCAAATGATATACCATGGCCTAAAAACATCATATTGAATGACCCACTAACAACATTCTCTTCAATCTCAATCCTGCAAATTAAGGAAATTAAATAAAGTTAAAGCCAGAAATTTTGAACAAAATTAATGAAAAATATAAAAACCCAATTTGAAACAAAACAATTCAGCCTTAAAACAAGTGTATACAAACCTGAAATTTGACCCAGCTCTCTCCTTCAACCTTTCCAACTGTGCCTTAATATACTCTGCTGCTTCTCTCAAACCCTGACGCCCTTCCTATTGAACAACGAAAACCCATAATCACTAACATAAAGTCCTACTCTACCACAGCAATAAATTTGAATTTTTTTTTCCATTTCAACTACCCCAGAGGTTACCTTCAATCTAAGCAGTGAGAATAAACTAATAAGAATAGTAATGATTTAAAGCTATCCAGTAAAATTGAAAGGAAAAAAAAAAGTACAGGACATGATGGAAAGAAAGTTAAAAGAGATAAGCCGACGCACTTGACGACCATCGATTTCATGTGCTAAGACTCGAACAAGCTCGATAGCTCTGGCTTCAGAGAAACGATCGAGAGGCGCGTCGATCCCCAAAAGCGTGATGAACTTGTTGTACATTACGGAGTGAACAAGGATGGACATGAGACCATACATGACCGCCAATGAGAAGAGGAATTTAAACCCCGAAACATCTGTGCCATCGAGCCTTAGCGCCATTACCTAAACCAAAAAAGAAAATCCAAAGCTGAACTTCACAGCAGTATTACCTTCCCCTTGTTTTTACCTCAAAAGAAAGCACAGAAAAGTCAAAAGAAAGGTGTATAATGGAGAAGGGAAAGAGAGAGGGATGAAGTTATAGGAAAGTGTAGAAGAAGGTAGCTGGGGGTGGTTTTGTTTTGTTTTGTTTTGTTTTGTTTGTATTGTGTCAACACAGCAAAGCAGAGAAGAGAGAGTCAGGAAACTTGAAGAAAACGTTGTAAACCGTTTACATTATTAAAACTGCTTCCACATTTGTAAAACGTTGTAAACACAGCACAGCAGGGAAGGAGAGACAATTTTAAGAAAAGCCGTCACTAAACTAAACTACTGACTTCTTCATTTCTCCCCACGTGAGGGATTCCTTCCTACATTAGGTTTTCAAATTTTATTTATCTATAATTATTTAAAACCCACACATTAATACTTTTATATATATATAATAGAATTTTATTCATTTAAAACCCACTATATATATATATATATTTTTTTTAATTTGTATAAATATAATTTTATTTTAGTTGTGGTTTGAATTTGAAGTTTTTAATTTATTACATTTTATACAAAATCTACTTTCATTTGTCATCCTTTCCCATCCCAAAACCAAAACTAGTATCTAACTTTGATTATAATATACACAAACTATTAAAATGTAAATATTATTCAAAATTAAAATAATAAATAATAATTTTAAACATGTTTAATTTCTTTATGAGAAAAATATTTTTCTTTAATATTTTATTCAATTATTCACTTAAATCTAATTTTTTATCCTAAATCTAACTAAACAATAATATAAAAAAACACAAAACTTTTAGATTTGTGATTATTCTTTTATTATTTGATTAACTCGATTATTTGAATCAATGTACTTGGACGGTTTATGGAATACAAGTTTAAGAACTACGATTTTCGAAATCAAACCGAATTATATTTTTTATTTTATAAATAAATTATTTTTATTTTTATTATATGACATTAAATATTTTGTACTTAAAATAGTGAAAATAATTTAAATTTCTTGAAAATTTTAAAAAATTCAAAACAAAAAATTTAAAGTACGATGAATGCTTCAAAGAGCTCTAAAACCTAATTGAAACAAATCCATGTTACTCCTATATGTAATTAACTTTATTATAGATTGTAGTATATACAATTAACATTATATAATTAAAGTAGATTAGTAATTATGTGTAACCCTCTATAGTATATGCATATATGTTATTATAATGGACATTTTATAATAATGATACATAACCTTAAACCCTAAACTGTCAACTAACCTTATATTATTGTTATACTTATATCTATACCTCAATTTGGACCCTATACAACTAAATTATTATAATGTACATTGCTATATTAATGATCTTAAATCATAAGCTCAAATCTTGTTATAATCAGAGGCGATTCTAGAGGGGGGCTGGCATGGGCCCCGGCTCTTCCTAAATGAAAAATTGTCATCTTCCTAAATGAAAAATTGCCATTTAGGCTCTCTCTGTCTTTTTTTTAAAATTTAAATTAATAAAGGTAAAATTATACTTGACCTTAAAACTATAAAAATTTAATTTAATCTTTTAAAAATTATAAAGATATAGACTATAAAAATTAAAATTTTATTCGGCTCCTAAAAATTATTCGGTTTAGCCCTAGTTATAGTATTAATTTACTATAAAATATGAAAAGATAAAACATCCTTACATTAATTTTTGTTAATATGTAAAATAATGATATTTAGTAATTTTCCTATTGGGCAATTGATTTGTCACCGGCTTAGGATTTTAATATAAGTATATATATTAGATAATGGACCCAACGAAAATAATATAATAAATGAAACTTATTTTAATATTTAAAAATTAAAATTTAATTAATGAATAGTTTTTAATATGAAAATTAAAATAATATTATAATTTATACAATTTTCTTTAGAGTTGGGCATAAATTCAGATCAAACCAAAAAAAAAAAAAGTCTAAAAAGTCAAAAATTCATTAAAAGAAAAAAGAAAATAAAAAGTCCCCAACTCCCGACTCCTCGAGTCCCATTATGATTTCTTGAAAGGTCAACCCTCTCAAATTGTCCCAATCACTGTCTTTTGATTGGTTAAATTTTTATTTTTATTTTTATTTCTGTTTTTACAGTTTATGAGCATTCTTTAACCTTGTTTCTTTTAATTTCGTTAAATTTAATTATATTTAATTAAATTCTTATTGACAGACACACTTAATGTTTTGTAATTGCTGGAGATTGGCAAAACACAATGTTTAGCATAATTCAATAGCTTTAGTTTGTTTTAAACATATTTATGTCTTCTTTCCATTATTCACCATATCAATGCCCCAATATTTTAATATTTTTAATGCTTTTAAGATATTAAGGTTTTTGGTTTAAGATTTTGACTTCTTTGGAATTGTTATTCAAGTTTGGAATTTTTATGTTTAAATCATTAGAGTTTTTATTTTTAATTTTTTCTGATTTTGTTACTTTAAAATGAATAAATGTAAAATTAATTATTTTTATTTAATTTTATATTGTTTTAAAATTTTAATTTTGCAGATTTGGATTCAAATTTTGCATATTCATATATTCAACAAAAGGTTGAAAATGTTAAATTCAGATTTTTTACGGATTTTGGTATCCGACGAATATTGCTATTTAACTTGGATTCAGATTTAGATAGTAAAAGTCAAATATTTTACGGATAATTTGCGGATTCAAATTTTAAGACAATTTTACGGATTCAAATAATCCAGAATTTACAGATATCACTAGCGGTGTTCAATCGATTAACCGAACTGAACTAGTATTAATTGAATTAACCAATTTTTTTATCCTTTAACCGTTAATTGAACTGAAAATTTTTCCAAAAAAAGTTAACTAAACCAAATTTTTTTTGTTAATTCAGTTTAAGTTAATTTGGTTAATCAAAATTTATATATATTTTTTTGTTAAAACAAGTATAAAACATATAAAAATAAATAAATTGATAATGTTTATTTGACGAATTAACTGAATTAGTAATAGCTTAATACATATAATATATAATATTATTTATTAAGTTCGATTAATTCAGTTAATTTGATTAATTACCCAATTTCGAACCAAATTAACTGTTAACCAAAATTTCAAAATACCTTTAATTGGCCTCCAACCGAACTAGATCAGTTAACCGATTGATAATCGAATTAAATCGGTTCAACTGGTTAATTCGGTTTTAACCAAAATTTAAACACCTCTAGATATCAGCCCCGTTGCCATCCCTAAATAGCAAGGATACCAAACTATAATTTTATTTTAATTGTAATTTGCATGTTTAATTTTTTTAATTTATCACATTTTTATACAAAGCTTGTTTCTACTTATAACCCTTTCCCACCCTTAAATTAAAAGAAAAAACATGAATAAATATACTCAAAACCACAGCCTCTTAATTGTTGCAATATCAACTAAGACTCAATTAACAATGAAAATAAACTATTATAAAAATAGAAAAATAGTTATGATAATCCCATCTCAATTAAATAAGTCAAATTTGAAATGATTTATAAAGTTTGTTTTGATATAATTTGGATTTAATTTCAATTTAAAGAAATTGATTGAAACTAGAAAATATATTTAAAATATAAAATTTTAGAAAAATAATTTTAATACTAAAATTTGAAATTTAAAATTAATGTTTTGACATTAAAACTAGAAATTAATAATTAATTTGATAATTTTAATACATTAAAATCATAATTAATTTTATATATATTATTGGTGTACATGAAACACCAATATCAATTCTCAAAATACCTGTTTATTTTATGGAAGTTTATCTTTAATATATTTATATGATTTTTCAAAGCAGAGTTATTGTTTTGTCTTTATTCAAACTAAGTTTAAGTTTTGAAATAAAAGCTTTTTTATTTATAATTATTTTATTATTATATTAAAACTAATTTAATAAAAAATTGAATAGGTCAAGTTTAATGAATATTAAATTATACTTTACAATTAACTTTCAGTTACATTTTTATTGTAATTTAAATTATTTAATTTTATTAATAAACAATATATTATTTTTGAGTTAATATATATGGAAGTATTTAAACTTGGTAATTTGTACGTAAAATTTTTTTGAACCTAATCAGTGCCAACACATGAAAAACATAAACTAACTTGGCGCTTTTTTAGGTGCCTACTAAACCATTAAAATATATGTTAATGTAACACTGATGATTAATAACATGACGACATGTCACCAAAAATAAATTTAAAACTTATAATCTTTTTACATAGTGAAAGAGCTTGAACTAATAACATGATTCAGACTTTTTAGTATTTTTATATTTTTTAAATTTTTATATCATTATTTTGAAATTTAAAACATATAAAATCTAGAAAAGTAAAATTATAAGTTTATAAAATATTAGACATTAGAATGAACCTGGACAATATATTGTCCATATACATTTGAACATCGACAACTATTTGTCCATGTGCGTTTCAGATATGGTTTTTAAGTGATTTTATATATTTTATTTTAATAAATTATTAAATTTAAAAAATTTAAAAATACAGTTGTATAAACAATAAAAACTGAGCTAATAAAGAAAAGTCAAATATTAAAAAAAATCCAGCAATGTCTAAAAGTTGAAAATTGAGCTCAATTTTGAGCTTTTAAGGAAAAATAAAAGATACTCAATTTTGGCTATTTTTCATTTAAAAAATTCAATCTAAAGAAAAGAAATGATAATTCTTTCACTTACTTGCCTCTCCTTTTGCCTCTTTTACTCCAACCCTAACTTAGGCTAAAATACAGCTAATTAAACAAAAAAAAGTCAAATATTGACTTTAGTTATTTAATTTGATTAATTTTTATCTTTATATATTTTAAAATTTAAAAATTAGTCCTTAAATTCTAATAATTAAATTTGTTATATCAAATTTTACTATTAATTTCAGTATTATCGTAAATTACAAATTTAGTACGTATTCTTTACTTCAATTATATTTAATTTTTATATTTTAAGAATTTTAAAATTTCAATGTAATATATACTGATTTATTAACTAAAATAACGTGAATTTATTTGTGAATATTATGTGAAAATAATTCACATGGCACTTGAGATTTTGAAAAATATCAAATTAGGGTACATACATTAAATTAGAAAAGTACTCGTACTAGGCCTACTAATTACAAAATTTCACCTTAAATGAGGGATAAAGTAACATTAGGCTATGAATTTGGTAAATTTTTTAAATTTGGTTCAAATTAGTTTTAAAATTTTACAATTTTTCTCAATTTAGTCCATAAATTTGGATTTTGTTAAGATTATGATGTGTAGCACTTTGAGATTATGTCATATCATCACTTAATTTTTTTTAAAATTATAATTTTTAATAATTTTTAGGTGATTGTATGGTATAATTTCATAATGCGGTTGTGCCACATCATTGGATATTAATAGAATCCAAGTTCAGGGATCAATTTGAAAAAAAGATTGTTAAATTTTAGGACTAATATAAACTAATGGGAAATTTAAAGATCAATTTCAGAAAAAAAAAATCTAAATTTAGTAACTAAATGTTGGTTTATATGAAAAAGAAAGGGAAGGAAAACTAAAACCGGAAGAGAATCTCAGTATCTCACTGTATCTCTCCAGCTCCCCTGTTAGAGCAATGTACGTGAAAGTTGCGATTTGTTTAACATTCGCCATTCTCCTTCTGATTTCATGTTCCATCTACGTCGGCACCATTGATGCCAAATCATACTTCTTCCCTTTACTGCAACCGTCGCCGCTTCGTCTCTCGCTATGTGCAACCGACCGTCCCCTCCGTGTTTACATGTACGATCTCCCTAGGAAATTCAACGCCGGCATGATGGACCGTGGGACGTCCCAGGTGGCGGCTCCGGCCACAGTGGAGAATTTCCCTCCCTGGCCTAAAACTTCCGGTTTAAAGAGGCAACATAGCGTGGAGTATTGGCTGATGGCTTCGCTTCTTTACAACGAAGAAGAAGGGAGCGAGGCGATTAGGGTTTCGGACCCCGAAATGGCGGACGCTTTCTTTGTGCCTTTTTTTTCGTCATTGAGTTTCAATAAGCACGGCCATGTTACAACGGATGCTGAGGCGGATGCGGATCGCCAGTTACAGGTACTTTTTATGTTACTTGGTCGCCGTAATGCATATTTGGCAGTTGCTTTGTCTTCCCCCCTCGCCCCCCTCCCCGGGGAATTTTACTGCAGTTGAACTTTAGGTTTTTCTTTTTTAAATAGTAATGTATGTGATAAATGGTTTACTAGGTGCTTCGAGCTTCAAATATGTTGAATGCCATTTCTTAAGGTGGGGCTAAATGAATCAGTTATGTTAGGTCCTTGCTCAATTCCAATGGATTATATTATTGAAATGATTTCTTCAGTTTTTACTTTAAATCTGCTGACTGTTATTTATCATATTACATGAATAAGCTTCAGTTCAATTTTGGGTACTTTTAGCTATTGATCATATTAATGGAAAAGATGCTTTGTTGGAAATTTGAATCCGAATATGCTAAATGTTATCTCTTAAGGGTGGTTCCATGAATCAACCAAGTTAAGCCCTGGTTCAATTTTGAGTACATTTAGCAATTGATTATGTTAACGGAAATGATGCTTTGCTGGAGCTTTTGACTTTAGGATTAGCATTATGGAATGCTAAAAAGGTTGGGTTTATTTGGGAATTGATTAATAAGATATTGAGATGTTGCTTTCAAACATGCATGTAGCCGTACACATAAAAGAACTTAAGTTAATCTTTTGATTATGATGTATCATCCAATCCTTAGCCAAATGGTTCCATTATTGATGATAATGACTACTAAAGAAAAGAGGACCTACTTGTTCTTTTGATATTTTTTGAAGAGTGTAGATTATTTTTCTGTCAATCTTTCTTTTCTATTGTTAAATTAAACATTTATTTGTTGTCTTTTATCATCTGCAAGCAAGCAACGCACAATGATCAGGACCCGGTTTGCTGGAAATATTATCATGCATCCATCATTGGGATTTTGTTATACTAAAAGTACTAATTTGTGCAAGTAATGTGAAGAAATTATTTTCCTCCATTGCTGTGGATGAGTTTCTCTAGTTTGTAGTTCATGCTTTGAGGTTCTCCTCTACCATGTACTGCCACTTTTATCCAATATTTCAATTTTCCAATGTGAATTGCTTCTCGTTTCAGGTTGAATTACTTGAATTCTTGCGACAATCCAAGTATTATCAAAGATCCGGAGGCAGAGACCATGTAATTCCCATGACACATCCAAATGCTTTCCGATTTCTTCGTCAGGAGTTGAATGCATCTATTCTTATTGTTGTAGATTTCGGTCGCTATCCTAGAAATATGTCGAGTCTAAGCAAAGATGTGGTTGCCCCGTATGTACATGTTGTTGATTCCTTCACAGATGATGACCCTCTGGACCCGTATGGGTCTCGAACTACACTTCTTTTCTTCCGGGGAAATACTGTCAGGAAAGATGTACGGTAGTTCATAAGAGACTTGATAAAACTTCAGTTTAATCAATTAATATTGCTCATTCAACATCATTTTCTATTGCAGGAAGGCAAAATTCGAGTCAAATTGGCCAATATCTTGGCTGGTATCGATGATGTTCATTTCGAAAATAGTGTAGGAACTCCAAAAAGCTTTAAAATGGTATGCTACTTATCAATGCTGCACAACGTTTATGTTTTCTTGACATTCAAATCACAAAGTGGTAATCCTTCTTGCCAACTAACATTTTCGGCGGCTTGCTTGTCAATACCTATGTTGCTTCAAATTTTCATTTTTCTTGAAGGACTGTGTCTGTGTCCAAGACCTGTCCAATACATATCTGAACATGGGTATGAGGATATGATCCTTCAAGAATCTTTCAAATACATAAAAATCTTGGAAAGGATTGAGCATGCCTATGTAGGACACATAACTGTGTTTGACACAACCAAGTTCTAGTAACATAGGTCAATACATGTGGTGGCTTTCAACAACCATGAGCACCAAATTTTAGCTGCCTTTCCTGCTACATATACTCACTATTTGGATGTCTTCAACAGTTTAACATGGTCCGATACTTGTAGTTTCTGAGAATAAATTTGTGAAGAAAATCTATTAATGGAAACTTTTTTCGCTATATTGTGTTTACAGATTGCATTACTTGGACTTGAGTGTGAGTGGCGAATACGAATATGTCTCTGACATGGGCATGCTTAATCTTTTTCCAAGTTTTTTTCTTGTATTTGGAGGATTCTTGGAAGGGTTACTTAAACAAAAATGAAGAGTTTAAATAACATAGGTTGCAGATCCTTTCAAACATTTTCAAAATCTAAAATGAAATAGCCTCTACAAGCTGTAGGGAAAGTTTGCATTTAGTTTAACAATAACTTTTATGCTGTAAACTATACTATTCTCTCATTTTTTCTTCTTATTTTTTGTTAGTCTACGAAAGGGATGCGATTGTCGAAGTTCTGTCTGCACCCTGCAGGGGACACACCATCCTCTTGCCGGCTCTTTGATGCTATTGTGAGCCACTGTGTTCCGGTCATTGTCAGTGACAAAATCGAGCTTCCCTATGAGGATGAAATCGATTACACTGAATTCTCGATTTTCTTCTCTATGAAAGAGGCTTTGGAACCAGGTTATTTGATTGATCAGCTACGTCGATTTCCGAAGGATAGATGGATTATTATGTGGATGCGGCTTAAGAATGTTTCTCATCATTATGAATTCCAATACCCTCCAAAGAAGGAAGACGCGGTCAATATGTTATGGAGACAGGTGAAGCACAAGCTTCCTGGGGTTCGGCTAGCTGTTCATAGAAGTAGAAGGTTGAAAGTTCCGGATTGGTGGCGGCGGAAGAGATGATTCTGGGAACCTTTTTATGACACTGTATATTTATGATCTCTTTTGGTTTTTTCATTCATAGTGACATCTCATGGCAGACACAAGAAGCAAAGGTGCTCGGAAATGGCAACCCCAACATCATGGTGCCAGCTTTACTGAGTTAACTGGGTATAGGTTCTGGTTCCAACGTTTCCTCTCTCTTTTCCAGCATTATATAGAGCAAGAGGCAGTCAGTTAAGATCATTCTCAGTTTTCTTATTTCCTGGCAACAGCTAATTTGCAAAAGCTGTTTTAAAAGATGGTATAGGCATGGAGCGTTGGTATCTAAAATCAACGTTCTTCGAATTTGAGTGTGAATGTCAGACAGGACTATATATCCGACACGGATGTTTTCATTTTTTTAAGAAAAAAAAAAGAGGTTTTTTTCACACATATTTTGAGGGTCATATCTCATATTCTTGTGTTGGACACAAATACTTGAAAGGAAAAAAGAAAAGTCAGCAGTATAGTGCAGAAACATACATGTGAGAGGTGGTTTCATATAGGTTCTAGACTTGTACAAGGTTATTCAAAATGGTTTTTGGAACTTGATGAGTTTGGTTAGATCAGTTTATTTGGTATAATTGAATAAATTATTAAAAATTATAAAAATGTATTTAAAAAATAAAAAATAAAAAAATTAACTGGTTTTAAGTCTAATTTAAACGGTTTGTAGGTTAATTGGTCTAATTTTTACTTCTGAACCGATATCTAGGCTAGTTCTCAAGGTAGGTCAATTTACTGTGGGTCTGAAAACTGTGTTATTCAGTGAACTTAGTTCATATACCCTGTGAAACTTAATACTAATACTATTTTTAATCTCTGCCAATAGAAAGAATGAAGGTGTTTTATATATGAGTATAAATTATTTGAAAGGTTACTTTTTAGGTGAATTTCATATTTTTAAAAGAATTTTATTTAATATTATACTAGATCAATTCTTTTTAACAACATTTAATTTTAATTAGTGTTGATTAATTAAATAAAATTAATATAATTTAGAACTATAATATTTATGATTTTTAGAAAGGGTTAAATTAAGGTTTAGGGCTTTAATATTTAGAATTTAAAGTTACATAAGGTTTTTACTTTTTATTTTCAATTTGGTCCTCAAGCACATATTCAGATTTCAAAAACCAACCAAAAACAGCAAGGAAGCAACGAAAAGCATTTGAATTCTGAAAACTGACCAAGTGAGAAAAGAAAAGCTCCAAACCTTTTTTTTTTTTTTTTGGTAAAGGAAGAAGCAGGAATTAGGAAACACAAAACAGAGTATACCACATCGGATTTAGCCTCAAGCGGGAAGCTCATACATTTGACCCAGATAGGCAGCATTTCCATGCGAGTAAAGTTGGCTTATCCATTTTAGTATTAAAATCTCTCAATATTAGGTCTCATATATATTGATAAAAATTTAGGTCCCTCGGCAGATATGTATTATTATATCATCGAATTATCGATACCAGCAAGCAGGGCGTTTTTATTTTTGGTTAAAAGGTATAATTTTAATTTTAGTCCCTTTTAAATTTTAATATTTCAATTGAATTCTTTTAACCTCTTTATTAAATGAAAACTTTTCAATGAACATCACATCTATAATAAAGGTAATTATATGTTATTATTTACTATCATGGTAGGTTAGCTCAAATTAAAAGATACACTAGTAATTAAGTTCTAATCAATTTCTAATTAATGATGGGTTAATTAAGAATTAGGGCTAATGTGCCAAAGTTATATATATTAGAATTATCCCATCTTTAGAAAAGAGAGAGCCACGTTAGATTAATTGTGTGCTAATTTGGAAGATCAAAACTCCAAGATCCGTAGATTTTAAGAAATCAATGAATTCAAGTACTCTTATGTCATATTGAATCATTGAGAATGAATTGATTTTCTATTATTTTGGATTGATTTGTTTTTAGATTTTATAGATATTATATTTCAATTATATATAAGGTTGAATATTTGAATTTCTAGATAATTTTTTAGGTTTTGTTTAATTATGATTGAATCTTTTAGGTTATTTTTAATTTGATTTTCATTCAATGTTGAATTTTCGGATTAATATGAATTTATCATGGCTTTTCACTTTCGGTCAGAAAACCTAAACTATATAAGTGTTGGTTTTAAAAGGAAAATCTGTTAAAAAAAAAGTTTTGAATCTCGAAAGAATTAGGGTAAGCTTTAATGGAATTAAAGCGAGACAATTAATTTAAAATATGAATATATTATTAATGTTTCAACAGTATTACTTTGGTTTTTTTAATGCGATACGCATATATATATATATATATATATATATATATATATATATATATATATATAAAAGGCTTTGCTTGTGTTATATTTTCATTGTAATTAAATAAACGAGAATCAAATTTGGTTTTGAAGTACATTGAATGCAAGTTGTTTTTTTTTCTTTAGTAGATTATTATATATTTAAAAGAAATCGTAAGCATGTATATTTTGAGTATTCATACAACTTCAGTTATTATTTGTTGATTATCTAGATTCAATTATACTTCAATCTTCTTTCATTGTTAATCGATAATGAGGAATTAAGTGAACTTATTATTCTAGAATTTTCAAAATTAAGAATATGTGCATTTTAATTTCATGAAAGTTGGTTTGACTTTTATTCTTCAATTGCAATAATATGTGTTCAAATATTAGAATTAATTTTTTAATTTTGATTATCTATGGTAATATCTTTGAAATTTATGTTTTGAGTATTAGGAATAATAGATTTAGAGTTTGTTATATTGTTATATGGTGGCTATGAGTTTTTATAAGTTGTTGTGCATATGAAAGCTTTTATACAATTTGTGATTCTTTTTATATTTAGTAGTTATGAATTTTTTAAAAATATTTGTGCGTATAAAGAAGTTTTATGATGATGTCTTTAGTTATGAATATAAATTTGAGTTTACATGAAATATGTAAGGCAAGCCAAGTATTATTTTTCTATTATTATAATTGTGTGTGTATATATTATATGCATATCAATGATTTTGAGGATTAATGCATGATTATAGTTTGTGTGAATATGTGCTTATAACCATTATTCAATAAGATATCTTTTATAGTTTAATTGGTGAAATTAAGTTTTAATGGGTATCTTTGAAGTTGTTAATATTTTTGCTATGGTTATATATTTAATTTTATAGGTGCTTTGGTGCAAATTCATATCAACTATATACATATTTAAATAATTTGGTTTTAAGTTTGGTTCTATAATCCTAGGTTTTGGCATCTTATGGTTCCAAATATTTGGTTAAATTATAATGATATTATTTATTGTATGAATTGTGGGATACGCCAACTATTATGATTTTGTTTTTGAGATTTATTGGCTTGAAAATATTTTTCAAGTATTCATGTGAATATCGATTTAATAATAAATACAACTTTGGATTTATATTCAATGTAAGTTTTTCTATTTGATTATGAATACATGTACATGCGTGAATTGCTTTGGTATTTTTGTCCATGCCAAAATTATGAATACATGTGCTTGTTAATTATTTGGCTTTAAACCACTACATTATTTCTGTTTAGTTTTTATATATATGATTTTGGAACAAAAAAAAAAAAGTCAAAGATCAAGGTTTTTGGTGTTTTATTGTATTATTAAGACAACCTTATTTTGGGTTATTTGAGTCTATAAAGTAATAAAAAATAGTTTTGACATTTGACTATTGGGTCAATTTTAAATTTGAATATTTGTATGTTTATATATATTTTAAAATAACTTAATTGAAGCAATGAGTTACCAAAGTGATTTTTTTTATAAATTATTTTGTTTTAAATATAAAAGGTTGTGTGCATGTAACTTAAATTATATTACTATTGATTGGCCCAAATGAAAGATTAATAATATTACATGTGCAACTATGGTAATAAACATGTGACAATTATTCAGTTTACATGTGAGTAATAAATTGGCCCAAAGGAAAATTTATGGTTCGACATGTTCTTATTGTCAGTATTTGATTATTACACCAATATATCACTTACATGTTAATATTTTGTCCAAAGATAAAATATTAATGGAGTGTCAGATATCTTGAGACGAGGTTTAGCTTTTTTCAAATTATTTTGGTTTAAATTTGAAGTCTTACGTGAGGTTGTTTATGATTTATGATTTATTCAACTATTATTATATTTGCCAACATCATTGTATGTTGTTTTGGGATATATATATATATATATACTATTATCTTTTAATTTGATTGAAAGATAAAATTAAGAGAAATATTTTAAAATACATAAATTGATTTTGGCTTTAGGTTTAATTAAGGATGTCTAATATTTTAAATAGATTAGTTGAAACAAAATACCGCCAAAGTAACCTCTTTTGTGTAGATTAGTTTATTTAAAATATCAAGATGATTAAATGTTTTTGTAATTCATGCTTTTATTAATTGACCCAAAGGTAAGTTAATATTTGGCAAAATTTCAACGACATCTGTGGTGATAAATGTGTGACAATTATAAGGTACTTTATGTGAGTAATATGTTAGTCCAAAGATTAATTCATTGTTTGACATAATTTATTGCCAATGTTTGATTGCTACAACAAGAGTACCGCTTACTGTTAATATTACTGTCCAAAGACTTGATATTAATGTTGTGTTTGGTATCTTGAGATGGGATTAGCCATTATCCTGAATCTATTGTTTACTTATGAATATTGATGTCGGCTTATTTTTATTTATTTATTGTTGTATATTCAACTAATTCATCTTCTACTGCCACTATATCTGTTAATATAAATTCTATACCCATACTTAATAGAACTAATTTCAATGAATGGAAAAGGCATTTACTTATAGTGCTTGGCTGTATGAACATAGATATTGCACTAAAGGAAGAACAACCCGCACCTCTCACTGCGAAAAACACCCCTTATGTTAAAGGGATTTTGAGAGGTGTGATCATTCAGGCATGAGTCTAATGATCATGAAGCACAAAATTTCAGAAGTCTTTAGGGGCACAAAATCTGAAAAGATTACTCAGGCCAAGGTTTCCTTGACGAAATTGAAAAACGTTTTGCTAAAAACGATAAGGTCGAAATGATATCATTTCTGACTTCTTTGATGTCTATAAAGTATAAGGGTCAAGGAAATTCTGAGTGACTTAAAGGCTATGAGTTTTATAATCCCACAATTAGAAACATTTTTGAGACAAGAATTGCAACATTCTTTTAAGATGTTGAGTTTGGAAGGTGCTTTTAAGAAAGACTTGAATTCTAACTCAATTCCTACTATAACTTTTGATAGTGTTTAGGTTCTCATACCTATCATTGATTAAGAAGTGAATCTAGAACCACAATAAGACAATGTTGAATAACTTCCTATTCAAGATGAGGTAATTGTTCAAAAAAACAAACTCAACAACCTCAAGAACAAATGTCATTGAAAATGTCTACTAGAGAAAGGGTTATAATAGCTTTAGTGGAATATTTTGACCTTAAGCTGCATTAGATGAATATTAAGTTAATGTTTTCTTAATGGTAACATTGATCATACATTTATATGGTGTAACTAGAAAACTTTGTGTCTGATGATGCAAAGTTAATGATTTGCAAATTAAAGAACTTCATCTATGGGTTTAAACATACTTCTCGTCAATAGTATTACAAATTTTACCAAATGATTATCTCATTCGATTTAGAGATGAATTTTATCGATAATTGTATATACCATAAGTTTAGTGGAAGTAAGGTTCTATATTTGGTTTTATATGTTAATGGCATTAAGGTTTTATATTTGGTTTTATATGTTAATGACATACTGCTTGTCAATAATAAGTATAGTCTCAATCAATACCCAAGAATGATTTTGAGATTACAAAAATGCAGTCTAATATATGTTCAGGTTTGTATACATTGAAATATCGCATACATTATTGGATATTAGGCAGATATTTTAAACAACCCTAGTTTGGACCATTGAATAGCATCTAAGAGGGTTATAAGGTATTTTCAGAGGAAAAAAGATTACATGCTCACATATCGGAAGTCTAATCAGTTAGATATCATCAAGTATACTAACTTCGATTTTAATGGAATATGGTTACAAGATTTTGTTACTAAGGTGCAAATTGTGAAAACAAATTGTAGTCTTTTATTCCAATAGCAACAGGAGCACATCAAAGTCAAAATACATAGACTTTAAGTTCCTGATTGTTAAAGTAGAAGTTTAGAGTGGTTAGGTACCTATAAAGCATATTAGGACAAACTCCATAATTGTGGATCCGCTTACTAAGGGACTACACCTAAGATTTTATAAGATCACACTGCTCATATGGGTGTAATATCATTTAAAGATATTTGGTTTTAGTGGGAATTTATATTTTTAAATACTTTTATGTTATAGACACATTTTCAGTTATTTTAATTTATGGATATTAAGTTTATTTTCTGCAGAAATAAAGTTTATTTGGTTTATTTACACTCTGATTTTGATAATGTTTTATCTCACTAAGGTTTAAGAAGGACCAGTTAGAAATAGACATGTTTAGATCATATTGCATGTAATTTCCATGCTACATATCCATACTTGATCTATGTCATTTGGTTGTGTTAATATATGTGATTAGGGATGGATTTAGTTACTATATATGTAATGAGGCCTTGGTTCTATGTTAACATAATTAATGGATGAGATTGTTCGGAATATCTTTTGGATATGATAGAAAAATTTTGAGCTCATAAGGTTATATAACGATATGTAATTATAAAGTAATTAGTATATATATGTGGTCCAAATGGGAGATTGTTGGAAAATATGAACATCACATATGTAATAATGATAATTACATGTTATTATTTACTATAATGATAGGTTAGCCCAAATTAAAAGTGATCTAATTTGGTTAAGGTTTATTGGGTTTTAATTATTAAATAAAGTATAAGTCAAATATGTGTAGATACTCTAGTAATTAAGTTTTAATAAATTTTTAATTAATGATGGGCTAATTAGGAATTAGCGCTAATGTGCCAAAGCTATATATATTAGGGTTATGATCTCCAAATTACACACAAGCTAACTTTTTCAATATCCTATCTTTAGATTACTTGTGTACTAATTTGAAAGATCAAAACCCAAAATTCGTAGATTTTAAAGAGAGAGTTACATTCTTTAGATTACTTGTGTGCTAATTTGGGAAATCAAAACTCAAAGATCCATAAATTTCAAGAAATCGATAAATTCAGGTACGCTCTTCCATCTAGTTTTGTTCTTTATTTATTCTTAATGGTTAGACGGGATAGATCCTGATTTATAATTTTAATTTTATATTAAATATTATTTACCGTTGTAACATTTCTCTCAACTTTTTGTTTGTGGATGTTAAAATCGAATTCCGTATGCTAGATGCCACCTCTTAATTCACATAAATCCTTATTTTTCTCTTCTTATTTTGGCATAACCAAAATAAAATAAAATAAAAACGAGAGGCGAAAATTCCCTGGATTGGAGTGGGTGGGGACTCTATATTCTGATATTCAGAAACATGTTTTCCATAAAATTTAATTGCATTTGTAGTCAATTTTTACTGATTTTTTTTTAAATTTCTTCAGTGTTTTTCTTTTGGGGGTTCATTATTTATATAATTTAACGTGAGTTGATGAGTATACTTCTCTTAGTATAAAATGAAACGAGATAGGAATGTTGGTGGGTGTAATGTTTCAGAAAGAAGGGTAGTGGAAGGCATACATTGGTAAGGATTGTAGATCATGGCTGATTGGAACCATCCTTAGAAACGATGCCCTTCTACAGGTATCTTATCTCATTCTTTTCTTTTTAACATTCACATTCACATTCATATTTATATTTGATATACTTACGTTAGAATTAAGTATGACAATGGAATGGGATGGAAGCGGATATTACTAAATT
Source organism: Gossypium arboreum (assembly GCF_025698485.1). Taxonomy (NCBI): domain Eukaryota; kingdom Viridiplantae; phylum Streptophyta; class Magnoliopsida; order Malvales; family Malvaceae; genus Gossypium; species Gossypium arboreum. The sequence goes on along the minus strand of NC_069074.1, from coordinate 47,154,185 downwards.
CATTATCATTCCTCAATTGTCACACTTTGTTCTATCATCTATCTCGCTCCACTATAGATATATAATCTTGCTACACATTTGAAATATTATTGAATTGCAGTACATCCTGGAAACAAGTGCCTATCCCAAAGAGCATGAGCAATTGAAGGAATTAAGAGAGGCCAGCGCTCTCAAGTACAAAGATTTGTAAGCTTATAAACTCCTTATTTCTTAAATTAAATATGGGAGCGTCATGAATGTGGGTATTGATGAAGCACAGTTTCTATGGATGCTGTTGAAGATAATGAATGCCAAGAAAACAGTGGAAATTGCAGTATTCACCGGCTACTCCCTTCTTGCATTGCCTGAGGATGGCAAGGTAACATCATATCACATGATTTTCAATATTATTTGAGATTAAAGTGGATGTGTTTTTGGCAGGTATAATCGCAATAGATCCAGACAAAGAAGCATACGAGATTAGATTAAATTCATCCCTTCAGATGCTTTCTTAGTTTTACATCATCTCCTTCGTAATGTAAGTATTTTGAATATTTTATATGACAAGTTTTGGGGGAGCAGAACTCAAAATTTACCATTTTATTATCTTAAGAGAATTGAGGATATTTGAAATTTCATACCCCTTAAATATAATCCATATATGCATCAACTTAATTACTTTTTCAAAAAAAAAAAAACTGGGACCACTGTAATATTTGTATTTGCAAAATTTGGAAGGAAGCTTCAACTTCATATTTGTGGACGCCTATAAGAGCTGACGCTGAAACTAGTGAAGAACGGAGGTATTATAGCTTACGACAACACTTTATGGTATGGATCAGTTGCAGAATCGGAGAAAGAGGGTCTCATCAAGAAGTTTAGAAACTTCGTGATCGAATTCAATACCTTAATTGCCGCCGATCCTCGAGTTCAATCGTCGCTGCTTTCCGTCGGCGATGGTCTCACCCTCTGCTGACGTCTCTACTAGTCAACAAAACAACCAACAATTAAATCCGATTTCAATCGCCGCCGACGTCTCTACTCGAGAAAATCAACCAACCTTTCGTCGGTAAGTCAAATTTTCTACTGTTTGAGAGTTTATGTATATAGATGCTTGAATTAGGTTGAATAATGTTTGACAAATTTATTATAACTTGGCGGACATTACCTTGTCAGTTTGCATTTGGATTTTGTTTTGAGGGAAATCTTGCATTGTGATTCCCATGTAAATTCGAGAACCTTGATTTTCATACTTCAACCCTAAACCTTGAGTTTCAAAAACGAGGAAGGAACTCTTTTATTAAAAATGCAACCTTATTAATGAAAAAATGATTAAAATGATTATGTGTAGTTCATCTTTTGAAATTCTACATGTTATTTATTTGTTTAAAGAATAAATTTGAATAAACTTCAACAGGGTGACCCAATTATTAGTAAAAATTTTGTCATATAAAAATTATAAAATAGTCATTTAATTATTAGTAATTTTTTATCACTTAATTATGAAAAATTACAAAATGATCATCTAATTATTTAATTTTATCTTTTTAGTCATCGGTTGACTAACCTAAAAATGAAAATACCCAAAAACCTAAGTTAGTTGGGTGACCAAATAAGATAAAATTGAATAGTTGAGTGACCATTTGTGACTTCTCATAATTTGGTGACTAAAAAAGAAATTTTCTAATACTCGAGTGATCATTTTATAATTTTTCAGTATTGGGTGATAAAAAAAGAAAAAAAATCATAGTTCGGTGACCAATAATGTAGTTTACCCAACAAATTTCTCATGTTCTAAAGAAGGGTTAATGTATTATTTGACACTTAAATTAGGTTTCAATATTGTATTTGGTACTTTAGTTTGGTTTCAATAATTACTTTGGTATATAAGTTTTTCAATTTGAGGCTTAATTTTTTTTGTCTTAGTTAATTACTTGAGTTTAGCTTTAATGTTTAATTTGGTACTTAAGCTTTTTTTCTCTCAATTAAATCCCTACGTTTTTTACTAGAGTACACGTGTCAAACATTTATTTTGATTTGGGTACCAAATTAAATATTGAAACTAAATTTAGTCACAGAATTTGAATAAAGTGGCAAATTGGGACAAAAAGAACTTAGGTACAAACTAACATTAAGACTAAACTCAGGTATGAAATGATATTTTAACCTTTAAAGAATTTATCTAAAAAAACTTGAGATAAAATTTCAATAAAAAATTAAAAAATAGTTAAGGCTAACAAACAAAATCCTAAAAAAGCAAAAATAAGCTGAAACTCTTTAAATTAACATCCAACTTCATTATTTCTTCAAGGAAGTAAATGGGACTTGGCCAACCCCCTGGCTTATTGGGAAATTTCCTTTATAGCCCTTCCTCAAAAGAAAAAAAGAAAAAAAAAGAGAGAGTTAATTTAGTTGTTTTTAACTTTTGATTAAATGAAAAATTTATAGTTTAAATCTTTTGAAAAATTAATAATTTAAGTTTGAAAATTAATAATTTAAGCATTCTTAATATAAAATTTTAGTTTAAGACTTCTAAAATTTATAATCTTATTTCGCCCTTCTAAACAAAATTTCTAACTTCACCTAATGAAAATTAATGGACGAGTTTGATAACGTGGATGACTATAATATAACTGTTGATAATTGAACGAGTAAAACGTAATTGTAGTTTAAAAGTCACTATTGGTATATTTCACCCTTTTACTTTTTACTTTTTATTTATTTATTTGAAGAATAAATTTCACAGAGTTTTAAAAAGGGTTAATATGTTTTTGGTACTTGAATTTGAAGAATTAATTTTAATTTACTTGAATTTGACTTCAATATTCAATTTGGTACCTTAGTTTGGTTTGAATGTTCACTTTCTTGAGGTTTCTTTTTCAAAAAAATTGATATTTAAGTTCTTTTATCCTATTTAAGTATTTTAGTTTAACTTCAATATTTTAGTATTTAAGTTTTTTGTCCTAATTAAGTACTTATATTTTTCTATTAAAACACATGTGTTAAACATTCATTAAGCTATATGATGCTTTTTAATTTAGGTACTGAATTGAATATTAAAGTTAAATTTAGATACCAAATAATATATTAACCCTTTAAAGAATTTGTCTAAAACCTTGAGATATTTTTTCAATAAAAAAAATAGTTAAGCCATTAGAATCCGTATCCAAATGTAGTTGAAAACCTGGGAAAGGAGAACTCAGTTGCCAACTCTAATTGTAGTACTTCATTCAGTAACTCGCTTCGCCCGACTCAGCTGGCTGTTGAAGAAGCCAAGCGTAAGCACGCCACCGCATTCTTCTCGTCGACTCAATCTCAGAATTGTAATCTCCCGGCAAGGAAATGTCTCACTCTCACGAATTGGTGATCAAGTATTACTTAATCCTCCATTTTTCCTTTTTTTTATTTTTCTTTCAAATTTTAACTTCATCGACTATAAATACTTGCATTTTAATTAGTAATTTAATTTCCTTTTGAAATAAAAAAGGTCTTCGATGAGTCGTCCACCACCACCACCGCCACCACCTCCACCAACTACAAACAAGGATCAACAACGTCAAAACCCTTCTCTTCAAGAAATCAATATCAAGGTTTTCGGGTTGCTTTTTTTTTTTTATGTACATATTATTTCTGTAATTGATGCTGCATTTTTATGAATTTTAAAAATAAATTGTAAAATAAGAATCAGAAGAAATCTGCAATGCAGTTGATTCAGAGCGGAGAAAAAGAACGGCTGAAGGAGCTTTTGAGGGAAAGGCTTCTTGAATGTGGTTGGATTGACGAGATGAAAGCTCTTTGCAGGTTTTTCCTTTTATTTATTTATAATTACTTTTATGAAATATTATCATTGCTGCTATTGGGATAATGTTATGGGTAAACTATTCGGATAGTCACTTAATTATTAATGCATTTCTATTTTAGTCATCAAATTTTTTTATTAATTTCCTCACTCTATCATCTAACAGAATATTGATTTAATTCTTTTATTAATATAATAATAATTTTAACTCTCAGACTTTTATTTATTTTGTTACTTTAATCCTACATTTAGAAAATTCAACAAATTTAACCTTCAATATTTATATATTTTGTTATTTTGTTATTTTAAATATATATTTTTGCTAAAATATTTTCACTCCATCTTGTAATGTTGAATATAGTCATACATGATACATGGTTACACTCAAATATTTAACACATCCGTACTAGATACATTCTCATATCCTGTAATCATATCCGATGTTACTCTGAATCCTTTTTCCTTTTGGAAGTATCGAAGTCCTACCCATAGCAGTATTGGCCTATGACCTTCTTAAGACTCTCCAAAATAAATGAAAATACTTGAAAAAATTTGAACACATCCATGTCCGATACCTGTACTCAAGTCTGAGTAATTCGGTCACACTTAAATCTGAGTAACATATATTTGTTTGCATTCCACTATTTGTTTTTGTTCTTAGGTACTCTAAAAACTCCCTATTTTAACATAGTTTATGTATATATAATATTTGGTTCAAGGGCATTTACAAGGAAGAAAGGAAGGAACAACGTTACAGTGGATGATCTAGTTCATGTAATCAGCCCAAAAGGCAGAGGTGAGTATAACTACAACCCTCACTTTCTCTATCCTATCCCTCTCTTTGACACACATACACGAGAAGAACAAATTTTGAGTATATTTATGTTGGATACGATTATGTGCCCTGAGTGTTGGTTAAGATTGGGTATAATCAAGCTTAGAAAAAAGTAAACATAGACGTGTCTTGAACACTCACATCTTGAATCCAAACAATTTTGATTTGTTTTCATTTCACCCTTTCTGTTTGTTCTCAATCTCACCTTGAAAAGCTTTGAGAGAGTAGATTTTTATACCCCTACCCGACGTGACATGTGGCACCATGAGAAGACACCTAAGGGATATCCATGGACAGCCCTCCGCTTACCTCTGAGCCTACAACACTTGGCATATTCTCCACTTGAGTGTTCGGACAATCCTCTACTGCCTGACTGGTCACCCACCTAGGCACCTTATCCTCCAAGCCACTCACTTTTGGCGGGTATGTGCTCATCTCCATGGGGGACCACAAGGGATCACTAGGCATAACAACTTGTACTGTGTCAAAGCCACACCACACTCGACGACAACCTACATATGTATAATGGCCTCATCACCTGGCCGACAGCACAATCACCATGTCCCGTATTTGCCAGTGATGTGGCCTCATTGAGCATGAGACCTCTTTCCTTATATACGCCCTGTAGAGCGAGGAAGAAGGGATCAATCCTTTGAGCCTTTTAGCAACCCTAAACACTTACGAACCCTCTGCAATTTTTGCTTCCCTACCTTCCTCCTTACCTTACCTTCTCTTTTTTTTTATGGCTCTCCACCTATTTAGGTGAACCGGCCCTCTTTGCCTTCTACTCCTTATCTCCTCCCTTGTTGACACCTTATCAACATAGATATTGAAGGAATCTGCTACTTACAATGTTGTATTTGTTTTTCATTTTGGAAAATGGTGCATTGCATTTGCAAACTAAGCTTAAGGTTTCGATTTTGGTCATGAAGTCAATGATATTGAGAATGGAGAGTAAAAGAGTTTAGGATGGGTGTGAACCAAGTAAATCTGACGTTTTATTTTTATTGAATCCTTGTCTGATACAAGTCAAATGCATATCCGGGTTTGAGTATACAGTTATGCCCTGCCAAGAAGGTCCTTCCGAATACATAGAAAAGCTTAAAAAAATAAAAAATACATGTTTCCAAGTAACAAAGGGTGGGAAGATGCTTTTGATCAGGCATTCAAGTTGATTTGTAATTCAATATGAGGGAGAAGAAGGCGGACAAATTCATGGACAATAATAGTATACGAGAAAAAGCATAGACTCTAATCCATTTCCCATTTATTTATGATAGGTGTGATGGATTTTACTACATTTCAATTGTCATGTTTTTCTCTTATGATTGTCTGTCATGCTTAATTTTTTTTGACTTGGGAGCATCACTTCTGTTGCCGTTTTTGTTCTGCAGCATCCGTTCCCGATTCTGTGAAGGCTGAATTGTTACAACGGATCCGAGCTTTCCTTGCATCAACAGCGGATTGATATTGTTGGAGCTTGGATCACAAAACTATTGGAGTTAAGTTAGTAAGGAGTGGTATGGTGTTTGTACATTTTCTCGTATCGTAATTCTTATTTCTATGTAAATAAATTTTGATAAACTCAGTTGAAACCCTATATCAGACAGAATTGTTCATGTCCGGGTTTCTCCAGGTTATGGTCTTTTCTGTTAGGACATTGGATGTTTTCTCTATTTCGATATTCCTTTCAAATAATGGGGGCACATTGTGCCATGTTTAATAGTTTATATCATGTTCATGCATACATGAATTATCAAATTTGAACCTAAAGACGCGAAGCGAATTTACTTGGTTCTGGGTATTCATTCCACCGATGAATTAATAGAAGAATCCTTAGAATGAACATTTAGCATCTACTCATGTAAGTAATCAAATACAGAAAATTCATCATATAGAGGGGACTCGTCCTTTGAATGAAGAAGAGAATAGCAATAATCACAGAAATAACAAGGGTTCTCCCTTGCCCACTTATCATCTAAGGTTACCTTCGAGGCTCTCGTAATTTTACAAACACTGCATTTCTGAACTCGGGGTTTTAGTTGAAAGATCATTATTGGATAAGCTGCTCGGTTTTGTACATCATCTGGATGAATCGACCTCATGTCCCTAATCACGATTGTGTGCTTGCAGTCACCCTTCATCGAACAAAAATAGGCTAAAGATTGATTATAACATATACATTTCAAGTCCCAGCAAATCATTGGGTACCCGATAATCCAATTTAGAGTTTTGAATTCACAAGATGAATGCATACACTTTATGAATTAATGGAAGTAGCGAATGGGAGAAAATGCCGCACCTGATGACAATAGAGATATCTGGCACCAAGTTGAAACCTAAAGTCACAAAACCGAGTCTTGTGCATGTCCGCGGCTTTGAAATGAGGCAATCTTGAAGGTGTCACACTGCCTAAAACTGATCTTTGCTTTTGTTGCAACTCACCAGTTATGATGCTTTCCCATTTTCTCATAGCATCATCTGGAGAGTTTCTAAGCCAATCAAAAATAGGCTCACTGTAATCTATAGCACAGGGATCTCTCAAGTCATTAAAAAATATATCCTGCAGAAACATAACAATCAATCGGATGCTATAGTTGATATCTATATTACTTGGGCTTGGGTGTGACTGCCAAATTTAGGTGCACTTGACAGGGGTATCTTCAACTTATTCCAAATTTTTTCATGTATGTGGATGGTCATACCCACATACGCATGCCCGGATATGTGCCAGACGTGCATAAAAAGGGATTGAGTGTTGAAGCAATATAGATTAACAAAAAAGGTTTCAGCACACAGATGAAGTGGTGAGAAAATTGGGTTTCTTACTTCTATAAGGAAATATCCAGAAGGATCATAACGGCCAGCCTTCTGCATCACCTGGTCAGTCAAGCAACATATCTTGTCCTTAAGTTCGGTTAAGGTTTGACGGCCAAGAACCAAGAACTCTTGGACCTACAACAATTCAAGATGTCAAGTGTCAGTGACATTATATGAACTAAGCGAATTTAACTTTCGATGGCTCTTACATACACCATTACCATCAGAAACAAACCAGTAGAAGTTTATGATCCAATTGATCATAACTTGTAACAAACATAAAAGAAAAATAAAAATCGAATATGAACTGCTATGTGATTTAGAACTGAGAGCACCATACCTTTGACCATTTTCGTATGTTATGGTAGACCTCAACACAGAGAATAGTTTCAGGGTATAACACTGGTATGTGCTCCTTGACATCTGCCGACTTTGCCTGTCATTCATAGAAAGAAATGGAAGAAAGAACACTTCAGTCCTAAATTTGACTGCCTTGGAACCTCTTACAGGTTGTCATTCTAGTCTTATCTTTTAAGGATAAGATAGAAATAAATTTAATTCAAACCGTACGGGAAGGCATCCAAAGGCTTGAATTAGGACACCAGATGAATTTATTATCAATTCAAATTCATTGCTTTATGTAACAAGGTATGTCAAATTATGCTGCCAGCCCCTATACTCAAATGAAATTTGAGATTTAGTCCATGTATTTAAAAAGTTAAAAATTAAATCTTTACTTTTTCAATTTAAAAACCCTAGTCCAATCATTGATATCTTTAATATTTTCTATCAAAATTTACCATCAATATATCCAAGCTATCATACCAATTTTAGAAGCATCATTATGAACTAAGTAAGCATATCTGATAGTATGCAAATTTTGACCCCAAAAAAAAAAAAAAAAAAAATACTAATGGTGTCAATGATTGGACTACAATTTTTAACACGAAAAAGTAAGACGTCTTAACTTCTAACTTTTTAAGTAGAGGGATTAAATCTCAAACTTTTCCAAAGTTCTGGGATTGACGACATATTTTGACCAACAAAGTTTATAAGCTATATTACTCAAGCTTGGGTGTAAACAATGGATACGAGATTGTGTCCAACAGGGTATGTTCAATTTTTCCAAGTTTCTCCATGCATTTGGAGGATTCTTGGAAGGTCATAGCCCACACCATTGTCCAAATATTTGTCTATGTATTTCGAGCAAAGTGAAGAATCTGAGCAATATAGGATATAATAATATAAATGCACCAAATTTGAACACCACATTTATAAGTTCATCCGCAAATTTGTTTAATCAGAGACTTCAGATTTTAGCAAAATGAATTTCAAAAGATCATCTACAATAAATAGACAAAGGAATCTTTGGCAAACCTTTCCACTAGAACTCGTAAACCGGAGAGATTTCATCCTTTCAATTTTATCAGACGATGGAATTGAACCTTCAGAGATCTTGGAGATGGCACTGCACCAAGTTTATAGACGAAGGTCAGCAATGATCAGGAAAAGGTTTATCAGTTAGAGAATACCACAGACAGATCTCAATACAAACTTCAAAGCATGTAGCTTTGCTGTTGCTTTGTCTTCATCCTGCTTTTGTTTAATCTTTGCAAGTTTGTCAACCTTTTTGATATATGTATCCTAGAAATGCAATGGTGAAAACTTTGTTAAGAAGGAATATAACAAGATTACGAGATATGTTTGTGAAGTGTGATTTTTGTTTTAGACCATTAAATAAAATAAGCAATCCGATTAAAAGAATATACTTGCCAAGAAAACACTAAAACTTCTGCAGGAAAACAAACAGTTTAAAAGGCAAAATCGTCAAGTTTGAACGATATAAGGCTAGAATACTAAACTATTATACTCACTAAGATTAGATTATAGTACTTAAAAGTAAAAGAAATTCAATACAACCAGTACCATACTTCAATATGACGGTCATTCATTCTCCTTCTCTTTTGCTTCTTTGAGCCATTCTTCCTATCTGTCGCAGCTCCATCTAAATCAGTACCAGGACACCCATTTAAGGGCTCGATTGAAGTTGAAGCATCCTCTACTGCATGTCCCTTTCTGGATCTTGTATGATAACTGCAGTACAAATGGTACAAGTGAGTGAAACAAAAGCTGAAAATGAATTGGTATTGCTCTGAAAAACTTGAAGATCCCTATCTAAAGCCAAGAAATTAAGACATAACATCAACTACCAGCCAAAAAGGTAATTGTGCTTACTCAAGGATAAATAAGTGAAAATAATCCCAAAATCCGGAAAATATATTAGAAGAAATCTAAAAGCATTTTCAAATATAAGTTGTATTTTAGATCAACCGAAAAGGACAAGATAATAAACGAGAAATATGCATATAGCTCACCCTGAATTGGAGCCGTTTTCTAAACCTTCAGAAGCATTTTCAACATGCTCATCCTCCTACAATATAATCCATAAATAAATTAAATAAAGAAACTAAAAACTAGAGCAATTCTAACTTTATTAGTAGCTTGATACTATCCTTTATGATAATATCAGCAAATACCTTAAAAGCTTCCTTGAGAGCCATTTCTACTAACTCTTCCTCCTTGTGAATTTTAAGGTCGTCAACACTGTAAACCGTAGAATTAATAGAAAAAATGAATCAAAATCATACGATATGCCTGTGCTACTGACTCTTCATTTTTCTTAAGCTACTTGTGTCCAACACATATCTAGGTATTGGTATGGGATATCCACCTCCAAGAACCCTTCAAATACATGACAAAAACTTGAATATACACTTATGTGCCTACACTCGAACCCGAGTCCGAATAACTTTAAAATAGGAGAGATGCAATGAGAATACATTGTTTTGAAAGAGACTAAACAAAAAGTAGAAATGAAGATGGGGTGATACTAACCAAATATCCTCAGACTCAGCAAGTTGATGTGAATCCAATTCAGCCTCTAATTCCTATAAATAACACAAGAAATCATGGCAAAAACAGAACATCAAAGACCAAAAAAAAAAAAAAAACCATTGCAGAGTACTGTGAAAGATATGATATTAAAAGGGATATTGTGATAATAAAAGAATATACAACCTGGAGTTGTCGAAGAACTGAGTTTTGAAACTCAGGCACGCTAGTGAGAGGACTAATGAGATTGGAAATATAAATGGGGCCACCCTTTGGGATTAAACAATTTGCTTCCTCTTCTACCGTGTTCGTCCGATTCGCCTCCATTTTTATTTCTTCAACCTTCTTCGTTTCTGATTGTTCAGAAGAAGGGAAAAAACCGTAAAAACCAATGTTCTCAAAATCAAAATAACAGAAAACTATTGCAGAAAATTCACATTTCATATATATATATATATATATATATATATATAAAGAAAAGAAAATTCCCAAAAAATAAATAAATTGAAAGAAATTGGATTGTGCTTAGGGAAACTAGTTAGACGAAAAAAAAAAAGCAGATTATTTAGAAAAAGGGGAAAATTGAAAAACTGGTACCTTTGAAGTGAAAACTCCGGCAGTGGTTTCCCAGCAGCAGGGACGGCAAGTAGGGAAGGCAACCGAAAAATAACAGAAAAGTGAAGCTCAGGTCAGTTAAGCTTTACTAATGAGCCATGGAGTTTGTTGTTAGGTCGGATGGGCCTATGTTTTAGCTCAATTAGGTTCAAAATGAGACACCCAAATCAAATTAATCACAGTAGCATAACCTTCTCCTGGGTTCGATTTAAACTGGGCATAATATATTTGAAAGCCAACCATGAGTCCATTAAAGTGGTGAAAGCATGAGAGTAGTGGTAATATCATTAGATCTGATAATTTGTAAGTACTACTTGCCTCAAAATTCACTAAGCTGGTTACAGTTTTTATTTTCGAAGGAAGCTGGTAACAGTTTTAATTCTATTGTAATAGTAATTCGTTATTATCATATTTATATATGTCTAAGGAATAAGTCGATATGTCCGAGTGGTTAAGGAGACAGACTTGAAATCTGTTGGGCTAGGCCCGCGCAGGTTCGAACCCTGCTGTCGACGTTTTTTATTTGAGTTTTTTGTTTGGCTATTTTATTTAAGGTTAAAATATGCTATAGATCCTTGTACTCTTCACAAATTTAGAATTTAGTTTCTGTAATTTTATTTTTAGGAATTTAGTCCCTCTACTTTTTAGATTTCAAAATTAAGATTCAGTTATTAACATTGTTAATTTTTTGTTAAATTTGTTAGTGTGATATTTTGAAATAAAAGAAATACTCACTTGGTAACAGTATAACTAAAAAAATACGTTGAAATGAACTTGAATTTAACAAAATAATCTTAATCGAATTAACAGTTGGATCTGAATTTTAAAATATAAAAAATATAAATACTAAATTCCTAAAAGTAAAAATATTTTTGTTTGGCTATTCTATGCACCCCTAGTGAAATAAAAAACAATTCGAAGTGGGTAAAATGAGGTTTTGAAAGATTATAATCCCTTAAATCCAAATATCACATGAGTTTTTTTCCTAGTTTATAATGGATTTAAATTACTTTTTATTGATTTTATATAAAATATAAAAAATTAAAACACATTTCTAATAATATTTATCCATTTCTAAAAATAATTAATTTTTAGTTATTTTTTACTAAATTAATATATATTAGCTTAATCAATCAATTAAATGTAATGATATACACACGAATATATTTACCATCACATGGATGTGTTGTTTCAATGCTTTGTTTTGTGTATTTAGTAAAAAATGAAGTATGGTTGCAATTACGTTTCGATTGCAATTTCTAGACACTTCTAATCTTTTTTTTTAATCTATAATTTAGACTATTTTACCAATAAATGTCCATTTCCAACTTTATTTATGGAAATGGGTCATTTTTTTAATTATTTATCAAAATAGGCCGAAAACTCCAAAACGTGTCCACGTAGGAGCGTTTTAGGGGAAAATTCCAGCAAAACGCGTCCCTGAGGGAGCGATTTTGCCATGTCAGCACAAAACGCGTTGACGTGGACACACTTTGCTGACATGGCAAAATCACTTCCTCAAAAATGCGTTTTAGCCCGTATTTTTTACCAACGGTCATTTAAAATTTTGACCGTTGAGGGGTCCAACGGTAAAAATATATATATAAAAACCCCTCCTGATTTTTTCACACAACATTTCTTCCAAATTTCTCAAAAAAACTCTCAAATTTCTCCCTAAATTTTTTAAAGCTCTCTTTAATTAATTATTTCCTTTATTTTTTTTCTAAATTAGTATTATTTTTTTTTAAATTTCAAAAATATTTGATCTTTTTAGCAATGGCCGGGGAATCAATTCGTTTCGATCATAAACATATCTCTGTCGAACAAAATAGTAAGGGTTAATTTCAATTTTTGAATATTATTTAATAGTTTTTATTTATGTAATTTTAATTAATTTTTATTTTATATTTTTTATAACAGTATAAAGATTGAGTGTTACAATGTTATATTCGTAATATGTTTAGTTCTCCATCACTGTTGATAGAAAATTACTTGAGGGAAGCGAGTTTTTTGCACGTGGCCAATATAAGCTGAGGGTGCAAGTTGAACCCGAAACTCATCAGCGCGTTCATAAAGAAGTGGAGACTCAAGACGCACACATTTCATCTTCTATACGGAGAGTGTACCATCACTTTGGAGGACGTGCAATTACAATTAGGATTGCCGGTGGATGGGTCCGTACTTACGGGGTCCGTTCAATCTGCTGATTGGGGAGCCATATGCTACGATATTTTGAGTGTGATTCTAGATAATATATACGGAGGTCGAATCAAGATAGGCTGGTTATGAGACATATTCTCAGAGTCGGGGAATGATTCGACTGAAGTAGAAAAAACACGATATGCTCGAGTATACATCCTTGAGATCGTTGGAGGTTATCTGATGCCAGACTTATCATGAAACGTTATACATATAAGGTGGCTGTTGAAACTTGTTGATTTTAGAACAGCTGATGAACTTAGTTGGGGGTTTGCCATGTTGGCAACATTGTACAGGGAGATGTGCATGGCGAAACCACCAAATAAAGCCAAAATCGAAGGTTGCCTATCACTACTACAATTATGGGCTCAGTTTCGCTTTTCATTTTTACGTTTTCGAGTGAACCACCCATATACATTCGCACTCATAACGAGATAAAATCTATATTAGATTTTACAATTATTACATAGATTTAAAATATAATTTTATGCTTAAAATTTATTTAATTAGGTGGAACCATTTGGCGAGTTATATTAGAATACCTACCGCTCTTGAAGATATACGGCTTCTATTAGACCAATGGTCGGAAGCGCATGCAAGTATTAAATAAAATATATATACATAACATAGTCATTTCATATTTAGTATTTAGTATTACGTATATAACTAATATTCTTATCACGTTAATATTCTTATCAACTATGCTACTATCGAGATACACCAAACGGATAGAGTGTTGCGGCAATTTGGATTCCAACAATCGATTCCCGTGACACCTGAGGTGCTTGATGATAAGCACAGAATTGACTTATGGCAATCAAATACGAATTAGTCGGTATTCTTCTAGGAATATATCAAAATTTGAGAAAATAGGTATGATCATATACTTACTCGCGAACCGATCATTGTTCCAGAGCTAGCGTGTGCGCCGGATTACATGTCATTGTTTAGGATCCATGACAAGCCATATTTATTCTCAGAAGAGCAGAGAAGTCGGCAAATCCGTGTTGAAGGGAAACTACGGGGCCCTTTAAATCCAATGAGAAGGGATGACGGCATGGGCCTATCAATAGCGCCCACACAATTACTGGGCCCAACGCCTTAAGCGACGACACCTACACTACAGCCCCTTCAGATTATGCCAAGTGCGTATTCTAGCCCTTATATGTATCCTAACCCTTATATGTTTCCTTTTTCCAGTCCTATGCCAGGTTGGAATGCATGGGTGTATCTTTTTTTCCAATAATTCTGACTCAACAGACGATATATAAGCCATCGTCGCAGGAGGGATCGCACGAGACATCGCACGAGACATCATCGGGGAGCTCATCTCATTTTTTATCCCAATCGCCTTATGGGATTCAAACATCTCTGCCGTGGGTGATGCAAACACCTCCGCATTCTTTATTCTATCAAAGTGGGTCATCTTCCCAACACCCACAACCAGAACAACCATAACCCCTGTCGAAGCAACCACAACCCCTACCGGAAGCTGAACCAAGAATCCAACGCGTAACTGTTGACCATCCCTATGTAGCACTAATTTCGACCGGTACATACATTGATTTTTTTAAATATATTTGTACAAACTATTTTTATATTGTTTCATTTAATAAAATAAAAGTTGTTCTGAATATTTTAATAGTAAATTATTTTTATCTTTTGTCATATTTAATAAAATAGAAGTTCTTTTAAATAATGCAATAGAAATAATGCAACATAGTTTCATTTAAACAATTATCAACTATTTCGATTTAGACATGCTTGAATTGTATGACCTAGGTTCTTACACCATCCGCACAACTTCTGTTGGTTTGTTCTTTCCTGAATATCCATATTGTCACGTATTCTACTCGAGTAAGGTCGATCTTTTGGTTTGTGACGTAATTCTCTATTCGATAACAACTTAAACAGAGCAAGTGATACAGACGGTCACTTATGTTCATCTGGGATCGGTAGAAATACATATCTCCACACATTGTACATGTATTCTATTTTGTACACTTCGTCGACATAGCTAATGGGATCCAAACAGAGATTCTGACAAGTTGCAATTGCATTAGCGCATGGATAACGAAGTGCATCAAGCGTCCTAGTCGCAAGTTCTATTTCTCAAGTGTATACAGTATTGTCCACCGGTAATACCTTGGTTCGGTCTGTCGAATTCCATCACATGAATCATTAGTTGTCGTGATCGTGACACACTGTGTGTATGGTGTTGGCTCACTCATTCGTCTTGTTAATTTCTTACAATACCTTCTGGCACCATATATGTCTTCCCTTCAATTGGCTTTTATAACTCGCTACTTGTTTTGGAAAAAGTACCGCTAAACGAAAGTATATCTCTCACACAATTGAGGTTATTGGCAAATGACACATTCCTTTTAGAATAGAATTTATGTATTCAACCAGGTTTGAGGTCATATGACCATATCGTAGGCCGTCGTTATATACTTGTGTCCACTAATCGAAAGGTATGTTACAGAGGTAGTATGCGCTTTGATCGTTAACTGACCGCAAAATTGCCAACATCTCATGAAAATGGGCCTTATTGATCTCATACCCTGTCAATATAAGTTGATAGCGAAAATTACATATCACTCTTCTATTCAGAATAAATTGAATATTACAAACGAAATTATATTAATAGAGATTAAATACCCATGTTTGTCACTTGCTGCCATTTAGCGGTAAACCGATATTGCCCATAGTAGTTGGACACAATATACCTTAAACAATACCGATGGTGTATGTGATCCCATAGGCTTCCCTGCCGCTCAATTGCAACTAGTATTCCAGTGCCCCGATCCAATATAAGGCAGATATCAGATTGGGGGGAGACATGCCTCCTTAACCTAGAAAGAAATAAATCTCAGTCATCACCAAACTCCTCCGATGTTATTTCAAACGCAATTGGAAAGATTCTCTCACCACCATCCTGTGCCACAACTAACAATAGCCGATGGGTATATCTACTATACATAAAGGTACAATCGATTTGTACCAATGGCTTGCAGTACACAAATATGTCCCGGTATTGCTTAAAGCTCCAAAACAGACGTTTGAACACTTGTCATCCACAGAGCAAGTGGTCGTTGTAGTATGCAGGGCCCGTTTCAAGGTTTGTTATGCAACTTGGGACATATCTCTCCAGCACCTGACACCACTGCCACACTTCATTATATGAACCATCTCACCCACTTTGCACCTTTTCCAATGCCTTCTGCTTAGCTATCCAAGCCTTACGGTAAGAGGGCGTGTACCTTAATTGGCTACAAATATTGACAATTAAGACCGACATAGAAGTCATGGGATCCGCCTTCACAATCGATAGTATTAAGCTAGTTATCATATCTAAATCCATCTTAGGATGATCTTGTGAAACACCTGTTAACGAAGTACGTTAAATAATGCAACATTAAGTAATAACAGTATTATTCAAAACCCTAAACACCTAGTGATATTGTAACGACAACACATGTATATGGACCTTTGTAATTTTTTTATTTCCCACAAGATGTCTTTTTCCTAACTGAAGCCGTGATTTTCCATTAACATGTACCGTCTTGTACTATATACTTAGCCTCGAACTTCTCGAATTTGGATTTAACCACGTGATAGTTAACCCTGTTCATGATGCTATGTTGTTTCAACGCACCAAAAAAACTATCCTGACTGGAAGACTCCTTACCAACTTCCAATTCACCCGAATCCAATAACAAACTTATACAGTCACATCTTCTGTGTGGTAGATCTGAAAACTCTAATGCATCATCTGCCGATAGATCGAAATTATGCATGTGAGCTGGAGGTGAGTACACCTTAAATCACAGATCTTCTTCTTCTTCTTCATCTAAACCCTCTTCACCGTCTTCAGGTTCAGTTGGAACAGGCTTCGGTTCAGAAAATAATGCAACTTCTGCACTATCGGGGCCGAGCTCTCGAGGTGGATCTACATCGGACTTATCATCCAACCCACCAGCATCTGCAATGTACAAGGTCCCCTCGCCTGTGGACGTCGTAAGGAATACATCATCCCTACTTGTGGACATTTTGTAACATCCCCAATCAGATGTAGATTACCAACCACTAGATGTTGATGTCATTCCCTAGTACATATTTCCAACATCGAACATCGACCCACCCAAGTGCATGTCTCATCCACTAATTGAATGTCGTGCAGGAATTGTATATTCTATATGCCACCAAACAGGGGCGCTTCCGTGTTTTGTCTCTCACTAATGGAGTGTCGGGTAGGGTTCGTGTATTCCTCTCGAAAAGTAGTAGATGTTGAAGTCGCAAATGCTTCATTTGGCGATGAAAATTGTACATATAACTCAAGATAGGGTGATCTACTAGTGAGATGACTCTGCACCATCGCCTCCAAGCTACAACCACATTTGATATCAAAATATGTCACGGGATCAATCGAAACACAAAATCGATGCTTAATAGACGAAACTCTCATTGGCGTCATTTCGAAGATTTGCGCCTAAGTCTTTTACGAAGTTCTGTCAAATCTATGTTCTGGTTAAAAACCAGTCGCGTTGTGTTCTCTGATAAAAAAATAACGCCGTTCTCGGTGTCATGGACCTTACCATCATAGTAAATAACATCACTAATACGTTCACTCATCTTCAATTTTTCAGGAACTACTGTAGAAAAAGAGCGTCCACATAGAAGCATTTTTCAGTAATTTTGCTGACAGTGCGTCCTGCTTGAAGCGTTTTTGACATTATCTTTTCAGAACTATCTTCTCAAAATTAATTTTTCTAAAACTACTGTAGATAAAAAAACAAAATCCTTCTTGTCAATATAGACCCCTCTAAAACCTTAACCTAAACCCTTTTACAAAAACCCTAAAAGCTAAACACAAAAATTATTTAAAAAAACTAAACCCTAATTTTATTTATTTATTTTAAACCCATAAACCCTAATTTAGTTTATTTATTTTAAACCTTTAAAACCTAATTTAATTAATTTTTAAAAACTCTAAACCTTGATTTATTTTTAAAATTTTTTAAACCCTAAATAAATAAAACCTTAAATTATTTTAACAAAACACTAACACTACAACCCTAAAACCCTAAACCCATAAACCCTAGGCACTAAATATGCAAATAGCCTTAACCCTAGAAAAACCTAGGATAAAACGCGTCCCTGAGGGAGCGATTTTGCCACATCAACAAAGAGTGTCCACATCAGTGCGTTTTGTGTTGACATGGCAAAATCGTTCCTTCAAGGACGCGTTTTGCTGGAATTTCCCCCTAAAATGCTCCTACGTGGACATATTTTGGAGTTTTAGGCTCATTCTGATAAATAATGAAAAAAGTGGCCTATTTCCGTAAATAAAGTTGGAAATGGGCCTTTATTGGCAAAATGGTCTATAATTTATATCATTTTATCATTTATAATTTATATCTATAATCTAGAATATATATATATATATATAAATAATAGCATAAGAGAATTTTTAATTGAAATAACTTATTATTATTTGTTTCATAAGGTATCTACTAGAGTGAATTTAATTATTAATCATCTATGTTCGTAAACCCATTAAAAGAAGACATTGACCACGGATGAAATAATTTATTTTTATTCATTATATTACTAATTTGACACTTAAATAATAAATTTTAAATAAAATCATAATAAAATATTTCTTTATTGAAAATTTAAAAATAATATTTTAGATAAAATCATAGTAATATATTAAAAACAATAATTAATAATTAAACAACAATTATATTATGTAACACCCCTTACCCGCCACGGTACTTTGATCCAAGTAAAGAGATGCTACATTAACATTCAACAATTAACAATCACATTACTAAACAATACATATTTAAAGATAATTGATATTCTATATAAACAAAAATATTAAATTTTAATATGAAAAAAAATTCTAAAATTACTTTGTGGTAAAATTCAAGCTCGGAATAGGACTTGCTTAAAAGAAATTTAAAGTTTAAAATGAAAATTCGTAGTTGGTATCGATACCAAATCGATACCTTTTTGAAAATCTTTTTGAAAATCGATACCAAAATCGAATATTTTTTTTTTTGCAAAACAATGGTATCGATACTTATTTTAGGGTATCAATATTTTATAAAAAAAATATCGATACTCAAATAAAAAAATTGATACCAAATTAGCATTCTGTTTAATTAAAAAACTGTTCAAATGGTCAAGTATCGATACTAAATGTCCAAGTATCGATACTTGTTTTTAAAATGTTAAAACCTCATCTTTAAAAGTTCAACTTATGTCAAAATTTACCTATTTTACAATAGATAAATAAAATAACCTATTCAAACATCTAAAAGACTAACCAATGTGTCCTCATTGACACCACAATTCAATATCCAAACTAAAGTAACATTTCAAACCAGAATAATTGCATTTAAAGTACTCAAACAGATTTAATATCGATACGTACCAAAATACCACCCCTTTCAATCTATAAATCGAATTGTCATATTCACACACTTTCATTAAACTTATACCAGATGTACCAAATAAATTCCAAACATAAATATATATCAAACTAACGACATATTCACATGTACCAAAATATATCTAAAGACAAGCACCATTCAAGTTTAACAACTTCACAAAATAACCTCATAAATTTATTTAACCTATTACATGTCTTATAACCTAATACGAGCATTCAAAAACTACCAATAGATTTTCGGATAGTGTAACACCCCTTACCCGTATTCGACGTCGAAACAGGGTACGAGGCATTACCGGACTTAAACATAAGCAAACATACATTTTCGAGACATACATTTGCGTCCAAATTAAAACCATTCATACACAATCACAATGTCCTTAATATGAGCCTACAAGGCCCAAAACATGCATCGGAAATGGTTCGGGACTAAACCGAGAACTTTAGAAAATTTCACAACAACTTAGAAAATTTTCCACTAAACAAGGGTCACACACCCGTGTGGATATGAGACATGACTGTGTGGGCAGGCCGAGTGGTCACACACGCCAGTGTCCGGAACCCGTGTAATTCTCTGTTTGTCACCCAAGAACAAATTGAAGACACACGGCCAAGTCACACGCCCATGTGCTAGGCCGTGTGGTCGATTTAAAAATTATGATTTTTCATAAAATAGGTAAAGACTTCACAAGCCTAGGACACACACCTGTGCCTAAGGCCGTGTCATCCACACGGCTGAAGCACACGTCCATGTTTCTGCCCATGTGCTCAATTTTGAGCATTCTGTTTTGCAAATATTAGGGTGTAGGGGACACACGGCCTAAACACATGCCCATAGGGTAAGCCATGTGTCGCACACAGCATAGGCACACCCGTATGGACAAAAATAAAGCTATTTACCAAGCCATTTTGCCACCCTTTGTTGCACACACCTACACAACTCAACATAGCACCAATTCAAATATTTACACACAACCAATTCAGCCACGACCAAGACATCAACACATCATTCACATGCTACCATCTATCATACACAAACATCACATACTTATCAACTCAACTCAAGTAAAATTTCACATCCATAAAAGATATCATCATATAGATTACTTATACCAAGGGTAGCCAATTTCAAATGGCCTTATTCAAAATAAACTTTCAACCAATATAAGCCAACACATTTGATCAAACCAATTATGACACATAACAAAATGACCAAGTCCTCTATACATGCCATAACTCAAAATGTTGAAATCATTAGTACCAATATAATTGTTGATTGTATGAATGGATTTCCGATGGTCTCCGATCCTCGAGCTAGCTTGGTGACACTATAAGACAAGGGAAAGGAAGGGGAGTAAGTTATAAAGCTTAGTAAGTTCCTGTGCAAATAATAAGCATCATAACCACACAATTAACATACATTTAACATAATGAAAATTGGTAAGAATGTTATAAAAATCTTAAAGTCATACTTACTCAATCACAACCTTACCAAGGTTTCATCACATATGGAGCTCATTATGTATAAGTTTTACGTACATACTTGAACCAACTCTCAATATAACCATAGTCTTTTACAACTTTGACATTACCGTTAAACATTTGGAATATTAGCGTATACTCAGAAATCTTGTACGCAAGTGCCAAGTATGTAGCCGAGGCTGCCTCATATCTCATAATACATATATACTCGTTTTCGAGCTATTGACGGGCCTACTCACATAAGCTGTCAGTCAAGACGTAGCTACACAGTGCTGCTCACACAAGCTGTTAGGTATTCACAACATATGCCAGACTATCCAACCACTGGTAGGACGTACGAGACCAGCACCTGGATCACATAAACACATGAGCTCCTAGTGACATGTCACTCTTATCCTATTCTATTCTTAAGGCTCAACCGGGTATTTTCGCTTGTCAAAATTTTGTCGAATACTTTCAAAGATTCATTCACAATTCATACAATATTAAAGTATTTAAAACATGATATAACAATACATTATTTACATACGAACTTAACTTGGTACAAAAATAGTAGAATTTGACCTAGTCGTCAAACACTTTGTTTTTCCCCCGATCTAGGTCCGAACTTCGTTTTTGTTTATCTATAATAACAAATTTAACTTATTTAATACATACATTATTCAATTCCATCCAGAAATCATATTATGGCAAAATTATATTTTTACCCTAATGTTTCACATTTTTACAATTTAGTCCCTAGGCTCGTAAAATGATTTTCATCCAATTTATTCATTACCCAAGCCAAACCGAATCTTTATTATACTCATACCAAACCACATTTTCACTTAATCACACTTTTACTACTTATTTTATAATTTTTACAAATAGGTCAATTTTTGACATTTTTACCGAAAATCACTTAGCTAAAGTCGTTTTTCTAACAACCAACATGCATTTTCTACCATTAGCCATCAAAATACACACATTTCTAACATGGTTCAAACCATAGACCTTAATCATACCTCAAATTAGTTTTAGAAATAGGTAGATTGAGTTACAACGACTTTAAAAATGTAAAACGCATAAAAAACGGGGCAAGAACAGACTTACAGTCGAGCTTGGAAGTTTGAAAAACCCTAGCTATGTCTTTTTAGTGATCATTCAACCATGGGAGAAGAAGATGGATAAGATTTTAGCTTGATTTTTGCTTTTTAATTCATTTAATTACCAAATAACTAAAATGTCCTTTTCTTAAAACACTAAAATTTCTCTTACTTCATGTCCATTTTTGTCCACCAACTTAAGTAATGGTCTAATACCATCTAAGGACTTCTAATTTAAAATTTCATAACAATTAGACACCTTTAGCTTTTAGAACTCAAGTTTTGCACTTTTTGTAATTTAGTCCTTTTTGCTATAAATTGAGTGCTTAAACATCAAAATTTTCGAACAAAATTTTCACAGAATCATTCCATAAAACTATAGACCATAAAAATATAAGAAAAATAAATTTTTCTACGTCAGATTCGTGGTTCCGAAACTACTATTCCGACAAGACCCAAAATCGGGCTTCTACAGATAGTGTTAATCTTGAAGTCAATCCGATTGCTCGAAGCCTCAAAAACAAATCTACAAGAAAGTAATAAAAATATCACAAATAAACTTACTTAAGCTTAGTAAGTTCCACGGATTAAACAATTAACTTACCGAATAAACTTAATCAATATATAATATAAAAATGTCATAAATCATAGTCTTATCATTCATAACCAAATCACAGGTGAGTCATAAATTTATATACGAGTGAATTAATTCAATCAAATATGTTATATCATTAACTATACTCGATGAATGTTGTAATGGATTCAGATACACGGTTAACCAACCAAACACACCAAATCACTCAAATGAGCTAACCAATCGAGAACATACTTGGGCACCAAGTGCCAAGCCTGTAAGCTTTACATCCGGCCCTGAAACATACTTGAAACACTATAATATAACGCGATAGTTCGCAACAAATGCTGAACTTCGATATATTTAGTAAACATGAATGAATTCAAATCATCATCTCAACATCAACCAATCCCGTAAAGCGCACGATATAACTTATTGACATGCTAATCGTATCTTATCTTACGTTCATCGGTTCACATATTTATCATTTAGCAACATTTAATACAATTTCTTTCCCAAATCAATTCACATACCATAATTCAATATTTTCAAGTCAATTAATAATTTTCAATCTACAAGCAATTTAATATTTAAATTATACTAAAATTTAATCGTACGAACTTACCAGGGCCAAACTGCAAAAACAACAAAAGTTCAGGGACTAATCCACAACCTTCCCCTTTCCACAATTATCAATTTGATCTTGATCTATAATATAATTTATTTTATTTATTAGCCTCAATTTCACATTCTATTCAATTTAATATATCTAATTTCTTATTTACAATATTTATACATTTTCCCCAAACATTTACATTCCATACAATTTAATCCCTAATATTAAACAAGTAAAATCCACAATTAATACATAAACCTTGTATTGCCAAACACTTAACCTTTAATATACAACTCAAATATCCTTAAATCTATAATGAAATCCTTCTCATTTTACAAATTACTCAATTAAATTCTTAATTTTGAAATTTATACCAAACTACTCTATAAAATAACACAAAGTCAACCTCAAGCACCTAAACAAAATTCTTTCAAGCAAAAGGCTTCAAAAACATTAGATTATACTTTCTAAAAACTAATCTTACAAATTAACCCCTAAACAGGATAGATTTCAACTCAACTAACACAAAAACATGAAATTCATGAAGAAAACATCAAGATATCACTTACATGCAAGACGTATAAGTGACTGAAGCTTCTAACTATCAAAAATGGGGTTTCGGTAAAGAACCAAGTCAAAATGAAGAAGAAACCATCATCTTTTCCTATTATTATTAATATTTTCTTTTTTTACTTTTAAATATTATTATTTTAATAACCTTTAACATATAATAACTTATAAAATTGACAACCATTATTGCATCAACCGACCACTATATTAAATTTTGGCTTATTTGCAATATAAGTCATTCAACCTTAATTAATTAGGCCATTTAACTAAAAGAAATTAATAACAAACCTCTTTTCCAACTTTTACAATTTAATCTTTTTTCTTTAATTGATTAATTAAATGATAAAATTTCTTAATCAAAATTTAATACGGCACTAATAACTTCGTAAATATTAAATAATTAAATTTACAGACTGACACGTCAGAATTATGGTCCTAAAATTACAGTTTCTAACACCACTGAAAAATAAACTGCTACATATTAACTTTAATTGATGAATTAATAGCTCTAACGGCTCTAACTTCCTTTTAATCGATCTAAATGGCTAGAAATCAATGAGGGGTACAAATAGAGCCTCAATACACTTTAGAAAGTAGAAAAAAAAAAGATTTAAAGATTCAAGAGCTTAAATTTCAATATTTATTCTTACTTACTTCTCATGTTCAGCCTTTGTACATAAACACTTGCTGAGAGAGCTTAATTTTGTAACTAACTACCTTAGAGAGGTCTTTATTGTTTACATCTTTTTTACCTTTGTAAAAGGGGAAGAGTTTCTAGTTAAGCCCTGAAAATCTGGGGAAATATTCTATATGTTATACCTTGTCCTTGAAATATATCAATTAGCGAATTGAAGAAAATCCTTAGTTTAGAAAATTTAAGGCAGTAAATGTAAATAATTGAGGCCGAACCATTATAAATTGTTATGTCAAATTTTAATCTTTCGATTTTTATTTTTAAACACCAATTCATTCCTTCTTTATGTTTATTGAGTTTAATAATTGGTATCAGAGCTAGAATTCTAGAGAAGATTTAACCATCAAGAGAAAATATTTAAGAGAAGCTCAAGTTATACAACAATAGAGACAAAAAAGCATAAGGTATTCACCATGGAAGAAATGTGTTTGATGACTTTTGAGCAAAATACAACAATGTTGGGAGAATGTCACTCCACCACGAGACCTCCACTATTCAATGGTGACAACTACTGTTATTGAAAGACAAGAATGAAATTATTCATCCAAGCCAATGATTATAAAGTTTGGAGGGTAATCATCAATGGGCAAAATAATCCAATTAAAAGATAAAGCGATTCCATCATTGTGCCAAAGGATGAAGATGAATGGGATCAAGATGATATCAAGATGGCACAGCTCAATGTAAAGGCCACGTGTACTCTAATTTAGGCTATTGGCTCCAATGAATGCAATAGAATCTTCTTGAAGGTTAAATTTATTATTATATCAATCAAAATCATATAATAAAAAATATTAGTGTTATAATTAATTGTTTTTAATTATTTACTTTCGAAATTGACAGAAAATACAACTCAAAAAGCGTGATTTGTAAAAAAAAACACTTTTCAAAACCTATTATACAAATTTTTACCTTACCAATAATCAAATAAGCAATAACAGCTAGACCTGCACATAGGTTGGGCTACCCGGTCCAGCCTGAAGGCGCACCCGAAATGTGGGAGGGTTTGGGCAAAAATATAGGCCCGAAAAATAGGCTTGGACAAAAAAATAAGGTCCGTTTAAAAACAGGGCCGGGCCTCAGGTAAGATATTTTTGGCTCAGGCCTGAGCTCGGCCCGGCCCGAATTCACTAAATGACAAAAAAAATCTGTTTATTTTATTTTATTTTTGAATGTTATTTTTTTATTATTTTCTCCCTATTTTGCTACCATATTACTATTATGTTGCTACTATTTTGTTGTTATTGTGTAGATATTGTATAAAAATTATTTTATTATTAATTTTGTTATTATTTTAAAGACATTTATTAATTTTATTATTATTTTAGAGGTATTTGCTTATTAAGTTGCATCTATGTTAGTGCTATTTAAGTCTACATATTTTTAAAATTTATTTTCAATTTGTTGAAAAATATTTATTTTAATTTTTTAGTATTTTTAATGTACTATATATATTTAAAAATTATATAAAATAATATAAAAATGAATACTGGTGACGATGAGCCAGTGTTTTAGTATTTTATTTGGATATAACTTGGGCAAAATTTTAGACTTATTTTTTGGGCCTAACCCGACCCAAACTCAATGAATAGGCTTAAATTTTTAGTTGAGCATAGGGCATACCCGACCCGGCCCATAAGCCCCTCTAATAACAGTTTATTTTCTTTAAGTAATCTCAAAACAGGCCTAAAATTCAAAAAAAAAAAAATTATTGGGGAAGAGGTGGGGGTGGCTGCGTTGCTTTGACGCGACGCAAAGAGCGACGACCCCGTGCAAAAATTCAAATAAAATCAACGATAGAAATGCAAGCCAGTTGTTAGGATTTTTATTTTATGCTTCAAATTCAGCCGTTAGATCATTCCCTTCTCTCTCTATATAATCAAAGCCATCTTTCTCTCTATTCCACTTGCGTGAATTTGAAGCGACCGCTCAAACTCAGATCGCTTACAAATAAATAATAATTTTTATATTGAGAAAATTAGTTAGATGGATCCAGACGCAGTAGCCAAGGCGTTCGTCGAGCACTACTACACGACGTTCGATGCGAACCGGGCCGGTCTAGCCAATCTCTACCAGGACGGTTCAATGTTGACCTTCGAGGGTCAAAAGATCCAAGGCTCTCAGAGCATCGTCGCTAAGCTCACCAGCCTTCCTTTCCAGCAGTGTCAGCACAGCATCACCACCGTCGATTGTCAGCCCTCCGGCGCTGGCGGCATGCTGGTTTTCGTCAGTGGTACCCTCCAACTGGCCGGCGAGCAGCATGCTCTCAAGTTCAGCCAGGTAATTATATATTCTCTTACGTCTTTGTTCATCTCGATTTTTCGTTTTTTTTTTAAAAGAAGTTCTAGGGTTTTTATGCGTAGTTAGGTGATCGATCTATGACTTAATTTATGTGTCCTGTTGATATCATCGATCATATCGATGGTCTTAATTTCACTATGCGATTTGCCAGAGAACTGAGTTTTTCATTTCGTAAAAATTGGGGCTCAGGATTGAATCAGTGGAGTCGGGATTTTAACAATTCAATTAGGTGTGATTTTGTTGTTTATAATACTTACTGTTCATTACATTTTCTGGAATTGCATATTCTGCTTTCATTTTGATCTATAGTAATTAAACTCGAGAAGGTTAAATAAATGTAAGATAATCAAATTGGACGTCGAAAATTGTCATGACCACCTTTCAAAAAGATGTCAGTATTTGAACTTCGTGACTTCCTGGATATTCCTATTCGCAATTGGAAGATAGGTTCGACTGATTCTTTCTTTGCTAGTATAAGTTTTCTGCTCGCCTGCATATGTTTTCTTGAACATGATTAATTCGTTGTACTCTATGAACCATTATCCGGGCATATATCTCAATGTTGTTTCTTGGGACTCTGCACGATATAAAAGAAACCCATTATGACATCTCTTCTCCTCATCACCTTGTGGTTAAATTGTCTTGCTTTCGTATTAGCATGCAAGTTTCATCTATATAATGTTAAAGGGTTAAATCATCATTTTTGAAACCCGAACTTGGCAATTGTTCCCACATCCATGACAATTGCTCCCAAATTGAGCTGGGTTCTTGTTTTCTTTTTTCTTTCTTTTTTGTCTGAGTTATTTCACCATATTTCCTTGAAAACTTTAAAGCTTAGCCTCCAACGGGAACAATTGTCAAGTTGTTGGTCAAATGAATTGTCTAGTTCAAGTCAAGTTCTAATATGGGAACAGTGTTTAGTTCAAGTCGCAATATGATAACAATTATCATATCAAGTTCAAGGATTAACTTGGAAAAAGATCAGTGCCATTGGTTCTGATATTTTGGCACCGTATTTTTATTGCTTCTACTAACCGAGATCTCATTGCTCTTTTTAGATGTTTCATTTGATGCCAACACCGCAGGGAAGCTTCTACGTGTTGAATGACATATTCAGGTTGAACTATGCATAAAGATGCAATCCAAGGATACAAAACAAACAATGTTTTGGCTCTCATCTCCCTGTTCAGTTTTAGACGTTCTTAAATGTGAAAACGGAAAATTCTTTTCATGTTTTAATCATGATTTCCTTGTGTCTTCAAAAATTTCAGAGCTTTCTTTGTTGTATGATTGGCGGAGTTAGTGAAAGACTATTTATGAATTGGATGTTTGATTGAAGGTATCCTTTTTAGCTTAGGGTTGCACATTTTCCATCAATGGAATACATATATACGTAATTTGTATGCATAGGGTGCGATCCCTTGATGGGATTATCAGGTCCTAAAAGATAAATCAACCCCATAAGAAATCAAATTACAGATGTTACTAATTACAAGAACATACAGCACAACTGCAGGGTAAATGGGCAAATCAAAGTTACAAACTATGTCAAGATGCTGGCTATTTATACAACAAATCCAGGAAACTATGAAATTAAGGTTTAAATAGAGTGAGGATACTATGGGATATAGAAAATATCGTCGCTTTCCATATCATAAACATCTGTTATGGAAGTTGATGATGTTGGTTCATCTGTATTAACAAGTTTAGCCTGCAATGACTGCATTGTATTATAATCCCTTCCAAAAATTAAAGCTGCTAAACAATAACACTCCCAACTTGTATGATTTGGGCTTATGATTTTAAAGACTCCACTAAAAGTGTATCAAATCATATACTTTATAATATATTTAGAAGTTTGAATCTCATTTAAATGAACCAACCAATTAAATTAGGAATTGAAAATTGACTTTCAAACTAGTTTTAAACCGTTTGTGACTACTAATTACTAATATAAAAAATTCCAGAAGCAGGTGATTAGGTGATAAAATAGGTTTACTTACCTTAGCTTGGCGATACTTTTCAAGCATCCGGCGATATTGTTGACGTGCATCTGGAGAATCAACCATAGACAACACACGTGAGACTGCCTCATCGATTGCTACATCCACTTTCTGTTTGCGGAACACTTTGAGAATGTCCTCTTCTTCATCATCAATGCAATCCGACTCACTGCGAAAACCTCGCAAGCCTACACCTTTACGGCGCCATCGAAGTACAACCTTGTCTAGAACACCAACAGCCCAACAGATAACCTTGTAGTTTTTCCTCACCTGGTAACCTCTCACATGGGCCTGATACCAAATGCCAAAAGTTCTTAAAACATTAAACATCTCCTACACGAACACGGTAAATAAATATGTGACAGTGAAGCAAGAGGAGACTTTTTTTTTTTTTTTTTACCAGAATCCGTGTCCCATGCAATCTAAACATGTGGGATAAAACCCCGTCCAAAGATCCCCATATATGAAAAACTTGGAGGAAACTGAACATATCTGTGTATAATAAAACTTGGAGGAAACTGAACATATCTGTGTATAATTCCACATCTCATACACACCATGGTGAATAAGGAGAGGACAGGGTAGAGATGGGAAGACTACTTTGGTTCAAGTATATTCGAACATATAGGTATGGGGCTATAATCCTCCAAAGATCCTCCAATACATGGAAAACTTAAAAGAAAATTGAACATAGCTGTGTTAGGCACATACTGAAATCTGACACTCACATAGAGAGAAGAAAGGGAAGAAAATCTTTACAACCTAGTAAATTCTGATAAATAGTAAAGATACCTGTATCTTCACAACTTTCTGGCGAAGTGCCAGAAAGTCTTTCCGACCTTTCCAGCCTCGAAATTTCTTCTGAATAGATAAAGCCGCAGAGTTGTAATCACGGGCATTTCCAAAAGCTAGCTTTGACATGGTAGAAAGATTTTGGATTTCACCCAAACTGATACCATACTCATCTACACTAGCTGCAATATCAGCATCTTCTTTCTGTTGTCGCTTCCTGAAAGAATGTGCACGGAAAGCATTTTGTATACGTGCAGCGGCCTGAGCTGCATTCCTGACAGCAGCCAATGTATCTTTAAGTGAAAGTTGATCCTCATTGATGGCAAGGCTCCCCCGTGAGACACTATTAACAGCAATTTCAGCCTGAACTGCAGCCGAGCCTTTGGAAAGCTCACTTTCTTCCAGTGTAAGGGATGAAAGGTGGCTCATAAGAGCTACCTCTGAAAGATAACCAGCGAGTCCCTTATGACCACTCGAGGCAGCAATAGATGCTGGGGTCTCACCACTAGGATCTTGTGAGGTTGGATCTGTCACTGCCCCAGCTGAAGCACCAGAGGCTATAAGTGCAGCAACCATTTTTTCTCTGCTAAGAAGAGAAAGTTCACATCATTCAGCAAATTCGATGCATCGTATTAGCAATCCATATGAAATCTAACAGCTAGACCCCTTAAACTTGCCATTCGACCTCACCCCTCTGCTTTTTTTCTTTGGTTAAAATTCCAAAGAGCATGTGCTAAATTAGGGGATGCCAGTGCTATTGTTATGTTTTGTGAAAGTAATAATCCTTATTGATTCTATTAAAATATTAATTGTGGGAGAGACAGAGTGAATAAAGTTAGAGAAAGTAAATCGATTCTCTTTTACCTTCCGAATCTTGCAGCCCAGTGAAGAGCAGTCCATCCGTTAATGTCTCGGAAATTTATACTGACTCCATGGTTTAGAATTGGATTTAAGGCCCACTCAAAGCCCAATCCAGCAGCCATGTGTATTATTCCTTGCTCTTTCTTGGACATGGTGATGCCTGGCTGATCTCCTGATTCCTTGGATCTAGAAGATAACCATTGTTGCAGTTTGTCTTTTAGAAGCTCTTGCAGAAGCCAATCAATAGTACCAGAGGAAGTCCCACTGCCAATTAAAAGAGCCTCTATGACATGACTCCATGATTCATCATCAGCTTTAAGCTTTTCCGAAAAATGTGCTCCAGAATCTATGCTATCTTTTTGTGATGATGAATCAGTCAGAAGCATCTTTACAAATCTTACAAGTAGCAATAGCTCTTCAAGACTTTTAGGAGCTTCTGCGTGGGATACATTACACCGAGTGCAACTACTACTACTAACTCTATACTCGAACTCTCTGATTTCACTGCAGGACTCACGATTAGCACTAGTGATGCAGAGTGTGACCTTCCCGGGAAGGTGAGGAGGAGCTTTACAACAAATAACACCTTCCTGAATGATCTCAATAGGAACTTCAGTCTCCCCAAACATACATGCCCAGGCAGATTCTGATGGATCACAGAGAAAAGATCCAACAATGAAGACCTGCATATGGAAACCGTGCTTTAAACTTTAAGCATTGACTGCAGGAGTAAAGATAAAGAACTTCAAGAATCAGTGACAAAGAAAAAAGAAGAAATAGAATTCCCTCACACACCCTTGTAGGCTCACTGGAGTAACCCCATTCTGGAGAAATTTCTCGAATTGTGAACTTCTGCTTCTGTGTGATAGTCAAGCTTGAATCTGCTGCAAGAGGAATTCCTATTTCTTCTTGGTTGAAAAACATTCTATAATTATCAGACTTGGTGTCAAAAGATTCTATTGCAGAAGAATATGCAGGAATGTCAACATTTCCAACTTCTTGATGCAGCAGTACGGGAGCTGGTAGGGAAAAAGATAGTCTTAAGAATGTAAGAAAATAAACTAGATAATAATATTTCTAGAATCAAATGCTTATCAAGATAGAAGGAGATCATACAGGCTTCAATGCTCGATCCATTAAAATTCAGCAAATGAGACTGTTCCTGTTGCTCAGCGGCTCTCATCCTCAAAGAAGATAGTGGTTTTCCCTGTTTGAAGGACAAAAAAACTCTCCTTACAGCTGGGGGAAAAAAATCCTGATCTAATAGTTAGTTAAAAAATTAACCATAAGACACAGCTGTGGCTAACTGGGTCAGGTATGCACGGTTAAGAATGGGAGTTACCATAGGTCAGGGTCCCAAATCCCATACCTAACAATTGGGAGATATCCTCCATAACCTTAGTTAAAAGAAAATCTACTATCAAAATAATTACAACAACGATATTTAACAGTTTATTGCAGATACTAGAATAGTTTCCATGCTTTGATATTTCTGTTCAATGGGGAAATGTCTTTACCTTGGAGTTAACAGCTGATTGAGTCTTGCATGAGTCAAATACGCTTTTCCAATATTGAGATTCATGGATTCCATTTGAATTATCATTGCCATAGACTTGACTATGTCCTCCATTTTTACCTACAAAAGTTAGCTATTCTTTTTAGCTTCTTTACTCATTCATCATATTCAAGAGTCAACCAAGAAATACAGGAACAGTAAAGAAAGAAAGGCTAGACATTAAAATTGACAGCAGTCAATCTGTTGGATGTTCATGTTCGCCACAAATTTTTGAAAGCCAAAAAAGTAAGTGCAGTTTCAAACAGAAACAATGTTTTCAAATTGTCTTTCTTCTGTTTTTCTGTTCCTTCCTTTCATTACTCTTTTGCATTTCTCTAAGACTAGAGAGGGGATATAGGGGCAAATTCAAAATTTACACGTTTCCTAAGTATGGTGGTGAATATGAAGGATATAACGCATGTATAATTTGACAATTTTGAGCATCAAAGAAATGGTGAACTAACAAACCTCCATCGGGAAGCAGCATGGAGCTATTTGAATAATTTTCTACTCTAGCCGGTTGGGAATAAAGGTGATCTTGAAAGATATTATCAGGTTCATACAGTAGATCTGCCTGTTGCTCCTGCTTGGTGATCTCCCTTCCATATTCCTGAAACTCCAAATCATTTGTATCCCCATCCACGCAGTAGAATTGACTCATTTCTTTCACGCTGTCTTCATTCAAACTTAGCTGCTCCTCAAGCCTCTTTAAAGCTTGAACAACCTGAAGATCATCTGGACTGGGATACTCTACTGTATTATCTATTCCATTGTTCTTAATGACTATATCAGAGCTAACTTCAGCAGACCCAGGACTAGGTAAGTTCTGATATGATTCATGTACATCACTAGATAGAGAGTTAAATCCAGGATTTTGAGAAGTATATGAGATTGGACTTGGAGTACTAGCAGAATTGGATAATGGTGAGTGCACAGTGGATGCAGAACAGGGCTTAGCCTCATTTATCTCTCTATAATGAACAAGAACAATATGCTCGTATGCCCTGCAAAAGTACTAACCCATTAGTAAATATGCTTCCCCAACGGTCAAAATGACTAACTAAATATTCCGTATCACAAGATGAAACAATGTAAATAAATATACTAGCAAGTAGACTTACGGGTCCAGCATCCAGTAGCTACGTCTCTGAAAACTGGGGTTCTGCTCTCCATGAGCATAGTAACAATTCAAGGTTTCAACATTACCAACCTGGCCATGCATGCAATAACATCACCTCTCTGATTGAAGATATCAATATAAAACTCCATTGACATTAGAACAGTCAAATGTATTAAAAGGTTAATACTAACAAAGAAATACATATCCATCAATTTTCAAGTATTCATGTATACAGATGTTCCCTATGCACCAAGGGTTCACTTTAAATCAAAAAATTGGCCAATGTTTCACCTTTATGATTATTTCGCACAATTCAAGTGGTTCTTTCATTTTCTAAATAACAAAAGCACACATTTTACATAATTTCCATCTAATAAAAGAAAACCAAAATGCAAATTGTGTTTGACAAAACCTTAAGCCTTTCGTGGGCTTCCCCGACAGTTCTTCCATCCTTCTTCTTACGCCAACTATGGCCATCTTTACGAAAGAACCGAAGAACCCTCTTGTTGAAAAGAAACAATGAGCCACCTATACATATAATTCCAGATAATAATACAGACATCCAAATATGTAAATAACAGCATTAAAGCTATCATTAACGAAAGTTCAAGTTCAAATTAAAGTTCAAAATAGAAAATTTACTTGTTGGCTTGTGAGGGGGCTCTTGCTCAAGCTGATACTTCTCATGGTTTTGTAGTATAAACAGTACTTCAGCTGGCTTCAACCACCGAGATTGAGCTTCCCGAAACAGATTATTAATATCATACCCTGAGATCATATTAAAAAGAAAGAAAGAAAACTGTGTTTAAGTGATTCCTAATATAGTTAAAACCCTAAATCTGAGATTTATTCCAACTAAAGCAGTAAACGAAGAAACTCAAAGAACAAACAAAAATCGTAGCTTCACCTGATTGCGCCATCTTCAATTTTCTATAAGAAATTCAAAACACCCACGATCCTTGTCATTTGAACCGTAGCTGTTTACTGGAGCTACGAGGTAATTAAGCTTAATAAATCATCACTGGAACCACAAAGTTGCTACTGCTCGTATGAAACGCGGAGTTTTGGCTTCCATGAGGTGGGACGTTTTAATTGGCTGTTGTATTAGGTAATGTCTTTTCTTTTTCAATTCTTAGTACACCTCTGTTGACTTGTCTAATGTGTCAACGTACAGCCCGCACTGTTTTTAAGTAATGAATTGCTCAATTTTACCCTATATTTTGTAGATTGGGCACTACTGCTTAATTAATCTTATTATTTACTTTTTTTTATTCGCTCAATCATACGAAGATTTACTTCCCTTTCTAAAGAATAACTCATTTTTTACAAAAGCAAAATTTATTTTATGATATCCGTTGAACATATCGGAATATAATTCGAATACACGGATTTTATGAACGTAAGTGTCATACCTGCAGCTAGACAAACTCAATAGCTTGCGGAACTTATGTAGCCAAGCTACTATGTAACCCGCCCATAAGTGAACTCGGACTCAACTCAACGAGCTCGGGCGTTCGCATCCATAAGTGAACTCGGACTCAACTCAACGAGCTCGGATGCCTAGTTACATCTCACGAACTCAGGCTCAACTCAACGAGTTCAGTACTCAACCGTCCTAGTGACATGTCACTTGTATTCTAATCTATTCCCAAGGTTCAAACGGGCGTTTTCCTCGATCACAAATCTTTGCCGTCTTCCACGGAATATCGAAATCAATACTTCGGTGATAGTTCATACTCATCAAGTAATTCACATAATTACATATTATTCAACAATAATCACAAAGCATAATATTTCATGATAATAATCAGCATCATATCATATAAACAACATTAAATTGCTTAAAATGACAATTATGTTACTACATTTACACATAAACTTACCTCGGTACAAAATTATTAGCAATCGAGCCTATTCTTCGTAAACTTTGTTTTTCCCTCGATCGCGACTTGAATCTCGTTTCTCTTGATTATGGAGCTTGGAAGCTTGAAACAAACCCTAACTATGGAGAACCCTTGAAATTTCGGCCTAATGAAGAAGATAGACAAAAACGAAGGTGACATGTTGGTAAGTGTGGTAAATGAGAAAATTTGACAAGTATGTGCTTAAACCCTCGGGTTGAAAACTTGGTATGATGAAATCGTAGAAAGATATTAAATGTAAATGAAACATGAATGTCTTGGTGTTGTTTATGCAAATGATGTTTTATGTGAGATTGTGTGATTATGTTACTTGCTATTTGCATGTGAGCTTACTAAGCATTTGTGCTTACTCCCTCCTTTTCTTTCATTGTAGTTTTGACAAGCCGGCTTGAGAATCGGGATAGGTTGAAGACTCGTTCACACTATCCGAAGGCTCAAATTTGTAAAATGGCTTGTGTATTTTGAATGTGGCATGTATGGCAAAACACTCACTTTGTGTAATTGATCTTATGATATGGCTATGGTTTGGTAAGAAAAGGGTTTCTAAGTGATTAGCCATTGGAATGGCCAATCTAAGTCATATTTGATGTTATGTATGTTTAAAATGCTATTTAGTCCATGAAAATCCTTAGTAAAGTGAAATTTGCCATAAAACAGAATCTGACAGCAGCAGTGATGTAAATTTGAAAAATAACTAAAAATAGTAGAAATGGAATTAAATGATGAGTAAATTATGAAATTGAAGCTTAATTAGTATATTTTCATATGGATTGAACAAAACAGGTATATAAATTATATTTTATGAGATATTTGAATTTTTGTGAAACAGGACCAGAGTGATTTCTAGATCCCCTGTTCTGACTTTAAAAATTCATCATAAGTTGTACAAAAATAATTAAAAGTCATGATTTATATTTAAAGATTCCTTATTGAGTCTAGTTTTAAGAGAAACAAACTTTATAGTCATTTAAATTCTGTACAGAGAGATATCTGATTCGTAATATACAGAGATCAGAGCAGTCAAACCCTGAAACATGGGAGACTTTAACTAATAAACTGTACTAATTGGCTTGACCAAAAATTCTAGAAAAAAATTAGTAAATATATATATGAGTCTAGTTTCAGGAAAAATTTACGGAATTGGATTTCGAGTTTCGGAACTCAAGATATGAATTTTTAAGCGACTGTGACGCAGATTACTAGCTTGACTGAAAATTTTAAAAATAAATTGTTTGAGCTATTTAAGTAATGAATTAAGTCTATTAACACCTCGTGTTCGACTCCGGCGACGGTCTCAGGTATGGGGCGTATCTTTTATCAATTTGGCTCTTTTTTCTTTTTTTTTTAAGTTAAATAACCCTTAACCTTTTAAAAAAAATTAAATTAGTTTTTTAATAAAAATACTAACTAAAACATTATTTTTTAACGATATCGGTGTGGCAGTACACGTGTACTTCATGCTAACATAACACTATTTATCTTATATATCATGCCAACAAATAATTTAAAAATTATAAAGAAAATTTAAATTATAAAAGGTTCAAAATTTTCAAAAAATATAACATGAAGTACATGTTGATTGTTATGCGAACTACCATATAACAATACTTTCCGAAAAACCCAGAAATTTTTTTAGACTTGTAGAACGATGCCAGATTTTTATTAAAACAATTTCGATTTATTTTCAGTGAAAACATCCTTCATAATTAATTTGTAAATTGTATCAATTAGACCTATATTTTTAAAATGCATTTATTTGCAGCGGAATCCTTTAGTTAAATTCATTTTGAATACACGAGTCGTATTTTGAAAAGTTAAATGTTTTGTTAATTATGAATTCTTTTTGTTTTTAAATCGAAAAATGGTTTAAAGCAGTAGATAAAAGTTCAAACCAAACAGTCTCAAAATGTTCAAATAGTCCAACAAAACAAATTAGAATAAACTAGAACTTAAAATAGCAATATCTATCATAAGTTTTTAACCGAGTTCCCTTCACATCAACGGGCTTAAGTTTATGTGTTACTTGAGAATCAAACAAACTGAGAGTGAGCTTATAAGCTCAGTGTGTAACTTAAATAAGCAAAAATATCAGATATAAATTTCAGACATGCTTTCAGAAGTCGAATAGATATATATATATATATATATATATACAGAAACAGAATCAGAACAGATCAGATCAGATGCAAATGTATATTCCTACCCTCATCTGCTACACACCATCTCCGACCATCCCTTCACACCATATAGTGTATTAAATACCCATCCAACACTATACACCACTTAGTGTTGGTATGACATTTTGCAAATTATTTGCAGCTTAGCTGCCAGATCAATAGGTGATTTAAAGCCAAATACGAATATATGTGTAGCTGTGCCACCAAATACGACAAGTTATTAAATTGCCCACACTTGCTCCATATCACAAATCCTACCCCAATGCACATACATAATTACAGATGCCAAAAATAAACACGTCATATATGCTCTTATAACAAATATAGCTCATGCTTGACAAATAACAAATCAGACATATCATATTATAGATCATACATACGTATCATAGGTTATACTTATTGTACTACCTAATAATTATGCATACTTTAATCGTACTTATACTATGTTTTATGCTAATAGAGTATCAGAAATCATGTTTTATAGACTAGATTATAACATACAGACCTTACAAAAGGCCTATGTTCGATCTGAATGACACTTGCAATCCTAGGAAAAAAAAATTAGATTTTAGGCTTACATGCCGCCCGTGTGGCCCACACAGTTTGACACATGGTCTCACACAAGCCTGTGTGACCCATACAGCTCAACTGACTTAGATCATGTGTCTCACACAGTCGAACACACTATCATGTGTCACACATGGCCTACCAAACGATCATGTGGCGTCAAGTATTCAGTTTTTTAGCTTTTGTCAGTTTGTTGTTTTCTCTAACTTTCGTTACACACCTTATTCAATTTCGATGTAAATGCCACCACGAAACTCCACAAAAAATGCACACATTCGGCTTCTAAAAACATTAAAATACTTATGCAACAGTGAACGACAACGACTTGTGGTTTAATTGGTTAGAGGGGCGCCAATTTCTTCTCCATCCTCTCCTGGCAGCACACAAAAGATCATAATTAAAATCAATACTTAAACCCAATTCCACATCAAAACTCAATAATACTCCCAAAACTCGAACTACTAAAACAAAATCAAGATGTTACCCGACGAAATAATCTTGACAAACCACAACATCGAAAACCAATCTAACAACAAATCAAAGACCAAAGCGGATGATTTGATAACCAAAATAAGAAACAAGAATAGAAAAAAAGAACTCAATTAGTAAATCTTGGTCAACTTCTTGATAAATAAGTCTCCTAAACCGGATCAACAACTTATCTTTTAAGATAACAACGAGTCTTTTAATTCCTTTAAAACTGTTGTCACATAAAAGAACTCAAACAAAAAGCACTTTCAACACATTTGCTACTTAATAAAAATATAAATAATCAATATTATTTTTTGTAGAAGTAAAAATTGCTAAATATGTTGTTCGAACATGACCTAAAACAATAAAAATAAGCAGTCGAAATTTCCAATAATATATACAATTATATTATTAAATTTAATAATTAATTTTTAAAATAACAATACATATTGTAAAAAAAATTATAAAAGTCAAATTTATGAATAATATCTATATTATAGTTTTTTTACCACTCACACATCACTCGTAAAGCAATACTGCCAATACACACATTTTAGCTACTCAAATCATTTTATACAAGTTGAATATTCAACCAATAGATTACAACTTAATTTTTTTTAAAAATTGAAAAAGACTAAACTTCTTTTTAGAATACGATTAAGCATCTTTTTGGTGTAAAGGCGTTATTTTCATTGCATTCAAAGCTTGTATTAATAGATTTCATTTTTTTTAGTATTTATTTTTATTTTTCTTTTAATGATCTATTTGGATAGGCGATAAATGAATAAAGTGTTCAACAAATTACTTGTGAACCTTTTGCATGATGTTTATTTATGTTCACTTATTAAGTTAAATAAACGAATATTTACTAAATGAACGAGTTTGAATAGAGATGTGTTTGGTTCATTTATGTTCACAAACGAACTCGTTTATTTTCTTGTTTATTAGCTCATTATAAACTCTCTTATAGACTCATTTATTTAAAGATAATATTTTCATATGAAAAACTTCAACAATACTTTCCCTCTATTTTTATATATATTTAAATTTAGTTGATTTGTTTATTTAAAAATTTTGTTTGTTTGTTTGATTTATTGTTTGTGAACATGTTCATTTAACATCCACAAACATATAAATGAACATATTCGCAAACGTTAAAGGAATCGAGCCTAAACATATTAAATAATAAATGAATCGAGTTTGAATAGGATGTTGAAAATTTAAACAAATAAGAACCGAACATGAATGACTTAGAAAACAAACAAACACAAACAAAACTTTGTTAATTTGAGCCCGGTTCGTTTACGCCCCTACATTTGGGTGAGTGGTGAATTTAGCTTCGATAAGATGAAAACACGATAGTTGTGAGATTAGTTACGTTAACGATAAGATTAAATATTACAATTGTGAGACTCAAATCAATCATGTGATATGTGTTTAAACTCAAACATAGAGATAAGAGAAATTAGAGTAAAAAATGAACACAAAGTGCATTGAAATAAAAGTGTACTTGCGTTGATTAAAATTAAATTAATATTAAACAATATATATTAAAATGGTCTACCAAAAAATATTACGAACAATTATGTTTTATTAATAATAATTAAGATTATATTTATATTAAATAATAGAAAGGATTGTATGAAACGGTGACACCACGTCATCGTATCACTTTCTAATAGTTTTATGCCACATCAGTATTCTTATCTTGAATTTCAGGATTTTATCCTGAAAAAAATCAAATCCAAATTAAAATACTGAAATTCAAGATAAGAATATTGATGTGGCATAAAACTATTGGAAAAGGATCTGAATGACGTCACTTATTCATACAATTCTTTCTCTAAATAATATGATACACAATATGAGTGAAAAAATTATGTAATAAGTATATTCATAAAAAATATCTTAAAATAAATGAAATTTTAATTGAAGTGGTAAAAGTAAGACATTAAAAACTATTGTGTTTTAAGTTCAAATTTCATCAAGTGCATTTTTCTGGATTTTACATGATTTAAAATGAAAAAAATAACCTTGTACTAAAGTTTATATTTTATAAAAGAAAGGGTATTGGTAATTGTATAACTAAGTTGGAACTCAATTAATGGATGGCACCAACTCAAATGACCCTTTAAATATAGAACTAGATTTATGGCACACTTATGATGTGAATGAAAAAATTATGTAATAAATATGTTTATTAAAAATTAACATAAAAATTGTCACAAAAAAATTAACATAAAAATTAATTAATTAATGCTTTAGTTACAATGGTAAAGTTAATTGTTTATCATACATAGTATTCCATAATTAAATCTCATTATGATCAAATTAGTATTGATTTATTATATAAA
Organism: Gossypium arboreum; assembly: GCF_025698485.1. Lineage (NCBI taxonomy): Eukaryota > Viridiplantae > Streptophyta > Magnoliopsida > Malvales > Malvaceae > Gossypium > Gossypium arboreum. The sequence goes on along the minus strand of NC_069074.1, from coordinate 47,113,439 downwards.
AGACAAATACACACTCATAAAAATATAATTTAATTTGTATATGAGAGAATATTTTAGTAATTTCATACTGAATTGGTGTTAGGGGTCACACTTAAAATAACTATAGATAGATAATAATTTGTTGTACCCCTACACCTCCCAAACACGTGGCATCCCAGACAACTACCTAAGAAGAACCCACAGATGGCTCTCTGCCCTATATTGCTCAATTGATCTCCTACATTGCATCACCCACACACGCACTCCAGTCGCTATCAGACCACCCTCTTTTTAGCAGGAACGCACTCATCTACAAGAGAGGACCACTAGGGGACCACTGAGGTATAACAACCTCATACTACCTTAACAAAGGGAATGTCAGAGCAGTACCACACTTGAGGGCAATTAGCTTGCCACCTGGCTAACCACACGAGCGGGCCACCACTTGTACTATCAGTGATGTGACACTACCAAGCACAAGACTTTCCCTCTATAAATACTTTGAAGAACGATAAAGAAGGAATCTTTTTACCCTATCAACAACCCTAAGCATTTATATACAACACTCAGTCTCCCTTGCCTTTAAAACTACCTTACTCTTCTCCTATCCTCATTGTAAAACCCCTAACCCGTCTCTGTCGTCGGATTAGGGTTACAGAACGTTACCGTACAAAACAAAATCTTTAACTTCAAAACATATCAATAGTTCAATATAATTTTACTTCCTAATAACTCATTCCAATCGTAACAAATATACATATTTGGGCCATAAATCTAGCCTTCGGGGCCCTAAATACAATTTGGGAACAACCGTGGATTAATTTAAAATAAATCAGAAAGTTTTAGAAAATACATGAAAAATTGAGAAACAGGGGTCACACGGCCGTGTGACATAGCTCAAACCGTGTGGACATTCAAAGTAGAGTCACATGGTCGTGTCCCAACTTGTGCGTCTGCCCATGTGTATATTCAAAATAAGGCCACACAGTTGTGCCGCAGGTCGTGTGCCAGACTGTATGTACATTTGATATTGGGTCATACGGCTGTGTCACAGGCCGTGTGTTAGACTGTGCTCGAAACTGTTTTAGGAGACATGGCTATGTGATAGACCGTGTGTAACCTGCATCTAAAATGTTTAAGACATACGACCGTGTAGGTTGGCTGTATGTGGCACATAGCTGTGTAATAGCTTGTGCCCCAGGCCATGTGTTCCATAATTAGCCCCTAAAACAAGCCATTTCAAAACCAAACCTTGCCCAACAAGCTACTCCATTTGTACATACATTCAATGGACCTAAGCACACTTCAAACATTCATAAACATACCAATTCGATCAACCTTCATCTTCTAATCAATATGCCATTTAAAAGCACCTCATTTCATACCAAAACAAAATCAATTAAGAACAAAATTATAATGCTACATCTCAATCACAAAACATAGGTAAAATAGCTACTTAATGTCAACAATTATCAACCCATTTCACCATTCAAAATAAGCATACCAAAATGACCATTTTCATATAGCTTTTAACATGTATAAGCCAACTATACCATATATGCATATAACCATTTACAAAAGTAACCAAAACACAACAAAAGTATAAATAACATTAAACCCTATACATGCTATTTATAACCATAGATCAAAATAGCCAAAACTACCAAAGTGATCGCAGGATAGTGTGATAGGACTTCGACAAAGTTCCAATCAATCGAGCTCCCGATAATCTACAAAACAAAGGAAAACAACTACATAAGCATTTAATGCTTAGTAAGTTCGTAGAAGGTAAACGTCAACTTACCAGGCATCAATTAACAATCCATACAACCATTATCATTTCATCATTTAACATTAAACTCTCCTATACTCCATAATTCACATGGTTAGTAGAAATCATGAAAACATAACATCTATGCATCATCTCATGTGTTAGGAAATAAATTCCATACCTTTCTTTTTCATCACATAATAACTTCTCATTCATTACATTTCATAAATTCATACATATCTTACCTTTCCAAATGAATATTAGCAATAATAGGTTTTTATACATGCCTTTTATTCAACCTTTACTTACCCATTGAATCATACAGAATAACATCGGATACTTTGGAACACCTTTTTATATAACCATAACATTTTCAATAGTGCTCATACGAGTTGTGAAATAGGCCTACTCACACAAGTTGTGGATCGGAATATTAACTCCACGATACTGCTCACACGAGCTGTAGAGAATCCGCAACAAATCAGGACCTCTGACATCGGTAGGACATTCAGGACTAGCACCTGAAATATATAATCTCTAATGACATGTCATTTGTATCCTGAGTATTCTCTAGGTTCAAACAGGGATTTTAAAGCGTCAAGTACTCCATTATTGTATTAGTGCTGAAATAAATATATCTAACATATTCTTAATGAATAGTCAACCAAAACAATACGTAATAAGCATAAAGTTCATACGAACTTACCTCGATTCTACGATCATTTTAATAGAGTTGAAAACTAATCCAACACATTAGCTTTGCCTCAATTTAATTCTGGTTGTTGCGTATCTTGACCTAAATAATAATTTCATTCAATTAATTACTTCAAATAACCTCAATTATTCAATTCAATCTATAATTCATATTATCATATTATCATAAAATTACAAAATTACCCCTCCTATTTTAACTTTTTCACAACTTAGTCCTTAAGCCCATAACTTAAAAATTCCTTGATTCTCTACCCAAAATATACTAGCCGATATTTCTCTATGCCTATATCAATCTATATTTTTATCCATTTCACTCAAAATACATATAATTTATTATTTAATCAATTTACTCCCTAAACCTTAATTTCTTTAAAAATCACTTATCAAAACATGTTCATTTAACATCCAAAATTTATAATCTATCAATTAACATCAAAACACATTCAAACTTTATCATGGCAAGTCTCTCAACCTTTAGTAATTTTGCAAATTAACCCTCGAGCTAAGTAAACTAAGCTAAAACGAGTTCAAAAACATAAAAATCATTAAAAACGGAGCTCAAAATCTTACCATGCAAATGAATTGACAAAGACCGAAGCTTTTCTCCCATCTTAAATCGTTTGGAAAAAAAGAAGAAAAGAAGATGATGACAATTTTTTCATCTTTTAATTAAATTACCTAATTTACCAAATGACAAAATTAACCTTTAAAATTCATTAAAATTACACCAAAACCAACCAACATCATCCATTAACTTTAAGTATGGTATAATTACCATTGAAGTCCATTAGTTTATCTTTTTAAAGCTTTTTGATCTATTTGACTAATAGAAACCAACTTTTGCATCTTTTTCGATTTAGTCCTTTGTATAATTACCATTGAAGTCCATTAGTTTATCTTTTTAAAGCTTTTTGATCTATTTGACTAATAGAAACCAACTTTTGCATCTTTTTTGATTTAGTCCTTTTTAACTAGTTAACTATCCAAACCTCAAAATTTCTTAACAAAACTTTAATACAACCCTAATATAACCCTATAAACTTTAAATAATTAACAACATACTAACTAGATTGTCAGAATCATGGTCCCGAAACCACTATTTTGACACCACTGAAAACGACCTGTTACACTCATTCTTTTCCAACTTTTCACCTGTCTAAGTGAACTGGCCTCTTTGTCAAAACCACATTTTCCTCCTGTCTCCTCCCTTATTGTACACTTGTATCAATATAATTAAAACTATATATATTAAACTTACAACTACTTCAATCAAAATATAAAGCAAGGTAACGTTATCCAAAGATATTAAAAGAGTACTAAAACCTAAGCTAATAAGTTTACCCCAAACACCTATTCCAAAGTCCCTTAAGATCATTGGAATAAGCTAAAGCAACATCTAAACTTATAGTTTTAGAAAGAAATGACGGAGGATCATCCCAAAAGAATTCATTTGAGTACAATAAGAAAACCTAAACTAAATAATAAGTTGCTTTATTAGCAACTCATCGTGTCCAAAGTATGGATAAATGTAAATAATCTTATGTTAAAGCTCCAAGTTCTAAAAGACCTAAACAAGACATAATTAAAGTGTGTATAGCTTCCATGCAATTAGATATTCAAATTTTTTTTATCATTATTCAAATATTTTAGCCATGATAAAACTTCTCTTATAACCAACAACTTTACCATTTGAGGCTCAAAAATAATATGAAAATTACCAAAAAACCTTTGATAATACTATTATTATGATCCTTTGGAATTATAAGAACAGTTGAAACCTTAGTTTTAATTTCATATTACAATAATTAATTTTACCATCACATTATCTCATTAGAATTTGTTATATCCCTTCTCAACCTCGACACGTGTTAATAAGGCAAAAGGAATTGATCTCTCATTTGACCCTACTTGAGACAATGTCTTGGTCGACCATCCACTTTAATCAGAGGAATAACATCCTTCAATTGTTGGGATCACCCACTAGATAAGCATTCCTAACAAGTCCCCCTGTAACAGTCCATTTTTTACTAGTGAAGGAACGGTGGTTTCAGGACCATAAATTTCTATCGTTTTGGCTCGTAAATATTATTTATAGAATATTTATGGATTCATTAGGGTCGTATTAATTTTTTTTAAGAAATCTTATCATTTGGATAGCTAATTAAAGAAAAATGACTAAATTGTAAAAGGTGCAAAACTTATTAGTTAATGCATTTGGATGATTTAATGTCCTAATTAATAAATGTGGGGGGACCAATAGGGAAATTAGTTTTTATTTTAGATAATGGACGCTAATGGGGTTTAATTTAAAGAAAATTTGAATGAAAATTAGATATAATGGCAATTTTGTAATTAAAATAAAATTAAGTAAAGAATAAACACTTTCTTCTTCATTTTATCTTCAACCTTGTCGAAAAACCATGGAAATAAAGCTTGGAGAATCAGCCAAACATAACACCTTGAATGTGAGTGATTTCTATAATTGTTTCTTGTAATTTTTATGTTTTTGAGATCATTGTAACTAAGTCCATCTAGCTCGTACTTTCATTTTTGAATTTGTTAAAAATTTTAGAAGTTACCATTGATGAATATTGGTTGTTTGTGATGATAATTATGTGTTTGAAGCTTTGAATATGATTTTTGGTTGTTTTGTAAAGTGATTTTAGTTAGTTTTTGATAAAGGATTAAATTGTTAAAATATTAAAATTACATGGTTTATTGGTGAATAAGAGGTGTTTTTTGGACTGTTTTAAGGCCTAGAATATTCAGCTGTAACATGATTCTGAGGAAAATAGTTAATTTGATGATTTTTTAGTTAATGGACTAAATTGAAAAAGTTGTAAAAGTTAGGGGCAATTGTGTAATTTTGAAAAAAAGGTATAAAATGTAAAATAAATTGGAATATGAAATGTAGGCTAATAATTGAGAATTTTACATTATAGATTAAGACCCTGTATATTTACGAGGAAAAGGGAAAATTACGGAATAGTCCCTAAACTTCTGCAACTCTTACAACTTAGTCCAAGAAAGTTTTTACGGTTTAAAATTTAGCATCTATATGAAATGTTGGATGATATAAAAATGGTATAGTAAATATAATTGATTGTAGATGATGTAAGGTTATTTGAGAAATTTTATTGAATTTCAATATTTGAATCGAATTGAATGCGAGATAGAGTACAATAAAAATATGGTGTGTTATGGGGGATTGGAGTGGAGATTGTTGTGGAGTGATATAGATATGTTTCCCGAGTAGACCGAGGTTCAACATTTGTTGAGAACTCTCGTGTTATACTCCCTATTTCAGTGTATTTTCAGTTAGATTAGCTCTTTGGAGCCATTGGTGTGTTATCGAGTGGACTGACTCGTATGAGCATCTGGTGTGTTTTGGTTGGAATATCGATGTACTCATATCCTTAAGTCATTCATCAGATTGTAAATCTATGTAATATAACTTGTTTAGTGATTTTGATAGTTATGTCATGAATTTGAGTTTTAAATGGAATTATGTGATTCATCGGTTGGGATTGTGGATAACAAGGAACACATATGGTTGTATTATTAAATGATTTTTTATACTTATTTCGGTAAGATGTATCGTATTAATATGTCGATCTTACTAAGCTTCAATGAGCTTACTTGTCTTATTTTATGTTTTTGTAGATATTTTGAAGGTTGGACGGTCTGATCGGCACTCAAGTCACACTATCCACTCATTTTCGGTAGTTTTTGGAACGTTCATTTCAGATTATATGGCATGTAATAGGCCTGTATGCTGTTACTATAGTTTTGATATGTAAAATGTTAAAGTATGATCTTAAGTGCAAGTAGTTAATGTAATATGATAGGTGAACTAAGAAAGATGTTTTTGTGCAAATATATGGTATGTGTTAATGGAATGTTGTGATTAAGGTGCCTATGTTAGGCAAATTGGTCGAATGTTAGAAGGTGTGATTTAACATACTTTGAATGATAGTTCTTTATGTTATGAAATTGTATATATACTTATGGAATCAATGAGGATACATTGGTTAGGTACTTAGGATGGTTGATTTAGCAAGTTTTTAGTGTGTTTAATGCCACTTTGAATTGGTCTTTTGGCTAGTAAGTGGATTACTTAGAGTCCAAGTAAGCTTGAAATGGAAAATTTGTTGTTTAGGTTCCTTTGGGTCCACACGGCCTGGTGACACAGTCGTGTGTCATCTAATGATTTCTTTAGGGTGCGAGTCAGTAAGTTACACGACCTAACACATGACTTGGCACACCGGCATGTGGGGCAACTTAGAGATTTACATAGCCTGACACATTGGTGTGTGACACGACCGTCTGTCCCTACTCAGGGAGTTACACAGGCAAGAACACAAGCTGAGACACGGTCGTGTGTCCCTATTTTGAAAGTTACACGGCCTGGCAACATGGTCGTGTGTCTCATGTTTTGAAATTTTTTATATTTTTCTTAAAACTTCTATTTTTCTTTTCAAATTGGTCCCAAATTGTTTCTAGGTTATTTTTAGAACCTCGAGGGCTCAATATAGGGGTATTGTACATGATCATGAATGGTTTGTGATGTGATTATTATATTGATTGATAAAATGTTCAAATGTTTTTGATTATTTAGTAATACTCTATAACCCTAATCCGACGACGGAGACAAGTTAAGAGTGTTATACTCCCACTCTTCGATAACGAGATAAACCCTCGTTTCTTAGGCATTGTAACAGCCCGACTTTGGGTCTAGTTAGAACAGTAGTTTTGAGACCACGAATCGATGTAGAAAGATTTATTTTTATTATATTTTTATGGTCTACAGTATGATTGAATGATTGTGTGAAATTTTCATTAAGAAATTTTACTGATAAGGTGTCCAATTTGGCTAAGAGGACTAAATTGCAATATGTGCAAAATATGTGCTCTAGAAGCTAGAGGTGTCTAATTGCTATAAAATTTTAAATTGGAGGTCCTTAAATGGTAATTAGACAATTTTAATTTAAGTTGGACAAAAATGGACATGGTAAGGTGAAATTTCAAAGTTTGGCATTAATGGCATTTTGGTCATTTGGGTAATAAAGATAAAAATAACTAATAAAAAGATGTCATATTCTCCAATTTAGTCCCTTTGTGCCAAATTTGAAGAGTCACCATAGCTAGGGTTTTGGCCAAATCTTCCAAGCTCGATTATCAAGAAAAACGAGGTTCGGACCTAGATCAGAGGAATGACAAAGTGTTTGACGATTAGGTCCAATTCTACTATTTTTGTACCGAGGTAAGTTCTATGTAAATAATTTAATGGTATATTTATGTTTTAAATGCTTTAATATTGCATGAATTTTGTGATTGACTCTTTGGATGTATCCGACAAAGTTTCAACAAGCGAGAAATCCCGATTGAACCTTAGGAATAGAATAGGATACGAGTGACCTGTCACTAGGAACCCATGTATATATGTGTTTATATGATCCGGGTGCTGGTCTTGTACATCCTACTAGTGGCTGGGTATTTCGGCATATGTTGCGGATACCTGATAGCTTGTGTGAGCAGCATTGTGTAGCTACGTCTCAACTGACAACTTGTGTGAGCAGGCCCATGAATAGCTCGAGAGCTAGCCTATATGTGTTATGAGATATGAAGTAGCTTTGGCTACGTATGTGGCACTTATGTGCAAGATTTTTCGAGTATTCGATAATATTCCAAATGTTCAACGGGAATGTCAAAGTTGTGAAAGGATATGGTTATGTTGCGAAGTTGGTATAGGTATGTACGTAAAACTCATAAGTAATGAGCTCGATATATGATGAACTCTTAGTAGGATTGTGATTGAGTAAGTTATGATTATGAGATTTTGATAATGTTCATGCTAATCTTCATCATGTTGATGCTTATTATTTGCATAGGAACTTACTAAGCATATAGCTTCTCCGCTTCCTTACCCTTGTCTTATAGTGTTACCAAGCTAGCTCGGGGTTCAGAGACCGTAGGAGATTCACTCACACTATCAACAATTATTTTGGTACCAATGAATTCAACATTTTGAGTTATGTCATGTATAGGGGACTTGGTCATTTTGTTATGTGTCATAATTGATTTGGCCAAATGTGTTGGCTTATATTGGTTAGAAGTTCATTTTGTATAAGGCCATTTGAAATGGGCTAATATTGGCTATAAGTATATATTTATGTAATGATATCTTTCATGAATGATGTGTTGATGTCTTGGTTGTGGATGTTGGTTGTATGTATATGTTTGGATTAGTGTTATGTTATGTTGTGTAGGTGTGTGCATTAAAGGGTGGCAAAATGGCTTGGTAAATAGTCTTATTTTTGTCCACACGGGTAAACACACGGGCATGTATCTAGGCCGTGTGTCCCCTGCACCCTAATTTTTGCAAAATAGAATACCCAATATTGAGTACACGGGCAGTGACATAGCCGTGTGTCTCAGCCGTGTAAGGGCCACGGTTTTGAATACGGCGTGTATCCCGGGCGTGTGAAGTCTGCACCTATTTAATGAAAAATCATAAATTTTAAATCGACCACATGACTTAGCACACGGGCATGTGACTTGGCCGTGTGTCTTCAATTTGTTTTTGGGTGACAAACAGAGAGTTACGCGAGGTCGGGACACGGGCGTATGTGACCACACGGCCTGCCCACACGGGCGTGTCCCATATCCACACGGGCGTGTGACTCCTGTTTAGTGGAAAATTTTTTAAGTTTTATAAAATTTTTTAAAGTTCTCGATTTAGTTCCGAACCTCTTTTAAAGCATGTTTTGGGCCACGTAGGTTCGTAATAGGGACATTGTGACTAAGTATGAATGATTTTAATTTGGGTGCAAATTTATAACTCGAAATTGTATTTTACTCATATGATAAGTCTGGTAATGCCTCGTACCCTATTCCGGCATTGAATACGGGTAAGGGGTGTTACATGAGGGGTGTTATAGGCATTCACTTTTTAAGTGTAAAAACTCTACAAGTGTAAACACACTCTCAAAACAATAAGGAGCCCACCAAATAATAACAACCTATAATTAACATTTTTTTTATATAATTTATAAGATTCAAAACTAGTTCAAAATGTATAATGCATTTTTCTAGCCCTCACGTTCAGATCTAATCGGCTTTTTAAATTTTACCATTTCTATTGAAAAGCACTTATGAAAATTATTGTGAGAAATTGTTTTTGCTACATTTATTTTAAAATTTTAAGTATTTTAAGTATTATTGTTGAAAGGTCTTTTAGAATGTAAATTATTTATTTTAGATATAATGTTTATTATGATATTTTAATAAAAATATAAAAATAATTTATTATAATTTGTTATTAATATTTTGATACATGAAATATAAATTTTAAATACTTTTTAAGCAATTAATATAAATTATCTATAAATTTTAATCAATTAAAATATAACCATTTTAAATTCAAATATATGGTACTATTTATTTGAAATAAATTTCAAAAGAAAAATAATTTTATATCCAATATAAATATTACAAATAATATAATTAATGATAAATGAGAGTTAAAATATCATTTTGACAACAAAAAATGTTTTTCAAATAAAAACATTTTCCAAAAATACTTTTACATTTAGGTTGAAAAGTACTTTTCAATAGTATTTTGTATTTAAAAACTATAAGTTTAAAATTTCTTAGGGCCTGAAAATGTTTTTATCCCAAAATACTTTTGAAAAAGGTTAAATTTTGCTATTAGTCACTGTATTTTACAAAAGTTGTGGATTTAGTCCTTATACTTTAATTTGATCAATTTTAGTCCCTAATCTTTTTTAAAATTTGAAATTTTAGTTCTAACTCAAAAAGTAATGGTTAAATTTAATTACTAGTCCTATCCTATGCATACATTTGTAATTTAGTCTATATTCTTCAATTGGATCATTCTAAGTCCCTTACTTTTTCAAATTTTGAAATTCAATGTTAATGCAAATGATAGTTGTTAATCCATTAACTATATTTTTAGTGAGTAATATATGGAAATAACAAACTGGCATCGCATTACATATATGACAATATGTTTGTTGTATTAGATTTTGGAAATAACATAATTTAATGGATTTAATAGTTATCATCTAGCGATGACTAAAAATTTAAAATTTTAAAAGTAAAGGTGATAACGGTTACCAAATTAAAGGTACTAAATCCACAACTTCCAAAAAGTACAGGAATTAAAAGGTAAAATTTAACCTTTTTCAAAAGCATTTTGGGGATAAATTTTTTTTTGAGCCACAAGAAATGTTAAACATATAATTTTTAAATTCAAAAAAGCTTTTGAAAAATATTTTTCAACCCAAACATAAAAGCACTTCTAAAAAATGTTTTGCATTTGAAAAAACACCCTTAGATAAGAAGATAAATATATTTTAATGTGTTCAAACTCACATCGTGCATTGATAATAATGTCAATGGCAACTGAGCTAAGGCTCAATCAAAATGACATTATTGATTTTTGATAATATTTGTATTTAAATATTTTAATTATTATTCGTTGTAGATTTAGAGAAAACGTGAATAATATTTTTGAATGAATATTTAAATCTGTTCTATTTTTGCGAACAAAGTATTCAAACAATAGATCTAAATATGAATGAATATACAATGGTAGATCATTTCGAATAATAAATTTAGATAATCTGAATCTATTGTTGGCTATAGATTCTAATTTTTTTAAAATTTTTTAGCTCATTACCATCAAATAATTAACAAATTTAAATATTTTAAAAGTATTATTTAAATTAAATTTGAATAATACCTTAGATCCAAGTCGATCTGACGATTAATGTCGGAAATCAAAGAAGAAAGTTGTTTGGATTTTTGTCCATAGATTCATGACGTTTAAAGTTGTTTAATGAAAAAAAAAATTGAACTGTAGAAAAGAAAAGAAATGAGAGCTTTCAATCAATATTGATAGTGCGGATAGAAAATGTCATAATACATCCGCAAGTTTAATAGCTCAGTGGCTTATTGAAAACTTTCGAATAGTTCAATGATCATTTTGTACCTTTTTAAAGTTGTGTGACCAAAATATAAATTTACTAATAATTTAGTGACCTTGATTGTATTTTGCCTTTGAAATATTTATTTCGATATTGAGATAATGTAACTTTTGGCCCCTGAACTTGGCAAGTAGGTTCACATTGGCCCTTGAACTTTTTTTATCCACTTTGACCATTGAACTTGAAAATCATTATTCATTTAAGCCCATTCAGGTAATGACCATGAAAAAAGGGGATAATGTAACTTTTGGCCCCTAAACTTGCGAATAGGTCCACATTGGCAGATGAACTTGACAACTAAGTTCACTTTAATATTTGTAGTGTTTTTTGGGGGGCCATTTTGAACTTAACAATTAAGTCCATTTTGATCCCTTAACTTGAAAAATCTAAAAATTTGATAATGTGGCACTTTGAGTTTGAAAAAAAAAATTAAATGATAATGTAGTACAATTTCAAAGTGTCATATTCAATATTTTAAATAATCGAGACTATGATTGAACTATAGTTGGAAAACAAAGAGACTGCAATGAAAGAAGAGACTACAATCAACTGTGTCTAAGATTTTTACTCCTTTTCATCCTCCCACCATTTCTATTCATCTATTTCTTTGGTTTCTTATGTAAAATAGGTTGTGTGTTTTGTAAGTGTTGATGAATGGCAGCTAGTGGATCAACTCGGAAAGCAGGATGCTCGAGAACTACACTCAGTTATTTTCCTTCTTTCAATCTAATAGGAATTCATTAACTAAAATCAGTTGGTTATTATAAGAGATAACTGGTCATTATAACAAAAAGATAAAATCACACAACCGAAGCGCAATTTCTCAAAAATAGTGGAGTTTTCGTTTCCCTAAAAATTTTATGAAATACAAAGAGAAAATGAAGAAAAAAAAAACATTTTGGAATAATTAAGAGGCCCCTAAGCTTTAGTTAAAAGTAAAAGAGTACCATATATCATCATTAATTGGCTAATATGCCACGTTAGCAATCCGTTAGTAGATTAATGAAATTTTTTACGAAAGTGACCAATTCAAATAATTATCTTGATTAGAGTGACTAAATTGACAAAAAAAAAATAGAGTGATCAAAATAGAAACGATACTATTTTAGAGTGACTTGCGGTATAATTTACTCAAAATTTTAGGATTTGTTTTAGCCGAGTTTTTAGTTCATATTTTATTATAAGCAAGTTTTATTCAAATTAGGCTTATGTGATTTGATTCTTAAGCTATATTAATTTTTTCATTTTGGTACTTAAATTTTTTTTTTTTTTGTTTTTGGTATCTAAACGATTTTTCATTTATAGATTTTAGTCCAAAAAGTTAATTATGTTTAAAAAAAAAGTGGTTTACCTAATCAATGAGAACACTCCACATGTTTGTTCCTTTTTTTCCATGTCAACGATGTTGTGATCATTAGTTATTGACGTTGTTGACTATTGACTGATTCATTGATCGATGTTAACCATTCGTTAATTAACCCTTGATTTGTGTTGATTGATAGACATTTAGTTTGATTTTTAAATATCTTTTTAATTTTAAGATTTGTTTTGGAAAATAAATATATTTTTTACTTTTTGAGTTTTTTTTAAAAGTATATTTCAATTTTGGAATTAGTGTATTATATATGTTACCATTTTTGAATTTTGACTTTTTGTATTTTTCTAAAGCTTAAAACTATTTTTTAAGTTTTTGAATCATTAATATATTTTAATGTTTTTATAATTTTATTTTATATAATTTATATATTATAAGAATATTGAATTTTTAATATAACACACTGGATATATGTTTTTTTACTGTATATTTTAAAATTTTCATATATATTTTTTGAAATTTAGATATCATGTCATCAATTATTAGCGTGAAGCTTTTTTATTATCTATGTGCCATTCATTTTTTAACACCGTTATTTTTTAGACAAAAAATTATAATGGAAAAAGAGTTTAAATGCTAAAATAAAATAATAAAATATTTTAAATATTAATATAAGAAAACAAATATAGTTTAGAGATGAATTTGTAATATAAATCCCATGTTTAGATCAAAGTATCATTCCAATTACCAATTTAATCATAGTTTATAATAATTAATTTTAATGGTAGCAATTATTTATACTTAAAATTATAATCCCAGTCTTTTAACTACCTAAATACATATTGAGTTTCTGTAGAATTGATATCAAATCTTTAGATGATAACAATTTTGAGTTAGTTGAGTTAATGAGCTTTAGTTCATCATCTTAATTTGTTTTAAAAATTTTGAGTCGAGTCAAGTGAAATGAAATTGAAGTCGAATTGAATCGAGTGAAATTATTTGAGTTAATTTTTTAAAAATTAAATATGTCAAATTTAAAAAAATTTGGTGTAATGTCAAATTTAAATGTTGTTACAATATAATTAATTGCATAGAGCACATAAATTTGAAACTATATATATTTGAAAACTTTTTTAAAGCAAAAATAAGAGAAAGAAAGCGATACTTTAGTATGATAAATTTGAACTAATAATTTATTTGTTTAGGTCCTCAAAATTATTGTTTTAGATTTTTAAAATTTTAAACTTTATATATTCTTTAGAATTTTTGGAATTTTTATTTATAGAATTTTTGTTTAGAGATGCCAATTTATTCATTTTTGAAATTGGTAAGAACCAAAGAGATATTTACACCAATATGTTATTCGAGTTATTCAAATGGTAAAATTTAGCTCGACTCAAACTTGAAAAACCGATTTATAATTTATTCAATTTCAGTAAAAAAATTTGAATAACTCGAGTCGATTAACTTATAATTTAAATTTTTTTGAATTAATTTGAGTAAGACTTAATTCATAATTTATTAAACTCTAATCCACCCAAATTTAAAAAAATATTTTTTAAAATATAGAAATATAAATTTAATTTTAAAATTTTAATTAATTTTAGATAATAAAACAAATCATTTAGTGGATGAAATGAAGGTGGAGGCAGAAAAATCTGATGGACTGTGAGCAGGAGGGTAGGTCATCCCTACCCCTACCATGTTGAAATACATAATTTTATTAATATATAAGTGTGTTTAATATTTATTCAATTCAAATTTAATATTTAAATAAAAGAATAAAAATATTATGGAGGTGTTAAATTGTATTTTATATTTTTATTGAAAAATAAATAAATTAATGTCATAGATAATTTGTAAATAAAAAATGGATTTCAAATACATCAAAACTATTCACCTAATTCAACCTAAAAAGAGGAGAAAGGCAGGGGTCCCCAGGCAGGCACCGATGTACACCGCTACATACCCAGAATCACTCGCATTGTCCCACTTATCCATCCAAACATTGTATGTATTGAATTATACTCTAAATTCAATTGATCTCATGTAGATACGGCCAACATACATATTGAGATATAAAAACTTTGGTATACCCATATATTAAAAAGATTTGAAGAAACACAACAGCTTTTGCTACTTCCAAACAATGCCACATTCCATCCGATTTGAATATAGAAAACCAAAATGAATCCAATACATGTTTAATGGTCGGTTGTATAATACTAATTAAAGCAGCAATATATATCCACATCTCCTGCATAAACTTTGGTAAATTCACGCAGCAATGCCCCTCTCTCTCTCATCAATCACCACAAAAGCTTCCATTCTGCGATGTCAAATCATATTCAAATAGTTAAATATCATCCTATTCAACCCCAGCTCAATTTATTGTCATGAATCAGATCAGATCATAAGCACAAAAGGTTAGCCAACCAAATAGGGTTTAAACAAGATACTGCTTATTCATTTCTAATCAAATAAGTAAAGCAACACATGGTACCTCGCCAGGTAACTACTTTGATCAAGGAGGAACTTGTCCATAAAAGAATTAACATATCCTCATACATCTTAATAGAAAACTCCATCAAACTTTGTATGAACAAGTATGTATATAACAATGACGTTATTAAGTTGACTCAAGGGATAAGTATAAAGGACACATGTAAGAAACATGGCGAGTTCACAGATGAAGTTTCAGATTTTAAGGACACACTTGTCCAATTCTGAGGCAAAACATAGCACTTCCATGTCGTTTGACGCTTTCAAAATCAACCCCATATAAAACAATTAATATATTAGTTTCTTAAAGAATAATGAATGAAGAAATTACCGGTAATACCTTTTGTCGGTGAGGGAGGTGCCATGGCATAACAAAGAATCGAACGGCCCAACATCGAAATCGTTGAAACAATCCCAGCAACGTAAAAGAACATGAGCAGACCAAGAACCCAGGGCATCAGCATGAACCCTAAAAAGAAAGTCACTGATCCACAAAGCATTAAAGAAACCGATATCCCTAGCATCAGCCAAGCGAATCCCACCGCCGAAATCTTAGTCGGACCCGGCGTCGGTGGCGATCGGAGGAGATTCAGGACTAGCGCCGACAGCTCGTAAATAACACACGATAACGGATCCCGATGATGATCATGACTTTGCTGTTCACTTGGCATCATTTTCTTTATTTCTATTTCTAGGGAAAATTGGAAGACGAAATCTATTTGTAAAACCCGAAAATGAAAATCCGAAGAAAAATTAAGAAAGATTTGGGAAATCAGGAACTAAAGTAGACATTGTTTTGCTAAAAACAAGGCAAATGGATAAAGTTGAGACAGTTAATAAAAGGGGCGTTTGATTGGAGGACTAGACTGGATACTTGTGTTCCGTGAGGAAAAGCAAAACTCAAATGAATGGGCAGCCTTTGGTTCCTATCTTATCGGTCTCAACTTTGACCTTATTTAGCAAATATTTAAAAAAAAAAAAAAATTAAGCAAGATAACAAAGGGAGATCACACTCAACCTACTTTAATTTGGAGTTTAACAATCAACATTCCCACTTGTATAAATTCATATTCTAACAAATCACCAAAATTTGTCTCCAAATTTCTTTTTGAAATCCTAAATATCATATTCTTTTTTTATCTTTCTCTTTTTCCTTTAATTTATAATATTTCTATACAAAAATTCATTTGCAAGTAGGGATAACCCGAATCACTTGAATTCATCCACTTTAAATTACTTTAAACAAAATTTAGCAAATTAATCTCTCCCAATAAAATTGTAACAATTTAATCTTTGTCAATTTCAAAAGTAAGCAATTAAGGACAATCACGATGTTAATGTCTTCCGTCAATTGCACACATTTTTTATTAGTATATAACAAATTTACCCTCCAATGTTTACATATTTTGTCATTTAGGCCTTAATTCTAAAAAATTCAACTAATTCAGTATCAACATTTACACAAATGTTACGAGATAAATTTGCTAATTAGGACCAAGTTAATAAAATGTGTGAACTTTAAGGGCTAAATTTCAAGTTCTACCATCAAAATCATTTAGAATTGATGGGAAATATTAACACTCTGATTAATTGTCCTTAACTGCTCACTTTCAAAATTGTCGGGATTAAATTGCTCGATATTTTGAGAGGGACCAATTTGCTCAATTTCAAAATTGATCTAAATTTGAAATTATACCAATCAAAATAATATATTGTTAGAATTAAATGACTTGAATCCTTATTTAAATAAGATACGGTGATAAAATAAAATAAAACTAAAATCTATATAGAACTACACTTTTTATTTTATTTTATTTTAGAATAATATTTTTAAACCTTATTAAATTCAATCTATTTTATATTGATTAGAATAAGGTGTTTCAATCTTACTAGAATATGGCTTTACAAGCCTATAAATAGACATAGTCTATTCCTCTTATATTTCATTCGAATTCGACATAGTGAAATTTCTTCTCCTCTGCCCATGGTTTTTTTCCCGAAAAGGTTTCCACATAAAATCTGTATATTCTTTATTTTATTTTATTTTCACAAATTGGTATCAGAGCTTTCGGGTAGTTCATCTCGATCACAGTAATGACGTCTTTGAAGTATGAAATTTCGCTGTTGGATCACAACACCAGATTTGCATTGTGGCAGATTAAGATGCAAGCAGTTCTTGCGCAGATGGATCTGGAGGATGCCTTGCTAGGGATAGATAAGATGCCTTCGACATTAACAGATGAAGAGAATAAGCGTAAGAATCGAAAGACGTTAACACAATTACATCTGCATTTGTCCAACAAAATTTTGCAGGATGTGATAAAGGAGAAGACCGCCACTGCATTATGTAAGAGGCTAAAACAAATATGTATGTCGAAAACTCTAACAAACAAGTTGCATATGAAGCAGCGTCTTTATGTTTATCGTTTGGAGGAAGGTGCGTCTGTACATGAACACTTAACAGTGTTTAAAGAAATTCTCTCAAACTTGGAGGCCATGGAGGTTCAGTATGATAAGGAAGATCTGAGGTTGATTTTATTTTGTTTGTTGCCCCCGTCTTATTCAACCTTTAGAGACATGATTTTATATAGCTGCAAGTCTCTCACAGTTGATGATGTTTATGATTCTTTGACCTCGTATGATAAAATGAAGCATATTGTGGTTAAACCTGACTCTTAAGGAGAGGGTCTCATTATTCGTGGGAGACAAGATCGGCATGCTGATGATGATCATGGAAGGACACAGAAATAGAATCCTCGCGGTAAATCTAAGGATAGACCGAAGTCTTCAAACAGAAGTAAAACTTGTAACTTATGCAAGAAGAAAGGACACATTAAATCTGAGTGCTATTAAACTACAGAACAAGATTAAAAGGGAGGCTGCGAATCAAAAAGGAAAACAACCAAAAATTTTCGGTGAAGTTGATGTTGTAGAAGACTACATCGATAGTGAATTTCTAATCGCTTCTGTTAACAATTCTAAACTGAGCGAAGAGTGGATACTTGATTCAGGCTGCACCTTCCACATGAGTCCCAATCGAGATTGGTTTACAACTTATGAAATAGTATCTGAAGGTGTTGTTTTGATGGGAAATAATGCTTCATGTAAAATCGCAAGTGTTGGAATAATTAAAGTTAAGATGTTTGATGGAGTTGTCAGAACACTTAATGACGTACGATATGTTCCAGAATTAAAGAGAATTTTAATTTCATTGAGTACTATTGATTTAAAGGGGTACAGATACACAGCTGAAAGTGAAGTTTTAAAGATTTCCAAAGGTTCCATTATTGTGATGAAAAGGCAGAGAAAGACTATCAAGTTATATGTTTTGTAGGGTTCTACTGTTACTGATGATGCAGCTGTCGCTTCCTCTTCCTTGTCAAATGATGATATTACTAAACTTTGGCATATGTGCCTAGGGCATATGAGTGAGAATGACATGACAGAATTGAGCAAAAGAGGACTTCTTGATGGGCAAGGAATTTGCAAACTGAAGTTCTGTGAGTATTGTGTTTTTGGGAAACAAAAGAGAGTTCGATTCACCAGAGAAATCCATAACACGAAGGAAACGTTAGAGTATATTCATTCTGATCTGTGGGGGCCATCTAGAGTGCCTTCGAGAGGTGGAGCTAATTATGTGCTAACTTTTATTGATGATTTTTCCAGAAAAGTTTGGGCGTTCTTCCTGAAGTAGAAAAGCAATGTGTTTTTTATATTTAAGTCTTGAAAAATTATGATTAAAAAATAGACGGGAAAACAAATAAAATACCTCCGCACAGATAATGGCTTAGAGTTCTATTCTGATGAGTTTAATAGACTGTGTAAGTCATAAGGGATCGTGAAACACTTGACAGTTCGTCACACTCCACAGCAAAACGGCGTTGTAGAACGAATGAACAGAACGATCATGGAGAAGGTTCGATGTATGTTGTCAAATACCAACTTACCAAAGTCGTTTTGGGCAGAAGCAGACTCTACTGCATGTTTTTTGATCAATCGATCTCCATCCATTGCCATTGAGAAAAAGACTCCAAAAGAGGTATGATCTGGTAAACCTGCTAATTATTCTGACTTAAAGATCTTTGGGTGTCCTACGTATGCTCATGTTGATAATGGAAAATTAGAACCGAGATCCATTAAATGTGTTTTTCTTGGTTATAAAGCCAGTGTAAAAGGGTATAAGTTATGGTGTCCTGAAAATAGAAAAGTTGTGATTAGCAGAGATGTCGTTTTTTATGAAACTGCTATGCTACCTAACTTATCTCATAAAGACTCTTCCAATAAAGAAAATCAAAAGCAGGTGGAGCATCATATTAATACAGAGTTGACTCCTCAAGTCGATACAAAAATTGGGAATAGAATTGCTTATTCACCACAATACTCTATTGCCAAAAATAGAACTAGAAGAGAAATTAAACCTCCAAAGAAGTATGCCGAGGCTGATCTAATTACTTATGCTTTAAATGTAGTTGTAGGTATAGATGCAAACCGAGAGCCATCTAATTATTCTGAGGCAGTTAGCTGTGAAGACTTAGAAAAGTGGATGTTTGCTATGCAAGAGGAGATGAAATCACTCCACAAAAACAGAATATGGGATCTTGTGAAACTTCCTAAAGGTAAAAAGGTTGTTCATTGTAAATGGGTGTTTAAAAAGAAAGAAGAGACACTAGGAGTTGAAGAACCCAGATATAAAACAAGGCTTGTTGCTAAGGGTTACAGTAAAATTCCAAGAGTGGACTTCACAGATGTGTTCTCCTCTATTGTGAAGCATAGTTCGATTCGAGATTTGCTTGATATTTTGGCCATGCATGTTTTGGAGCTTGAGGAGTTAGATGTAAAAACTGTATTTTTGCATGGAAAACTTGAGAAGGACATTTACATGCAACAACCAGAGGGTTTTACAGTCTCAGAAAAAGAGGACTATGTTTGCTTGCTGAAAAAATCACTTTGCAGTTTGAAACAGTCACCAAGACAATGGTATAAGAGGTTTGATTCTTTTATGACTTCTCATGATTTCAAAAGAAGTAGTTTTGACAGTTTGTTTACTTTAAGAAAAATAGTGATGGTTCTTTCGTGTATCTACTTTTTTATGTTGATGACATGTTGATAGCAACAAAAGATAAATGAGAGATAAGAAAAGTCAAAGCTCAACTAAGTGAAGAATTTGAGATGAAAGATTTGGGACCAACAAAGAAAATACTTGGTATGGAGATTCTCAGAGATAGAAAAGCAAGTAAATTGTACCTAAGTCAGAAGGGGTACATTGAGAAAGTTCTTTGCAGGTTTAATATGCAGAGTGCTAAACCTGTTAGTACTCCTTTAACAGCCCATTTCAGACTTTCATCGGCTTTGTCTCCACAATCAGATGATTAGATTGAGTACATGTCACATGTTCCATACTCTAGTGCAGTAAGATCTCTCATATGTGCTATGGTTTGTTCACGTATAGATTTATCATATGCAGTCAGTGCAGTTAGTATATACATGACGAATCCTGGTAAAGAACACTGGAAAACAGTTCAGTGGATTTTAATATACTTAGTAGGTACTACTGATGTCTGCTTACAGTTTGGAAGAACTAGAGATGGAGTCATTGGGTATGTTGATGTTGATTTTGCTGGAGACCTTGATAGAAGAAAATCTCTCACAGGTTATGTCTTTACAATTGGAGGTTGTGCAATCAGTTGGAAAGCCACTTTGCAAACTACAGTCGCTTTGTCTACCACTGAAGCTGAGTACATGGCGATTACTGAGGCTTGTAAAGAAGTTATTTGGTTGAAGGGACTCTTTAGTGAACTCAATGAAATCCTTCAAATCAATACAGTATTTTGTGATAGTTAGAGTGCAATCTTCCTTACAAAAGATCAAATGTTTCATGAGAGAACAAAATAGATTGATGTTCGATATCATTTTGTTCGTGATATTATTACTTGTGGTGATATTGTTGTGAGAAAAATTAGTACTCATGAAAATCCTGCAGATATAATGACTAAGTCACTTCCTATAACAAAGTTTGAGCATTGCTTAGACTTGGTTGGTGTTCATTGTTGAAGTTAAACCCTTAAAGGGTTTTATGGAAGAGGTGGAGAACTTGTTCGTTGAGAGTTCGCAATGAAGAACTTGTTCATTGAGAATTCGTGTCAAAGTGGAGATTGTTAGAATTAAATGACTCAAATCCTTATTTAAATAAAATACAGTGGTAAAATAAAATAAAAGTAAAATCCATATAGAACTACACTTCTTTTATTTTACTTTAGAATAGGGTTTTTTAAACCTTATTGAACTCCATCTATTTTATATTGATTAGAATAAGGTGTTTCAATCTTACTAGAATATGGCTTTAAAAGCCTATAAATATACATAGTCTATTCCTGTTGTATTTCATTCGAATTCGACATAGTGAAATTTCTTCTCCTCTGCCCGTGGTTTTTTTCCCGAAAGGGTTTCCACGTAAAATCTGTATGTTCTTTATTTTATTTTCACATATATAATCGATCGAAAATATTAACACCGTGATCACTTGTCCTTTGTTGCTCACTTTTAGAATTGACAAGAATTAAATTGCTCTGATATTTTTAGAGGGACCAATTTGCTCAATTTCAAAATTGAGAAGGACTGGAGTGGCCTTTTTTCCAAATTTTTTAATGAAAAGTTAATTTAGGCAGAACAAAAGAAATTTCTTTTTAGACTGTGAGTACAGAGTAACCATGGTAATTGGTTGTCCCACTTCGCGTAGCTATATAGTACGATCATTTTACCTTTATATATAATTATTAAAAGAATAAAATGTGTTTGAATTCCAATAAAGTTTCATGTTTAGACATAGAGAGGTTTTATATTTAAATATATATTTTTGAAGAATAGTGTTGAAGTATTTGCTTACCTTTAGAAAGATTGAAAATATTAAAAATAACTAGCACAAATCAAATTGAAGTATAGCAAGGCAGAAAAGAATGAAAGTATCACACGTCCATGAAAATAGTATTTTTTTTTTCAAAATTACACATCTATAATGGAACAGGGTAAGTGGTGGGATAGAGTGTGCCAATTATCAAAAGGTAATGAATTTGATAACATTCGTTTCCACCTCGCTCTATTTGCAAGTAGGGAAAATTAGAGAGTTCCAAGTAGTGATTTATATTAATATAAAGTATTAAACTTCATTTCGTGATCCATCATTCATGGCAGCCAAGCCAGCCTATTTTATTCAATGGTTGGTTATTTGACCAATTTCGTGGACCTGCCCCGTATGATAACATTGTTATGTATATATCAAAAGATCAATGAGAGAAAATTTATTTTCTTGGTTCTATATGTTGACGGTATTTTTCTTGTTGCAAAGGATTTTAATATATTACGTGGGATGAATGTTTTTCTCTCTAATAACTATGAAATGAAATATATGAAAAAGGCATCCTATGAGATATAAATTGAAATATTTTGTGATAGATCATAAAAATTGTTAGTACCGTCTCATAAAAACTATATTGAAAGAGTTCTAAAGAGATTTAATATGCATAATTGTTCGGTAGAAATTGTTCATATACAAAAAAGGACAAATTTAGTCTTATGTAGTGTTCAAAGAATGATGTGGAATAAAAAGGAATAGAATCATTTTTTTATGCTTCTGTTGTGGGTAGTTCAATGTATGTCCAAACTTGCACAAGCATTGATATTAGCTTTGCAGTTGGGATGTTTGGTAGATATCAAAATAATTTTGGAATTGATCATGGGAAGGGTGCAAAGAAAGTTTTATAGTACCTACAAGAAACAAATAATTACATGCTCATGTATAGGAGATTTAATGGTGATTGAATATTTGAATTCAAATTTAACTAGATGTCTTGACAATAAAAAAACCCACTTTTGGCTATTTATTTTCACTTGTTGAATGAGTCATATCATGGAAAAGTGTTAAACAGTTTGCCATTGCATCATCTACAATGGAAGCAAAATTTATGACATGTTTTGAAGCCACTATTCATGCATTATTATTGCAAAATTTTATTTCAAGACTTGGGGTAGCAAACATCATTACCAAGCCATTATAAATTTAATGTGATAATTATGTTGTAGTATTTTACTCCAAGAATGATAGATTCCAAAGTGCAAAATATATGGAATTAAAATATTTTGTTGTTACAAAAGAAGTTCAAAAACAAAAAAGATCTATAGAGAATATTA
The DNA here is from genome assembly GCF_025698485.1 of Gossypium arboreum. Classification (NCBI taxonomy): domain Eukaryota; kingdom Viridiplantae; phylum Streptophyta; class Magnoliopsida; order Malvales; family Malvaceae; genus Gossypium; species Gossypium arboreum. The sequence goes on along the minus strand of NC_069074.1, from coordinate 47,089,963 downwards.
GAATCAATCTCAGAATTGCAGATTCATTAATTAAAACATATTGTAACACCCCTCACTCGATCTGATCATCAAACCCGAGCTATAGGGTGCTACAATAGTTAACAGAGTAACTCACACACAATTCAGGCTTTAAAATTCAATTAAAAACACATTTCATAATCCATACATAACATGATTTACAAACTAATCTGAGTCTCAATTGAGCTTACGAAAGCTTTCAAGTAGACTCAAATGCAAACGAGGACCAAATTGAAAACTTTTCAAAAGTATGATAATTTTTTGAATTAGGGGTTACACGGCCATGTGTCTAGGCTGTGTAACAAGCTGTAACTGTGTAAAACTAGAGTCACACAGCTGTGTGTCAAAACCGTGTAACTCCTGTGGCTGTGTGGGCCAAATTGCAAATATTCATCAAAAGTCACACGGCTATTTGACCGGGTTGTGTAACAAACTGAGACCGTGTGAAAAACTAAATGACCAAATCTATAGTACATAAACGGGGGTGTGGCCAGCCTGTATGACAATCGAAAATCGTGTGGTACAAATACTTACTATTTTCCAGTGAGCACACAACCGTGTCACTAGCCCGTGTGTGAAACATGGTCGTGTGTCAGTACGTGTGGTGCAAAAATAGGTTATTTGGTGCTTGTTACAAGTCTAATTCTTAAAAGTGACCTATAATGCATTTTTTTCCATTAAAAACTTGTTCAGAACATGCCATTTCCATACCAATACCTATCATTTAATCACCCAATGAATTCATAAAACCAATATGCCATATTTGGCACCTAAACACAACAATATTATGTGAACTACTTCAACCATTCCAACTATTGAATCTCTTTCATGCCATACATTCAATCCATAGTACAAGTAAAATATATGCAATACCTATTGAACATGTTCTTCCATATTTGTATACCCCAAATACCAAAATATTGAACATAAACATTTTATCACATCCAAAAGTTGCCGCAAGTTTTCAACATCGATTATACCACATACATACTTAATTATAGCCACTTGACACTCCTATGTACATGCCATATATAACCAAGTTCAAAACAATAAAAAGTCTACTGAATCGGGAAAAGGATAGTGTGAGCTTCTCGCTGATCCAATCGACACATTTCGAATATCCAAAATCTACAGAGAAAGTAGTAATGACGGGTAAGTATTACGAATACTTAGTAAACTCATACAATATAAACAATTAACTTAATCATTTAACATATACAAATCATTATACAAAACAATTTCACCATCATGGCATAACACAACAACATCAACAAGGTAAGATTTGATATATAATCACACTCATAATTCTCAAATAAGAATATTCCAAGTTCAAACCAACATACTTCACATACTAAATTTCAGTTCATCATTTACCATTATCAATGTCATAGTTTCACATTTAATATCTTTTATATTTGTAACACCCTTTACCCGTATTCAATGCCAAAATAGGACTCGAGGCATTACCAAACTTTTATCACAAACAAACATACAAATCGAGTCATAAATTTTGCATCCAAATTAAAATCATTTGCATTTAATCATAAAGTCCCTAATACGAGCCTACGAGGCCCCAAACATGTTTAAAAGTGGTGTGGGACAAAACCGACAACTCGAGAAATTTTTACAAAACTTAGAAATTCTTGCTATGAACAAGGGTCACACACCCGTGTGGTTTGGGACACGCTCGTGTAGGCAGGCCAAGTGGTCATACATGCTCGTGTCTCTAACCCGTGTAACTCTCTATTTTGCAATGCATGAACAAATTGAAGTTACACGGCCAAGTCACACGCCCGTGTGCTAGGCCGTGTAATTAATTAAATTTTCATAAAATAGGTGCACACTTCACACGCCCGGGACACACGTCCGTGCCTAAGGCTGTCTCCCTCACACAGCTGAGACACACGTCCGAGTCTCTACCCTGTGCTCAATTCTGAGCATTCTGTTCCTCAAAATTAAGGTGCAGGGGACACACGGCCAAAACACATGCCCATGGGATAGGCCGTGTGTCACATATGGCCTAGACACAAGCCCGTGTGTCTACCCGTGTAGACAAAATAAAGGCTATTTACCAAGCCATTTGCCACCCTCATTTACACCTACACTTTTAAAATTTCAATGGCACAAACCATAGCATACTTAGACAACCAAACATTCACATATCATAGCTAGAACATGTTAATGCAATACCATCATCTATAATGTTCATGACATTTCATTATGCCAAATCAAACATACCAATTTCACATTTAAGGCATCCACACACATACTTTCATCATGTATAATATTCTACTTAAATTTTCTAAAATACCAATGAATTATACTTAACCATTCATCAACAACCTATTAAGCCATACTCAACCATTTGCCAAGCATTAGTATACCACATCACCAACAAGGCATTGGCACATGCATAAATATAGAAATAATATATAAGTTTACAACCAATTCCAACTAAAATGAGCCAAGTTACATGGCCAAATACCACATCAAACCTTTGACAATTACAAGCCAATACATTTGACCAAATTTACAATGACACATATAACAAAATGACCAAGTCCCTATATGTAACGCCCCTTACCCGAGACCGTTGCCGGAGTCGAGCACAAGGCACTACTAAACTTATTTGAGCACTTAACCAAATTTAGATAATTTATATAATACTTTTCAGACAAGCTGTCCAACTGTATCATAGTTGCTAAATAATTCATATATCGAGTTATAAAACTCGAAATCCAAATCCGTAAATTTTCTCTGAATTTATACTCATATATCTACTTACCAATTTTTTTCTAGAATGTTTGGTCAAGCCAATTAGTACAGTTTATTATTTAAAATCTCCCGTGTTTCAGGGTTTGACTACTCTGACCTTTGTGTATTACGAATCAGATATATCTCTGTACAGAGCTTCAATGACTATGCCGTTTGTCTCTAATAAAACTAGACTCAATAAGGAATCTGTACATATAAAGTATGACTTCTAACTATCTTTGTAAAATTTATGGTGAATTTCCAAAGTCAGAACAGGGGATCCAGAAATCGCTCTGGCCCTGTTTCACAAAAATTTAAACATCTCATAAAATATAGCTCATATACCTGTTTTGCTTCTTCCATATGAAAATAGACTCATCAAGATTCGATTCCATAATTTATTCATTATTTAATTCCATTTCTACTATTTTTAGTGATTTTTCAAAGTCAAACTACTGCTACTTACGAAAACTGTTTTAGTACAAATATTGTTAACTAGTTTATAACATCTTTACTTCAATTCATTCAAACTCTATACATGCCATATAAATCTTTAAACATAAAACAAAAACTACCGAATTGATCTGAATAGTGTGCCCTGTTGTGTTGATCCGATCTACCCACTTCACTTCAAGTCAATCTACATAAAAATATTAAACACACACAAGTAAGCTTATTGAAGCTTAGTAAGCTCATAGGCATATAAACACAAATCATATCAAATATCGTACACAATCATATATCTATTAGTTTAACTATTTCATCCTCCAAATCACAATTTCATTAATAACTCATTGGAATAATTTCCATATGGCAACTCACAATTTAACTCCCTTAGGCCCATTTCTCATTTACTTCATTGTCAAATTAGGGAACAATAAGGGAATTGAGTGCTTCATTATCACATTGCCATAGTAAACCATGGACTTTCACATTGATACGCATCACACACCGAAGCCATAGCCTTGCCATGGTCTTACACGGTTCACATATCATACCGAAGCCATATCCCAGACATGGTCTTATACGGAATCACATTATCACATTATACCGATGCCATAGCCCAGCTATGGTCTTATACGGAGTCACATTATCACATTGCACCGATGCCATAGCCCAGCTATGGTCTTAAACGGGCACACTTGTCACATATGTTTCGTCAACTCATCAGGGTCACAGAATAGAAGCACTCAAATCCATTGTTCCTACTAATTTGTACTTTTAGTTACACATTATTCATTAGTTAATGCAAATTGATAGTATTCATCAACAATAAAATACTTTAACAATCATAATATTTTCATATCAAAACATTGAACTTTGCCATATGAACTTACCTGGACTAATTTGTAAAAGTCGTAGAAATTCAGGGACTATTCTTGAATTTTCTCCTTTCCACGATTCAGTTCGTTTTCTTGATCTATAATTATAAAATCATTCCTTCATTAGCATCCATTTCAATTCTATTTCACTTCACAATTTATGCTGTTCAAATTTCAAAATTGCACTTTTACCCCAAAATTTACAATTTTCACAATTTAGTCCCTTCTCAATTCACCCATCAATTGAACTAATTTTTCTCAATTAACACTTTATTTTATCATTATAAACTATTTCAAAACCTTTTATATTCTTAATTTCAACAGAAACCTTCAATTCACAACTTTTTCACAATTAGGTCCTAAATATCCTTTCCTATCAAAATCACTTAATAAAACCACCTTAATATAAAATTAGAACTTAAATTTCATAATAATTCATCATAAAATTCCCTTATCCATCCAGGGTAACTTCCAATTTCACCCATAAAATCAAAACTAATGAATTCTACAAGTGGACCTAATTGTAAAAGTCATAAAACATAAAATTATCAAGAAAAGTAAGAATTAAACTCACATGATGTAAAATATGAAAACCAGCTTTCTCCAGACCTTCTATGGCGTTTTAGCTGAGAAAATATGAAGAAATGTCTAGACTTTTCAATTACATCATTATTTAACTATTAACTTTTATGCTATTTCCAATTTTGCCCTTGTTCCCATTGTTTTCTTGCTTATTTCATACCCAAACCGTCCAGCCATTAACCTTTGGGTCTAATTGATCTTTAAATCCATCTTTTAAATACTTAAGCTATTTACTCACAATTTAACAAATTTTGCGCTATTTTCAATTTAGTCCTTTTAATTAATTAGCCATCCAAGCGTTAAAATTTTCTAACTGAAACTTTAATACTAACTCAATGACACTCCATAAATATTTATAAAAATATTTATAGCTCGATTTTCAACTTTGAGGTCTCGATACCTCATTTTTGACCCGTTTGACCTAATAAATTCTTTTAATTCACTAATTTCACCATTTCACAAATTCTTCTAAATTCTTACTTGACTCATAAATATTAAATTACTATCTTGTTCAATCTTATTTGTCGAATTTAGTGATCTCAAATCACCATTTCCGACACCACTTGAAAATTAAGTAGTTATAACTCTCCCCTTTAAAAATTTCGTCCTCGAAATTTGTTACACAACAGATTTGGATATTGTGATCTCATTGACTCCTCTGTTTCCCAGGTTGCCTCCTCCAATCCATGTCGATGCCATAACACTTTTACTAACGGTTTCGTTTATTCCGTAGTTCTTTAACTTCCCGAGCTAATACTTTCACTGGTTCCTCCGAATAAGTCATATCTGATTGTAGCTCTATCTCAGTATGAGGAATCACATGTGAAGGGTCTGATCTATATCGTCTCAACATAGATACATGAAATACATTATGGATCTTCTCAAGTTCTGGAGGCAAGGCCAATCTATAAGCTACCGGACCGATCCTCTCAATGATTTCGTATGGTCCGATAAATCGTGGACTAAGCTTTCCTTTTCTACCAAACCGTAAAACTTTCTTCCACGGAGAAACTTTCAAGAACACACGATCACCCACATTGAACTCTATATTTCTTCTTTTCAAATCAGCATACGACTTTTGACGATCGAGCGACTTTCAAACTTTCCGAATAATCTGAACTTTTCTTTAGTTTCCGAATTAAATCCACTCGACTAATTTCGATTCACTTAATTCGACCAATACAACGGGTTCGTACTTCCTTCCATCTGAGCTTCAAACGGTGCCATTTTGATACTAGCTTGATAAGCTGTTATTATAAGCAAATTCATTTAAAGGTAAGTACCTTTCCCACCGCCATCGAACTCGAGTATACAACACTTTAACATATCTTCCAAAATCTGAATCACTCGCTCGATTGTCCATCATGCGAGGGTGAAAAGTCGTACTAAATTTTAACTTAGTACCTAAAGCTTCTGTAGTTTATTCCAAAATCTCAAGTAAACCTCGGATCTCGATCGAAATAATTGATGTCGGCACCCCATGTAATCTCACAATTTCGACACATATAATTCCGCTAACTTATCAAGTGAAAAATCTATTCGACGGAATAAAATGCGCCGATTTAGTTAATCATCTACTATCACCCAAATCGAATCTTTTTCTTGAGTCACCGGCAATCCAGATACAAAATCCATCGTCACATGTTCCCACTTCCATTCGGAATCATTACGGGTTGTAACAAACTGTAGGCACTTGATGTTCGTTTTTACTGTTGATGATTAAACATTTTGCCACAAATTCACAAATTTCCGTTTCATACCGGGCCACCAATACATTTTTTCAAATCACAATACATCTTCGTACTACCCGGATGAATCGAGTACATACTACTATGAGCCTCGATAAGATATCCTTCTTCAATTCTAGATTATTCGGGACACAAATTCTATTACGATGGTATAACATATCACTATTATCAATAGAGTAATCTAAGTTCAAATTATCCCGAACCATTTGTCGTTTCAACACCAACTTCGGATCTTCATCTTGCAATTCCGAATTCGTTGAAAGAATACTGGTTTTGTCTTTAATTCAACTAATATAGAACCATTTTCATTAATGAGACAAATGAGCATTTAACGCTCAAGAGCAAATAATGATGATTTCGACTAAGTGCATCTGCCACTACATTTGCCTTACCGGATGATAATCAATGATAAGATCGTAATCTTTCAATGACTCTAACCATCGCCTCTGTCTCAAATTCACTCTTTCTGCGACATTAAATATTTCAAACTTTTATGGTCTATACACATAACATTTCTCTCCATATAGGTAGTGTCTCCAAATTTTAAAGCAAATACTATGGCGCTAACTCAAGATCATGTGTAGGGTAGTTCCTCTCATGTGGTTTCAAGCTGTCGAGAAGCATATGCTACAACTTTTCTGATCGCATCAATACACAACCTAAACCATTCAGAGACGCATCACTATATACTACATATGGCACACCTGATTCAGGCTGAGTTAACACCGGAGCCTCTGTCAACATTTTCTTTAATTGATCAAAACTTTGTTGGCACTCATCAGACCATACAAACTCAACATTCTTCTGTAATAATTTAGTTATCGGTGAAGCAATCAGTGAAAAATCTTTCACAAATCGACGATAGTAACCACCTAATCCAAGGAAACTTCGCACTTCAGTAACATTCTTTGGAGTTTTCCAATTAATCACCGCTGACACCTTACTCGGATCTACCCGTATACCATCAACTGACACAATGTGACCCAAGAATCCCACTTCATGAAGCCAAAATTCACATTTACTAAATTTTGCATATAACTGTTTTTCCTTCATATCGTAGTACAATTCTCAAGTCTTGAGCATGCTCGGATTACGTCTTTGAATAGATCAGTATATCGTCAATAAACACAACCACAAATCTATCTAGGTAAGATGGAAAATTCGATTCATTAAATCCATAAAAGCGGCAGGAGCATTTGTCAAACCGAATGGCATAACTAAGAACTCATAATGACCATCTTGAGTTCTAAAAGTGCTTCGGTACATCACATTCCTTTACCTTTAATCGATAATACCCAGATCGAGATCTATTTTTGAAAACTCTTGTAGCATCCTTAAGTGATCGAATAAATCATCAATACGAAGCAAAGGATATTTATTTTAATTGTTACCTTATTCATTTGCTCGTAATCTATGCACGACCTCAATGAACCATCCTTCTTTTTCACAAATAAGACAGTGCACCCCACGGCAACATACTCGATTCGATAAACCCTTTATCTAATGACTCTTGCAACTGCGTTTTTAACTCTCTTAATTCTGCTGGAGCCATTCTATACGGTGTCACCGATATGGGAGCTGTTCCCGGAAGCACATCTATCACGAACTCAACTTCTCTATCGGGTGGTAACCCTGGTAATTCTTCGAAATACATCCATGAATTCATTTACAATAGATAGTTGCTCTAACTTTGATTCGAACTTGAGTATCAAGAATATAGGCTAAATAAGCCTCATTTCCTTTACGCAACAATTTACGAAAGACATAAAGGAAATCATTCTAACCATGTCATCCAAATTTCCAGACTCAACCAAAATAATGTCTCTGTTTGACATTTCAAACTAATTCGTTTTCTCGACAATTCACTATTGCGTCATGTTTCATTAACCAGTCCATGCCCAAGATAACATCAAATTCCCGAAAGGGTAGCAGCATCAAATCAGCGGGGAAATCACAGCCCTTAACTTTCAGTGGACAGTTATGACATATTAAATTAACTACCACACTTTGACCTAACGGATTTGTAACTTGTACATCATAATCGTGAGGCTCAACAAATAAGTTCTTTTCAAATGCTAACATAGTGCAAATATATGAATGAGTAGACCGTGGTCTATTAAAGCATACACAGGAACATCATAAAGATAGAAAGTACCAGCAATTACATCTGGAGCTATTGCTTTTTCTCTCACTCGAATGGCATAAATACGAGCAGGAGCCCTAACTTCTGATCGGCTAGCAGTATCTTTCATACCCGAACGAGTAGCCCAGAAGTAATCGCTTTCCGACCGAGGCGTCTTCCTTTTGAGGAAGAATTTTGGTTTCTCCTCTGTTCCACTTCTTCTACTTGTAATTGGGGACAATCACGAATAAAGTGATCAGTGGCCCCACATTTATAACAAGCCCCTAATTTACTTCTACATTCACCGGGGTGACTTCTTCCACAATGTTGACACTTGGGCCTTTGGGTATTTTGTACACTACCCACACTAACAGCAGGTCTGTCAGATGCTTTGTAATCAGATTGTCTTGGCCTACTTTTTCCTGATCTTTCTGGTACTGAAGTGGCTCGACTGAATTCCTCTTTAGATTTCTTCACTGGTAAAGCCGAAAATGACTTAGATGCACTTCTTTTGAAAGATTCTTTACTTCTTCTATCTCGTTGCATCTTTTTATTATATACTTCTTCAAGCTTCTGAGCACGATCTGATAGAACAACAAATTCTCGTATCTCAATGCCCCCTATCATCATTTTAATCTCATCAGCCCTTCTTCAAATCTGATACACATTTCTTCTTCAGTGGGTACTATATCTCGAGCATATTTGCTCAGATAAACAAATTCTCTTTCATATTCAACCACTGACTTGTTTCCCTGTCGCAAGTCGAGAAATTCTCTTTTCTTCTTATCCAGATATCTTCTACCGACATATTTCTTCTTAAATTCATTTTGAAAAAATTCCCAAGTGATCTTCTCAGCCGGTACAACAGCTTCTATTGTTTCCCACCGGTTACAAGCTTCTTCTTTCAATAATGACACGGCACATATTAAGTAATCATCTGGTGAGCACGCCATTTGCTTAAAAACCCTCATTATACTTTGTAACCAATATTCAGCTTTAACGGGGTCATCGTCTGTTCTTCCCCGAAATTCTTCAGCCCCATGTTTTTTGAGCTTTTCAAATGGAGAACGTTTGCCAGATTCAGTTGTCGGAGGAGGTGGAGGAGCAACCGGGGTACTACAGATGTTGAGATAAGGGAGGAGGTTATGAGTCTCGATTTCTTTCTCGCACATTCTCATTATACCACCGATTCATGAATCCATAAATCATATTTTGAGTTCTTGTTCTCGCATCAATGAAATCGAGCTTCACTACTTGTTCCTTGTTCAGAGATTTGTACTCTGCAATTAACTTCTTCTTGCTCAGTTTGTTCTGGTCTATCTGACATCTTTTCAAATCGAAGATAATCTATAATAAAAACAAGGATTAGATCGGATCATACACAACACACTATCACAGATTTATATGGCATGTAATTCTAGACACTTTTCACATCATACATATTCCGAGAATTGGCTAAACCGAAGCTCTGATATCAATAAATGTAACGCCCCTTACCCGAGACCGTTGCCGGAGTCGAGCACAAGGCACTACTAAACTTATTTGAGCACTTAACCAAATTTAGATAATTTATATAATACTTTTCAGACAAGCTGTCCAACTGTGTCATAGTTGCTAAATAATTCATATCTCGAGTTATAAAACTCGAAATCCAAATCCGTAAATTTTCTCTGAATTTATACTCATATATCTACTTACCAATTTTTTTCTAGAATTTTTGGTCAAGCCAATTAGTACAGTTTATTATTTAAAATCTCCCCTGTTTCAGGGTTTGACTACTCTGACCTTTGTGTATTACGAATCAGATATCTCTCTGTACAGAGCTTCAATGACTATGATGTTTGTCTCTAATAAAACTAGACTCAATAAGGAATATGTACATATAAAGTATGACTTCTAATTATATTTTTAAAATTTATGGTGAATTTCCAAAGTCAGAATAGGGGATCCAGAAATCGCTCTGGCCCTATTTCACAAAAATTTAAACATCTCATAAAATATAGCTCATATACCTGTTTTGCTTCTTCCATATGAAAATAGACTCATCAAGATTCGATTCCATAATTTATTAATTATTTAATTCCATTTCTACTATTTTAGTGATTTTTCAAAGTCAAACTACTGCTACTTACGAAAACTGTTTTAGTACAAATATTGTTAACTAGTTTATAACATCTTTACTTCAATTCATTCAAACTCTATACATGCCATATAAATCTTTAAACATAAAACAAAAACTACCGGAATTGATCTGAATAGTGTGCCCTGTTGTGTTGATCCGATCTACCCACTTCACTTCAAGTCAATCTACATAAAAATATTAAACATACACAAGTAAGCTTATTGAAGCTTAGTAAGCTCATAGGCATATAAACACAAATCATATCAAATATCGTACACAATCATATATCTATTAGTTTAACTATTTCATCCTCCAAATCACAATTTCATTAATAACTCATTGGAATAATTTCCATATGGCAACTCACAATTTAACTCCCTTAGGCCCATTTCTCATTTACTTCATTGTCAAATTAGGGAACAATAAGGAATTGAGTGCTTCATTATCACATTGCCATAGTAAACCATGGACTTTCACATTGATACGCATCACACAATCAAGCCATAGCCTTGCCATGGTCTTACACGGTTCACATATCATACGAAGCCATATCCTGACATGGTCTTATACGGAATCACATTATCACATTATACCGATGCCATAGCCCACTATGGTCTTATCTGAGTCACATTATCACATTGCACCAATGCCATAGCCCAGCTATGGTCTTAAACGGGCACACTTGTCACATATGTTTCGTCAACTCATCAGGGTCACAGAATAGAAGCACTCAAATCCATTGTTCCTACTAATTTGTACTTTTAGTTACACATTATTCATTAGTTAATGCAAATTGATAGTATTCATCAACAATAAAATACTTTAACAATCATAATATTTTCATATCAAAACATTGAACTTTGCCATATGAACTTACTCGGACTAATTTGTAAAAGTCGTAGAAATTCGGGGACTATTCTTGAATTTTCTCCTTTCCACGATTAGATTCGTTTTCTTGATCTATAATTATAAAATCATTCCTTCATTAGCATCCATTTCAATTCTATTTCACTTCACAATTTATGCTGTTCAAATTTTGAAATTGCACTTTTACCCCAAAATTTACAATTTTCACAATTTAGTCCTTCTCAATTCACCCATCAATTGAACTAATTTTTCTCAATTAACACTTTATTTTATCATTATAAACTATTTCAAAACCTTTTATATTCTTAATTTCAACAGAAACCTTCAATTCACAACTTTTTCACAATTAGGTCCTAAATATCATTTCCTATCAAAATCACTTAATAAAACCACCTTAATATAAAATTAGAACTTAAATTTCATAATAATTCATCATAAAATTCCCTTATCCATCCAGGGTAACTTCCAATTTCACCCATAAAATCAAAAACTAATGAATTCTACAAGTGGACCTAATTGTAAAAGTCATAAAACATAAAATTATCAAGAAAAGTAAGAATTAAACTCACATGATGTAAAATATGAAAACCAGCTTTCTCCAGACCTTCTATGGCGTTTTAGCTGAGAAAATATGAAGAAATGTCTAGACTTTTCAATTACATCATTATTTAACTATTAACTTTTATGCTATTTCCAATTTTGCCCTTTGTTCCCATTGTTTTCTTGCTTATTTCATGCCCAAACCGTCCAGCCATTAACCTTTGGGTCTAATTGATCTTTAAATCCATCTTTTTAAATACTTAAGCTATTTACTCACAATTTAACAAATTTTGCACTATTTTCAATTTAGTCCTTTTTAATTAATTAGCCATCCAAACGTTAAAATTTTCTAACGAAACTTTAATACTAACTCAATGACACTCCATAAATATTTATAAAAATATTTATAGCTCGATTTTCAACTTTGAGGTCTCGATACCTCATTTTTGACCCGTTTGACCTAATAAATTCTTTTAATTCACTAATTTCACCATTTCACAAATTCTTCTAAATTCTTACTTGACTCATAAATATTAAATTACTATCTTGTTCAATCTTATTTGTCGAATTTAGTGATCTCAAATCACCATTTCCGACACCACTGAAAATTAGGCCGTTACACTATACATGCCATATACTCAAAATGCTAAATTTCATCAATACCCAAATTGATAGTTTTGATAGTGTGAGGCGAATCTTCGACTATCCCCAATCCAAGCTAACTTGGCAGCACTATAAAACATGGAAAATAAACGGAGTAAGCTATATAGCTTAATAAGTCCGTATGCAAGAAATAAGCACGCTATACCATACAATCAACGTTCAAGAGATAAAATATAAGATGATATAATTTACCATAAGTTTCACTATTATAATTCATTCCTTCACAAACTTACCTTGAATTTATCATTTCTCGAGATTCAAATAAACATAAGCTTTATGTACATACCTGTACCATCTCGAAATGAACTTACATGTATTCTCATCTTTGGCATACCCATGAACCATTCGGAATAATAATGTCGGATACTCAAGAATTTTGCACACTAAGTGCCACATATGTAGCCAATGCTACTTAAGTCTTATATATCATAATTGCTCGCTCTCGAGCTATTGACGGGACTACTCACACAAGCTGTCAGTCCAGACGTAGCTATACGGTGCTGCTCACACAAGCTGTCAAGTAATCGCAACATATGCCAGTATACTCAGCCACCGGTAGGACGTATAGGACTAGCACCTGAATCACATAATCACATAACACAAGGTAACCCTAGTGACATGTCACTTGTATCCTAATCTATTCCTAAGGTTTAAACGAGATTTCTTACTTGTCGAATCATCGTCGAACTCGTTCATAGAATTAAACTTGTCGACATAGTAAATCATGCAGTTCATGCAATATTAAAGCATTTAAATACAATTATATTAAAACTTATTTAACATACGAACTTACCTCGGTTACAAAAATGACTATTAGTTCAATTTAGTCCACAACCTTGTTCTTTCCCCGATCTAAACTCGAACTTTATTTTTATTGATCTATAATATCAAATTTAACTTATTTAATCATCACATTATTCAATTCAACCCAAAAACACACTATGGAAAAATTAAATTTTTACCCCTAAACATTTGACATTTTATATTTTAATCACTAGGCTTGCAAAATGATTTTCATTCAATTTTTTCATTACCCAAGCCTAGCCGAACCTTTTTCATACTCATGACAGCCCACATTTTCCATTTATTCACATTTTACCACATTTTACAACCTTTTACGAATAGGTCCCGTTTTGACATTTTCATCAAAAGTCACTTTATAAATGTTGTTTAACTAACAATAAACATGCATTTTCTACCATTAAATATCAAAATACAAGTTTATTCAACATGGGTAAAAATTTTAGACTTAGATTTTCTTTCAAATTAGTCCTTAGAATAGCTAGATCAAGTTACAACATTCACAAAAACGCAAAAATCATTAAAAACGAGACAAAGATGGACTTACAATCGAGCTTGGAAGCTTGGCCAAACCCTAGGTATGGTTTCCTCTTCAAATTCGACTAAGGGGGGACTAAATTGAGAAGATGGACACTTTTATTTAGTTATTTTTGTCTTTATTTACTAGATTACCAAAATGCCCTTCACTTAAACTTTGAAAATTTTCCCTAACCATGTCCATTTTTGTCCATACTGAAGTATAATGGTCTAATTACCATTTAAAGACCTCTAATTTAGAATTTCATAACAATTTACTACCTTTAGCCTATAGAACTCAAAATTTGCACCTATTGCAATTTAGTCTTTCTAGTCAAATTGAGTACTCAATCGATAAAATTTCTTAACGAAATTTTCACACAATTATTCTATCATACTGTAGACCTTAATGAAATAGTAAAACAAATATTTTTACTTTGGATTTGTGGTCCTGAAACCACTATTCTGATTTGAACCAAAAAGGGGTTGTTACAATATTACTCGATGAAACATTGTAAAAGAACTCAATACATAGGTTGAGATCATATTTGATGCTTGACCACCTCTCGGTGTACTAACGTCAGAAGTGAGAATATTGCAACTAAAGATAAGAACTAAGGTGGTGTCCGCAAGTAAACGGGTGAGGTTGTAATATAAAAGTTACGACGGACACAGAAGTATTCTGAGGATCGTACCCAAAGGAGGATTGATTACATTAATACTAACTTCTATGCTAATAGGTTTAAATAGTACTTAATCCAAATTATATTATGATTATTCATAAAATAAGTAAAAACAAAAATAATGCAAAGAATATAAAATATCGGGAGAAACATATTATAGATTTCTCATATTCTAAAAGCAGAAGACTAACTTGCTTCAGTGTTCATAGTTAACTCCTATTTCGGGTTCTACTCAAGCAGCTAGTCATTAACTAAGTAGGGCCTCTTAGCCTTCTACTAACCTAATGAGTCGGCAAGCACTACTTATCTCTCGATGTCACAGGTCAAATCGGGTCAGGCTAAAGGGTGCCCAGTTAACTTCTCCTCTCAGATTCTTTTCTACTTAGATAACTTCCTAGGGTCGACAAGACTAGGGTTTAAGTCATCTTTTCCCAAAACAACTGATCTACTAAGAAGCCCTAATTAATTGTAAACTAATCCCACATTCGCTTGTTAATTTCCCTAAGGGTTTAGTTATTCATAGATCTATCAAACATCATCATAGATTTGAATTGAAACATGTAAATATTGAAAAACAATTAAGGAGAAATAGAAAGATTTTGAAGATTGTATTGAAAACTTGAAGTGTAATCCTTAACAAAGTCTAAGTGATCCATAGTTTGAATCAACCGAATGAATGGAATAAGAACAAGAATAAATTGAAAGTAAAAACTTATAAAATAAAAACCTAAAAACTAAAAGTATGAAAAAATAATAGAGGGGGAAAAATCCTTTAAACAGTTCTGAGTAATTAGATTTATAGGCCCTGGGTTAGTGTTGTGTGTGAATGTGTAATGCGAATGTGCAAGTATATACGTCAAATCAAGTAATAAAGTGATGATTGAGTATCGTCTCTACAGGGATCAGAATTGACTAAAATAATTGGTTATGCTATTACTATAAAACTAACTAATTAAACTAAACGAAAGGAATAGGTGATTAATTGATAAATAAATGTAATGAATGATTAAGAAAATCAATTATGACTAAAAATATGCTAGGGCAATTAAAATGTTATTGTAATTCTCAAAGAATAAGTGGGAAAGAGTTTGTACTATTGAATGATAAAGGTTGGCATTACTTGGGTTTATTTCTATAACATAATAATGCGATGGAAAAATCTTGACCATTTTACTGCTCAGGGAATCACTACTGCAGCCTAATTTTTTTGAAAGCCAAGCTTTAAGCTATCATTCTGAGTTTTTGTATGTCTACAGAACTCAAGAATGATATCCAGATTTTTCTCCCTTTCCCTGTACAAATTGCAACTTCTATGTCTAGAGTGCTACAAATATTCTTTCAAATACTTGCCTGTATCAACCAATTATAATAAAATCTAATTAATCTTTTCAGAATTAAATCAGATCTAATAACATGCTACACAGTCATCTATGTCTAGAGCTTGCATGCATGCATTAAAAATAATCACAAATCGAATGAAACAACATTCTACTCAAAATCAAACCATGGTCATTACAGATAATAAAAATTCACCCAAAATAATTCCAACCCAAAGAGAATTAACTCATGGGTTGAACATTTGAATCCACAATAAAACCATTCAACAACATTATTTAAATCCATAATATTAAGGCTATTATTGTTAATTTTTCATAAGTCTGCCTATTAAGATTTTTAAACTAGAAATTTATAGTTTTATTTTCATTTAGCAGGTCAACTAATTAAACATGTTAAGACGTTACCGATAATATGTGAGCTAAGTTAAGTATGATTAAAGAAGACATATTTGGTTGTTTTAGTCATGTTAATCGTACAATTTAATTGTAAATTGTTCATAGTTTTTTTAGATATGACGTGACATTTTGTAGTCAGACCCATTGATCAGGTCGGGTATAATGTGTTACATTAAAGCTTTTGACCAAATATTGGTTAGTACAATTTAGTCATGTTCTTGTAATTTTATAGATTTGAGGTCATGAGAGCATGATTTAGCTAGCCCATGTATCAATTTGTAAAATTGTTGATTTCTTGAAGTTTTTTTGTGTTAAATTGATACATTTTAAGCTTAGATGTGAAAAGGATTAAATTGTAAAGCTTAATTGATAATTCCGTACATTAGGGACCAAAGTGAATAAAATGTAAAATTGATTTTATAAATAAGAAATAGGAAGTCCCTAATGGATATTAGTGAAATTTGATTTCTATTTGGAGCTTTAAATTGAAATTTAAGTTAGTCTCGGTTTTAGGAATTAAATTGAATAAATTGCAAAGTTTGTGTAAATTGAAGATTGATTGGGAATTGATTGATTATTGATATTTTTATATGTTTTATGTTAATCTGTAGCTAACGTCGACCTGGATTCGTTGAGAAGGAAAGGAAAATCCAAAATCGTTGAAAAATAGCTTAGAATTTTTTGTTTGTATTTGTATGATTCAAGACCAATTTAATTGTTGCATTTTCATGTCACTTTATACAATTATTTAAGGTGATTTATTTAGGCTTACTTGAACTAATTTGATGTGTTTGAGATTAATTTCCGAGACAGGGACCAAATTGAATAAAGTAAAAAACTTAGAATTTACTTGATATTTGATAATTGACATGAAATTGTGTTGAAATATGTTATATAAGTTATTGAATTGTGATATTTTGATTGATTTGTGATTATTGAATTGTAAATTGAACTATATATAATTAATCGAAAATGGAATACCTTATTAGTTGTTCGAACTGAGTAGGATATAGTTGGTATGCTATAGGGTTAGAGTACTGAGTAAAAACATCGTTGTCAGGCAATTTGAGGTGATAGATATTATGTTTTGAGTCATCATTTTCGGGTAACCCGAGGTGAAAGATTGATTGAGTTGACAAAACCATTATTGTTAGGCAATTCGAGATGATATTATATATCGTTATAGCACCATCATTGTCAAGCAACCCGAGGTGATGGATCCATATATCCATACCGAGTCCATATTTGGTTAATAGAGTTAAAAATTCAAGAATTGGTTAAATGGTAACGAATGAAATGTATTGGAAATGTGAAATACGATATTATGCGAATTAAGTTGAAAATGAGCCCCAAGGGTTATTTGAATAATACTAATGCTTATGGACTCGGAAAATGTGGAAAGGATACATGAAATTGAGCATATATGAATGTGTAGTGTATGCTAAATTATTTAATACATATTTTTCAAATGAATATGAATAGGCTATATGGTAAACTAAGCTAATATGAATACACACTTGAATAGGTAAATAAAATTGGTGTAAGAATGATTACTTGGAATTGAAGTGTTTGATATAAATGGCATGAGAATGAATACGAATTGAGCATGATTTAGATTTGTGCATTGTATAACCTTTTTTTATGTTATCTTGATTCATAAATTTACCATTAAGCATTTTTCTCATCGTATAGTTTGTTTTTTGTGTACAAGTTAGGTTCAATTCGAGATTTCGAGCATCGACTTCAGCATCTAATCAACGATCTTGGACTCAACAATGTTTGTTCATTTTCTATTTTGTTCTTAACTTGGCATGTACCTAATAGGTTGAGTCATGTTGAATTTCATGTCTTAAACATGTTATATATATTTAGCTTGTTTGACATGTTAATATATCTATGCAACTTAGAATTGCCATAGTTTAATTAAGGTATGAAAGATGAGATGATGCCTTGAATGCAATGTATAATTGAACTAATCAAATGACTTGACATATGCTTAAATATGGTAGTATAAATATTATGAAAGAATGAGTATGTATATACATATATGTGAACATGTTTAAGGTGAAAGACATTAGGTAAAACTGATAATCTTAGTTTATAGGTTTGAAAGTAAAAGTTTTGAATGAATTTCATTGATTATTAGGTTTACGATTAATAAGATATTTGAGTGCATAAATTAATGTTAGTATGTTGCCTATATTGTTGTTGATGAATGGACTATGTCTAGAATTGAATTGGTAACATTGCAGGTTAGTAATTCATTAGAATTGCAAAAATAATATGTGACGTCGCGACGAGTAATGACCTACAATGTCATGGCGAGACGAGGAACCTCGTCGTCCCGATGAGACCAAAACAATATGTCACGTCACGACGAGGAACTTCCTTGTGTCGCGATGAGGAACTCCCTCATGTCGCGATATCAATCCTATAATTTGAATTTTTAACAGTTCAGTCCTAAATAGATCTCGGGTTAACTTTAAAGCTTTCGTAAGCTCGTATAAGACTCAAGAATGATTATTTATTATATTGCCTACTTATAATTTGTAATCCATAATTTCATCATAGTAGCTCTGGCAACAAATGTGGCACCTTATAACTCGAACCCAACGACCGAGTTGGGTATAGGGTGTTACATGAATAGTCCACCCACCGATTCTCGAAGCAATTAGTGCAATCGATTCGATCGCCAGACTAAAAATTATTAGATAAATAATTAAAATTTCATTAAAATTTTAAAAAATAAAAATATTTAACTAGTTCAACTGTTGATTTTTGTCTCAATTTTCAATTTTTACAAATTTCAAGCAACTTTTGAGTCAATCGATTCAACCCTTTTGTTCAGGCTGTTATATCAATAAGTTTTTGGCCCGTTTGATCCGGTCATGTTCCAGTAACATTGGTTACATCATCAAATTTTGACAGATTCCAATTGCAGGCACCAAAACGGATTTAGTTGTTAAGTTCAACAATCAAAGTAGAAAAAAAAAAGTAGAGTACTAAAATGGACCTAGCTACCAAATTCAAGGAATATGTAAAACTACTTCCTTTTATATCTCTTTGTATAAGTATACTTGAAGTTGTTAATATAAAATATGATAATTGAATTTTTTACAAATCCGAAAAGGTGTAAACTAAAACACCAGTGTAAATAGATCATCGCCTAAGGGTGTTCAATTGGTTATCCTACTCGAACTACCATTAACCGAATTAAACAACCCTTTTAAACCCTTAACCCTTAACCGAACCGAACTTTTTTCAAAAAAAATTAACCAAATCGAATTTTTTCGGTTAATTCGGTCAGTTAATTGAATTAACCGAAATTTATATTTTTTTTATTTTTGATTAAAACAAGTATAAAATATATCAAAAATTAACCAACTTAACCGACCGATTAATTTATATTTCCAAAAAATTAACCGACCAATCGAATACTTATATATTATAATATTATTTATTAAATTCGATTAATTCGATTATCTGACAAATTTAGAACTGAATTAATTGTTAACTAAACTTTCAAAAAATTATTAATTGATCCCGACCAAATTAATTCAATTAATTAACTGATTAACCAAATTCGATCAATTAATCAAATTAATTCAATTTTAATTTGCACACTTGTATCCTTGTATCCTCACCTAGTGATATTCGATGATGATATAATTTCTTACTATTTTTATCATAATGCAGATTTTTTTTGTTATATTTTAATGGGGAGCTGTAGCAAAGAACTACCCTTTTTTTTCTTCTCTGTGACAAAGGAAAGCTTCCAGGAGACTTTCAATTCATGGAAAACTGACCATTTTTATTACAAATACAACAAACGACAAGGAAACAAGGCATAGAAGGAAGCGAACCAGAAACAATGGCCACTCAATCCTTTCTTTCCAGGTAACCCACCTTTTCCTTTCATTCAATGTTCCAGAAATTTCATAGAAATCCCACTTTACATAGGATGTGAACCCTTTCTTTCTTTTCTTACATGCAAAATTTTCCTTCCTCGGCTGTTTCTAGTTGGCGTTTTCAATGAATTTCATTAGGCTGGCAATCACCATTGTTGATAAACTTATAATTGCAAAGACTTGTGTGGTTTGCCCTCTGTTTGTTTCTCCGTGTTTTTCTTTATTTCTAAAATTCCCATTTCTTGGCCATTAAAACTTGACTTAATGCCAACTAAATGGCATATACATTTTTTGTGAGGCTATGTTTTTTTTTTCCTTCTATTTTTTCTGGAACCCACAATTTTTTATTTTCTTATATTATCGTAAAAGCAAAAGGAAAAATGGAATTTTTGTTTCTGACTACTCTTGCTGAATTATTTCCCACCACTATTTTTGGATTGGTTGAATTTGCAGTACTTTATGTAGGAAATGTTATGAGGAAAAAAGAAAAAAAAAGTAGACTGGTTCACGTTTGTTTGTAGATTTCTGGTTGTCTGCTGTTAGATGATGTGTTTTGCCTCAAGGTAAGGTGTCCAAGAATATTCTGTTGGAGGCGCCGCCAAGAAATTTATATTAGGAACCGGAATAAAATAGGATCAAATTGTAAAATTTTGGGATAAGTAAGAAAATTACTAAGATCCTAGTGAGTTTAGAGGAGCCAAGTTGCTTCAAAGGTATCCGGTTTATCTTATATAATACAGAGAATTCGTAGTAACTTAACTTCAATAGTAATTGAGATATTGTTTGGAAGGAAAATGATAAATGTCTTACAATTTTACATTAAGCATTCTCACATATAGGTTGCTGGAGGAGGGCCTCCTTTATTTGTTTATTTCAAGCTGTTTTGTAAAATAGCCACGCGGAAACACCAGTTCAATAATTACTACTACTAATAATAGAAAATCTGACAAACACAGGGAAACTCCATTCATTTTCATTCTTAGTAACTGGGAATGATAATTGGGAAACCGCATTATGAAGTTTGCTTCTGCCTTTTAGAGCTCCAACACCAGATCTGCGAACACAAACCATTTTACGAATTAGGAATCTATTTTGATAACTCGAAATAGTCACACACTGGTATATATGTGCAACAGTTGCAAACAATCGACTTAAGCATATGCCTTTTTGGTATTCAATTCCACCATGTGCAAAAAATGTCATGACTCATCGACTGACACTATGCTCACTGTAGGGTCATTATGCTAGAAGGATAAAAAGACATTAGAACTATAAGTCGCCACTAGGTTTTATTGCATGGCTATAGGCATCCATATTAGGATCTCTATAATGGAAAGTAATTATCAGAAAAAAAAAAAACCAAATATTCTTAGAAAGAAATCAAGAAACAAACAACAAAATTAGACAAGTATGAGATTTCAACAATGAATTATAGGCAGTCCATGAACAGGGTTTCTTATGGATACTGAAAATGTTAAATGCTTGTATACTTACAGTCTGCATCTGTTTTGATCCAGCACTCCCTGTTCCCATTCGAATCATTGCAGCTAAGTGTGAATTGAGATGGATTTGCTTGGCTATTGTAACGTCGCATGTCCTTTGAAAGGGCTCTTTGAGGAAATATCACTATGTCTTCCTCCGCAAGGATCGGAACTCCATTCTCTTGACCTCCATTATAACCAATGCTTTTCTTGTTCTCATTCTTTTGGGGCTTGCCATGCTTATATGTGGCTGCTGAGCTTTCAGGATGAACTTTTCTGTGGAACTTGTGTAAAATCTACATGCCACAGTTCTGGGAATTAGGGAACTTGACCTTGTCTATAATATTAATCTTAAGCACATTGATTAAAACTCAAACCAACGGTCATTTTTTAATTATTTGTAAATCATGAAATAAAGAAGATATAGAGAAAAAAGCAACAGAAGAAAGAAAAAAGAATAGGAACTATCATGAATGCATACTTGATATGCAGACCATTCAAATTGGTCCTTATCTTGGTTGAGTTCTTTTTTTTTTCTTTTTTCTTTTTGGTTTCAGCATACCTTGTGCAGTTTTGTTTCTGCTGAGGCAGAATCCATATTTCCGCCAGTAGCTGCAGCAGAGCTCTTGGATGCATTGAGCATTTTTTTCTTCAAGATTTTTTTCATAATGTGCACTGCAGATTTATCTCCTTCCTTCTCCATTCGCTTCTCCTCCTTGTCATATTTACTCCCAAAACTCTCCTCTGTTAGTTTAGTCCTCTGAAACAGCTCTCCAAGTGAGGTCCTGTGTTCCTTTTTCGCTACTGTAGTTGTTTCTGACAATTCAATTGCTGAGCCAAAAAGATAACCTTGGAGTGGACAAACTGTATTGCCATTCCCATTGGAATCTAAACCTTCGATTGACTTTCTACTAAGTGTAATTGTGCTGCCATGGCTGCTTCTTCCAGTGCTTACGTGACTGCTTCTTCCAGTGCTGACATGACTGTTTCTTCCAGATGAGTCGTTGCAGCCTTCTTCTTTTGCTTCAGCTCCTAGAACCCTCTCCAACTCATAATTAATGAGCTTCAGCTCATTCTCTGTCACATCTGTTTCTTTTTCAGTTATGTTTTCTACAGAAATAGTAAATGTTGGTGTTGATGGGTCGGGAATGTTTGGGTCCGAACCAAGGGTACCAATTGCAAGAAAGCCATGGAATAGCTCAGATATTGCTGATGATGATTCTTCTTCATAGTCTTCTTCTTCTACCTGTGCTGATTCTATACCAGCAAAAGACTTCTGAAGATGACTCTGGGGTTGCCTGAAAGGCGTGGTGCCATAGTATGGCTTTGAGTAGAATTGTTGGTCATCCAATGATGGCTGCCCTGTAAGACAATTACAAGAATATGTTAAAATAGAAAATTTTGGATGATGGTGAGGTTAGATGGAAAATAAGTGATGGTGAGGTTAGATAGAAAATAAGTTCTAGCTTAACATTTCAGCAATGACAACATTTGAGTTAGAAGGGAAAAAAAGCTTTATATTTATTCCATTTCTACGTATTTATCATTATAGAGTTTGCTTTAGTTCATCTTAAGTCCTATCCAATATCAAAGTGAGCAACATGAAGACTATGATGTACAGATTTCTTTAGGATTCATGTTTTAAAGGCTCTTGTGGACATGTAAAATCAGTCATTATAAATGTCTTCGTAAAAAAGTTACATTGCAAGATGACACTTACCAATGGCAAAATCCTTGAGCGGTTCACTGCTATTCTGGCGGAACTTACGGTGCATCCAACCTAGTAACTGCATCCAAGAGAAAAAAAATCAACCCATAGAATTGAACATCACTTTGACCTGCCATAAGTGAAAAGTGTAGACCTTCATCTCTGCTCTCTTCAGGATACCAAATTCGGTCACTTGTTGTAGATGGTGAGTGGAGTTTGATCTACTTAACAATTTGATGTTGAACTGTTTATGAATGTGAGATAAATTAGGTCGTTGGTGCCTCCTATCGTCTGAGATAAAGATGGCTGGAGAGAAACACAGAGATCATTACAAGATTTGGGTTGGCTATTATTTGTCAAGATCACATCAGGTAGCCTAATGGAGAGGTGGGTCCTTTAGTCCTAGAGCTCGAAATTCTTTATGAGCAGGGGCGAAGCCAGAAAAATATTTTTTTTTTTGGGGGGGGTCAGAATTAAATTGTATAGTTTACAATAGTAAAAATGCAATTTCACCGTTTAATAGCCTATATCTTTATAATTTTTAAAGGATTAAATCAAATTTTTATTATTTAGGAGGGCAAAGTGCAATTTTACCATCACTAATTTAAAATTTTATAAATTATAAAGGGGCCTAAATGGAAAATTTTAGGGGGGGGGCGAGGCCCCTGCCAGCCCCCCTGGCTTCTCCACTGCTTATGAGCCATCCGCTATTGTTTATGTGCATGGTGGGTATTAGGAGTTTTGACTTTTTCCTTTCTTTATTTTGATTGTCACTTTTTTTTATAGTTATTTTTGCATGATTTGTCACAGATTGCTACACTTGAAAATCTTTCTTATGGTGGCACATATGAATCACTCACATGTCCATTAAATCTGTATGCTAAGATGCAATTAATCACCACATTCAACTATTTCAGATCATTGTTTTGAAGTGTGCCATGTTATATGTTACCGCCCTTTCCAACATGTAAATCTGCATTCAACTTTTTGCTTAGGATGTTGATGATTGACTATTATTATTACACTAAATGATTTACTTTGTATTTGGTGAAATAAACTAGTTTTACTAGTGGGGGCTTTGGAGACTATTTTGTCAGATTTCAGTTGGTTCAAAGGATATGACAATAGAAGATCTTTTCTCATTATGGACACAAAAGTTAAGTCTGCCGATGCTCCTTGGTTGGTCTGCTTTTGTGTGGGGTATTCCAACTGAATAGCCATTGTGTGATGGATGAGAATAAATGATAATTTACTCAAATAAACATCTTAATACTCAAAACATAACAATAATGTTGAAGTTGAATTTAAAGAATTTTAATTTTTCAACCAATGTTCTATTTAATTTTGCCAGTTTGGAACATGGAAAGCATTGAGTTAGCTTATAACCACAGTTGTGACTAAAATCTAACTCTTCACATACACGTTTCTTCCCATGTTATGTTTCATAAATCTAGTTGCATTTAGTATGTTGTCAATTTGCCACTGTATATGAATAAACCCTCAATCAGATTTTACATCTTTACAGTGACTGCTAAGAAATTGTCTGCTGTCTACTTGACTGCTGCCAATTAATGAACATTAGCAAAAGTTCATGGCTTGTGATCTCAGTACTTCGTAGTATTGCTTCCATGGAATCTTGAAGTTATTTGCATTCTTAGCCAGTCTCAGACATTATTCATTGACATTAGCATTTCTCTATAATATGTATTTTCTGCATTTGTTACTGTTGTCCATGAAAATGTCTTGCTAGCAACTTGGTGAATATGACTGAGCTGAAAAAGCGGCACAAAGGTAATAAAGCCATATTTCATGAATGGCTACAAATATGATAGACTATGTTGCTTGGACTCGATTTTTCTTGAAGTAAAACTGCCTGAGACTTATGTTTGACACATGGATATAGGGATATAGGCTCCACAGATTCTCCAAATATATGGAAAAGCTTAGAAAAATCTAATTATACCTGTTTTAGATACATACCCATATTCGACACTCACACCTAAGTCTGAGTAACATAGATCATAATAGATGTTGCTAGTGGATCTTTGCTAAAGCTTTAATTAACAACTGTGAAAACAATATATTTGAATTCCTTTCTAGTATAAGTTCCAAATCTAAAGTCTCTAATTTAGCAAAGCTCGTCTATGGATAGATATTCTTGTTTTTGTTGTACAAAAGGGAGTATTTGATGAAGCATTTAAATTTCTGCTAGATCTATTGCAAACTTGGGATAGTATATAAATTGATTGCTATGTAGTAGCAATGGATGTAACCGTTATCATGATGGAAAAAATATCTAATTAACTTTTCAAGAAATGTAGAAATTGTGAGTTTAATGAAGCTCCTCTTTATTATGCTATTATAGCAACTATTTAATCACTGAGATGTTAAGTTGAAGATATTAACTAGTCGAATGTGGCTGATAAGAACAATAGAGGGCAGTCAATGTTGAATACTTTTACATGCTCTGATTATTCATTTTTCTTGAAGTACCTGCATCCGAGATGTCCTATACATTTTAGGACATTGGTATGTAGATGACCCTCTCAATAAAAGTACATTTCAAAAAGTTGAACATATACATGTTGAACACATTCCCATATTCGAGACTCGCACCTGAGTTTGAGTAACATAAGAATTACAAAATGACTTGGTTCTAGTTGGTGATGGAAATTCCTGCATGGTTATCTACATATCCATCTTTGTAAGACTATAAAGTTACTGTGTGTGTTACTGCAGCTTTAGTGATTCTTGGTTTTAAACCAAATTTGAAAGTTTTCAGCCACTAGTTCAGTAGGTTAACTAATTCATAATTTTCCTTCTTTTTAGTTTTCCTTTTCGTCCTTCTTACTGAGAGTCTTATGTCGTGTGTGATATGGTCATGCATGAGAACAATTACATACAGACAAAATAAAATGCTTGGGAAATGAAAAATGGGTCTGACAGAAACAAAATGGCATGTTAGGCATCCGTGTTGAAAAATGATAATATACTACAAGTGTAGGGTCAGGTGAAATTTCATGCTTTCCTGTTTCACTTATCCAACATGAAGCTAGAATACGAACTGTTGTGATAATTTACGGTCTCAAACATGGTAAAACTGACAGCTTGGAAGACACTAAAAGGTTCATTTATTCCTTGTTGACTTATTATATTTTATCATTGAGACCGAGTGCATATACCCTACTGCAATGTGAATTCATGGTGGATATATTGTTATGGTCATATTTTTACTGAACCTTACCAAAGGTGGGTCTGTAGGTTCTCTCTTTGCTAAACAAAGGATTCTTGCAACCAAAACAGAGGAGAATCAGTCAAATAGATAGTGTCAAGCAGGCGGCGCAGTGGTGAATCAGTATAAATCAATGCTGTTGGATCTGTGGTCAGTGATGTTGATTCTGCGCAATGATTGGCCCTCAACTAATTGAACTGTGGTATGTCCTTATGATCCTTTTGCTTCTTCTGTAGATTGTAGAACTCGTGAATTGCTGCCACACACTTGTAATGTCATTGATCGAGCAAATGTAGATAAACAGTAAGTGTGCCATCGATTCTGGCTTTCTATTTGGTAAGCGATCAAGAGACAACCCATGTTTTTGATCAATTGAGAGCATAATGACTTTCTATTTGGTTTTTCATGCTCGGTTTGTGCTGGACTTCTAAAAATCATGAATAGGCTAATTGCCCCAAATCCAGATACATGGCTTAAAAGCTCAAAAGAATCTAAGGTTGAGACATGCCTTCAAGCTTTTGTGGTCAAATTTTGTTATAGTACAAGGAGAACAATTAGGTTTCGTTTGGCTGGTTAGTGTAATAACGTTAAGAAAAGTTTATTCAACTCATAAGTACTAAAATAGTTGTAATGACATCAGTACTAAAATAGTTCACTGTTTGATAGAGAAAAATGTTGAACAAGTGTATGAAATATCACTTTTATCCTTAATGAAGGGAAAAAACCTAATAACTTAATTTTTTTCCCGACTTGATAAAAATTTAAATTGTACTTCTATAAATAGTCTTAATTTTTATTTTTCAGAAATGATATACCAAATATATTATTTTTATAAAACTACATGCTAAAGTTTTATAATTTTTTATGTGCCTATGAAAAATTTTTAATTCAAAGAATATTGTTAAATGATTTTATAAAATATTTATAAAATAAAATTCAAACAAAATTTGGCATGTAATTTTATAGGAATAATATATTTGGAAAAAATTGAAAGTTATTGTTACTTCTTTTAAATACTTTATAAAATTTTTAAATTATATAATTTTTAAAAAAATTAAAGAAGAAAAAACATATTAGTTGAAAATAATGCTAGGAGTAAAGAGGGAAAACATATAATTGTAGTTTTATTTTTTGGAGGAAGAACAATCTTGGAAACATAAAAATTAGAGGGAGGAAAATTTTTTGTATTAGAATTTACCATTTCAATAAGTTAAGGAAAAACATAAAATTCCCGAGTTAAGGAAAAAAGTCCTAAGTGGTGTGATAAGTAGTTGGTTCAAACAAGTGGATATCATTAACTAGCATACTTAAAAGGTGTATTACAATGTTACTACTCCTCCAAACGAGGGCTTTTAATTGTTCGGGTTTCTAGTTTCCTTCGTTAGTTTTTTTTTTTTTTTTTTTCTCCTTCTTCTAATTTCTCACTTTTACATAACTTTTAGGAGCTAGAGCTGCCTGTTTTGACTAGCCATGTACCAAATACTGCTAATTTATGTTGTTTGACTCTTCATTTTGCTTGAAGTACTTGTTTCTGACTTATATCTGAACATAGGTATGGAGATAAGACCCTGCAATGACCTGTATATACATGTTGCTCCAGCCCTTCATTTTGCTTCGAGTTCATGTTTCCAACTTATATTTGAACTCAGATATGGAGATAAATCCTTCAATGACCCACAAACTATGGTACTTCAACTTTCAGCTTTCTTAAAGTATCTGTTTCCGACTTATATTCAGACATGGATAAGGAGAAAAGACCCTCTAATGACCCTTCAAATACATTGAAAAGCTTAGAAAAAATTGAACATACTCATGTAGGAAAACAACCCAATTCCAACACTTACACCTGAGTCCAAGTAACGCAACTGCCAACATCATGCATTCAATGTATCTAATTTCAATTAAACTCTTAATGTTAAAAACATTAAAAGAGACAAAGAGCTAAAGACTAGAAATAAAATTGCTCATGATATTTTAATTCTATCATTTGATTTACTAGTGCCAAAAGCTAGCTGATGATTTCTCTTTGGAAATTTATGTTCACTGGAAACTATTAGCAAATTTGTCCCCTGTTCCTGCTTGCCACAAACAAGCACTTGAGCCAACTACTTTGGCTCTCTTTTTTGATCTTTGTAACCATTATTTGCTGAGCATCTCATGAATCAAAATTGGTTGTGCAGTCAGTTTCATTGCCGTTCATCTCAATGGACCCGCTTCTTTTTTCACTTTCAGTCGGATGATAATATTTTGATTACTAATGATATTCTTTTGTCATGTCTAATCTGGAGCCAGTTGCATTAGCAACAATATAGGGTAAGTTCTGATATCAAGCTCAGGGCCTGCCAAGCGAGGGTATGACCTAGTTGGTAAGGCAATGGGAAATTATGTTAGTCAGACTGGGTATAAGTGCTAGATACATGTATGTTTTTTCATATATTTGGAGGGTCATATCCCTATACCCATATTATGATGTTAAGCTCAAGTAGTTAAAAAGAAAAATGAAAGAGTCATAGTAATTGTGGAACTAATGCATTTCAATCCTTATTTTAGTTAAGAAAGTAAAAACAAAAAATCCCAGCAGTGTTGTTTGATGTGAGATGACTTCAATCCTGGCGAGGAGTTGTTTGTTATTGAAGTGAATGTGAGACATCATTGTTTTGTTGGTGATAGATTTAATATAATTTCAGTAGTTGAAATATGCTAATTTATTGCTCAACTTGTTTGTAGTAGTCTGTTGGGCATTTGTATTTCAAGGATTCTTCAAATATAGATGAAAGCACATATATGTATCCGATATATAGAAGTGAGTTGGGAGTAGCATCGTCAAGTTTACTTGTTGCACCCAAAAGGAAACTGTTAGTATGGTTGAATTACATTTTTGGACACATTTTCCTCATATTTGTACTAAATTAAGCATATTCTGTTAGATTTGGACTTGGATTGAGCTCAACTGTGATACAAACTCTTAACTTAAAATCACTAACCTGAATTTGTTGTCATATCCTAATGATTGTCAACTCACTAAACAATCATTACTCAACTTTATTGGGTGCATTCAATCAAGGATTTTAATAATATAAAGGTTAATTCTATTTTATTTATCTCAAGTTACATTTTAATTATTTTTATTTAAAATGTTATATTTTGATCATTTACGTTATTATTTTGTTATATTATACTATTAAGCTCTATTATTTTTTTTAACGGCGATTTTACGTAACAGTTTAAATTAAATTTATTTAATTAAAATTTATTTTATCCGAATAACTAAATATCTAAATTGGCTTCATAACTAAAATATAAAATGTAAATAAAATGACTATTTTTATAGTTTATTTAAAATAAAACAAGCCATTAGTGCATCAAATTAATAAAACGAAAATATTAAACTCGTGGAAGAAAAATAAAATAAAAATAAAAATATGTATTTTAGTGCCATATTCATATTTAAAATAGCTTATACTCATTTAAATTTAAAAATTTTATTATGTTTAGGTTTATATAAATAGAAAAATAAAGTAAGATTACAATAATAATGATAGTTGAATTAAATGTGAATTAAAATACAAAAATCTAATGCAATCGTAAAAGACCTAATCTTATCCGATACCTTTTATGAAAAGTGCCTAATCTTATAACTTAGTTCCTAAGACAAATAAAAAGCCATTAAAACAAGAATTAAATAATAAATAATAATTTCTGAATTTTAAGGTCTCGAAAAGTTCCCCCCAAAATATTTATACATTTGGATTCCAAAGACGCCATAAACGAGAATTAAATAATCCTAATACGTCCGGCAACATTTTCCTAGCCAAACCTTTGTGGTTACTCGTCGCCGTCGCCGCCGCCGCCGGCCGCACTTCCCCGTCAGCATCCTTCGCTACTTCCGTCACTTCTTCCACTTCATCTACCTCTTCTTTCTCCATTGAAATGACGTCATCAGAAAAAAGGGTTGCTTCCATGGTAGGATTCTCCAAGCCGGAAACCTCGTTGTCGGGCTGAACCGGGCTACCGGATACCGGTGTAGCGGTTCTGCTGCTACAGTCCCTTCGTTTGGGGCGGGCGTTTTTCTTGGAAAGCTTCTGGGATTCCCCTTTGGTTAAATGATCTTCGAAAGCTTCAATAATTTGATGGATAAGCTCAAGGTTAGGGGAAGAATCCCAACGAAACCAGTAGCTCGTGTAGCAGTCGAAACAATCGCAGTCGAAAACAGGTGGTTTGTGGGTGGAAGCGCCACGGTTTTGGGTCAGTTTGGAGACGGTTGGCGGTGGCGGCTTCTTGGGAGATGCTTTCTTAGAAGAGGGGAAATCTTGAGAGGTCAAAGAAGGGTTGTTGGAGGCGGAGATGGCGCCAGCGGCGACGGTGGTGGTCGTTTTGAGGGACCTGGTTATCATGTAAGCTAAAACTTCTTTGTCTTCGACGGAAAGGAG
Source organism: Gossypium arboreum (assembly GCF_025698485.1). Classification (NCBI taxonomy): domain Eukaryota; kingdom Viridiplantae; phylum Streptophyta; class Magnoliopsida; order Malvales; family Malvaceae; genus Gossypium; species Gossypium arboreum. The sequence continues at coordinate 47,058,733 of NC_069074.1, read as the reverse complement.
TGAAGCTAGAGCTAAAATGGCGGCTGGGAGAAGCTTGAGAATCGAAAGATAGTCATCGCCAGACGAAGACGGCAGAGGCGATGGAGACGGAGACGGAGACGACGACGGCGGAGAAGGGGAGGGGTAAACTTTACCTTTGTTTTTGTGCTTCATGGTTGCTTTTGTTTTGTTCCAAGGTTGGTTTGTTTTGATTTAAAGGAGAAAAAATGGGAAAGGGATTTTTGTGGAATAAGGGAAAGAATCGGACAATGGTCTTTGTATTTGTATATGTATTTGTATTGAAAAGGTTTAATGCATAATTTTCAACTACATTATCTTAACCAATAGCGTTTTATAACCGGCTGACGTCGTCTCCATTGCCCACTTCCATCTAATTTTTATTATTTATTTAAACATTTTTCAAATTTATTATTAAATTTCACTCACGTTTGAGTTGTTGATGATATTTTTAAATATTTTAATAAATCTTTTAGTTTCTCTAGCCCTATTTTTCCTTATTCAAACTTAAAACATTTATTCGAAATTTTAGAGGGTTCTGATCAAAATATTAAGCTCGAAAATAGACTTGGGCTTGGGCAAAAATGTTTGGCTCATTTAAAATATGAGATAAGCTCAAACTCAAATATTCAAGGTCCAAGTCTGGCTTGACTCGAGTGGTTTTCTAAATTTATAATATATTATATTATTTTTTATATATTATATAATTTATAACACATAAAAATTAAATCTATAGTGATATATAATACAAAAATATAAACATTAAAAAAATATAAATTTCAAAAATAAAAAAAATATTAAGCTAATAATAATTTTAATATTTTAAAAATAATATGGGCAACCTTAAAATGAGTATGAGTTTGCCATTTATCGAAAATTAAACATTTTAAAAAATTACTGTTAAGTTTGACCATCATTGATCGACATTGACTGACGTTTGAGTTTGACCAATGCTGATCAACCGTTGATTGATGATGATTAAATTTTTATTTCAAATTTTTTAATATTTTAATAAATCTTTTAGAATATTTTTTTTTCATTTTTTTTAGAAAAGTCATTAATTTTTTTTTGTAAATCTATTTAAAGGTCGGGTTAACTGCTCAAATTTGAAGATTTATTTGAAATTTTAGAGGGTTTTAATCAAAATATTAGGTCTGAAAATGGGTTTGAGCAAAAAAGTTAATTTAGAATATGGGATAAGCTCAAGCTCAAATATTCAAGGTCTGTGCTTGGCCTGACCCGAGTAGTTTTCTAAGTTTGTAATATATTATATTATTTTTATATATCATGTAATTTATAACACATAAAAAATTAAATCTATAGTGCTATATAATACAAAAATGTAAACATTAAAATTGTTAAGTTACCTATATATAAATTTCAAAAATAAAAAATATTAAACTAATAATAATTTTAATATTTTAAAAATAATATGCGCAAGCTTAAAATGAGTATGGGTTTGCCATTTATAAATATCGACGGGCTTGAGCAAAATTTTAGGTCCATTTTCGGGTCAAGTCGGGCTTGGACAAAACATAAAATGTGTTAATATTATGCTTGAGCTTAGCCCAGATTAGCCCATAAATACATCTATTTTGTTAGTATTTATATATAGGGTGAACTACCCGGTTGGTAATCCAACTTTTATAACGCTTTCGGTAAAAAAAACTTTACAATTTTGTCAATCAACTTTTAGAACACTTTCATTTTAGTCATTCAAGCCTTAAGTCCTTAAGGTGACTGGCTGTACACGCCAAATTATGTCTATACTGGCACACCATGTTTACACTTTCATTTTGGTCACTAAATTTCTAGGTCACTTTCATTTTGATCACTGATTTTAAAGTATTGGTTTGGGTAAAAAAAATAAGGATTAAAGTGAAAAAATAGTAGAATCTAAATGTAACAGCTTGTTTTTAGTGAAATCGAAACAGTGGTTTCGAGACCACAAATCCAATGAGTAAATATTTATTTATTTTAATTTCTACAACATGTTAGTGGTATCATACAAAATTTTCGTTAAGAAATTTTACCGTTTGCATGCTTAATTCGATAAAAAGAATTAAATTGCAAAAGGTGTAAAATTTGAGTTCTCTAGGCTAAAGTGACCTAATGGCTATGCATTAAATGGTTGAAGGTTTTATGTTGTAAATAAACCATTAATATCATGAGTGGAAAATTATGGACATTATATATGTGTTTTTAAAAGGTTAAGTAAAAGGTTAAATTTGTAATTTAGAAATTTAAAGTAAATTAAAATAAATAAAATGGTTGTATCATCTTCAACCTTGGGTGATACCACTGAAATTGAAGAAAAAAAAAAGAACATTTAGGGCTTGAAAGCATTTGGTCATCTCTCCCTCTTGCATGTAAGCATTTTTCATCCTGTTATTAATGATTTCTATGTTTTTGGAGTCGTAGCTTAATCTAGCTAGCCCAGGGACTAATTTGCAAGACTGTTAAAATACTAGGGTTTTGCCATGGATGTATACATGTTGTTTGTGATGTTTGATGGAAGAAAATAAACCTTTGTTGTTAGATAAACAACTTTTGTAAAGTGAATTTTGTTGAAAATGTCAATTAGGGATTAAACTAAAAAATGTGAAATATTCATGGTGAAAATTGAGAAATAATGAAACGTATGAGTTGATATGGATGCATATGAAATTTGGCTAGACTTGGATAGGGATGAAATCCCATGAATTTTATTTTACGAGCTTAAGGATTGAATTGTAAAGAAATCAAAACATTAGGGGTAAAAGCATAATTTTGAAAAAAAATGAATTTGGATTGAATTGAATAGAATGGTTATTAAATGAATTGAATTTATTCGTCTAGCTCAAGAGAGACCTCGTACAGCTTTAGATCAAGGGAAAGAAAAATCTTTGGATTAGTTGATTCCATTTTTACGTTTTTATCGTCGAGGTAAGTTCGTTATACGTTTATTATTAATTGTATTGACTATTTTATATTATTTCATTATTGGCTAAATTTTGAATGTCATTTAGCTATGTTTTAAGAAATAGAAACATAACGTTATTCGAGCTTCGTGCCTAGCAGGCTTTGTGCCAGTGATATTTGGGCTCACTGCCTAACAGGCTTTGTGCCGATGATATTTGAGCTTCGTGCCTAGTAGGCTTTGTGCCTATGTTATTTGGGCTTTGTATCTAGCATGCTTTGTGCAGATATTATTAGGGCTCCGTGCCTAGCAGGCTTTATGTCGGTATATTAAAAATTAATATCAATTTGAACATTTTTGGTTAATAATAAAAATGAAGCTATTATCGAACTTACTAAGCCTTCTTATGCTTATTAGTTTGATTTAATTTTTGTAGGATTTTTGGAACCGTTGCCTTGATTGGATCGACTCGGAAGTTTCACATTATCATCAACATCTCGGTAGTCATTTTAGTTCTTGCTAGTTGGTTTAAGGGGCATGTATTAGGAAAGGTTTTTAGTATTTCAATATTTTGTAAGTAAATATTGAATGTTGATACTTTTATGCTTGTTGCTAGTGAAAGACATTTTGAACTTGTGTGCACAATTAGGTAAATCTTTTGGAACACGTGTAATTAGAAGATGTACAAATCTCTTTGGTGCCAAATGGTGATACTTGAATACTTCAAATATGTAATGTGTATTAGCTTAGCTATAATGAGCTATGATGCTTAATTATGTTAAGTTTTTAACATGTTTGGATGATTTTGTTGGTTACTTGAAATTGAGGTGCCTTGTGGGTATATTGGTTGTATGAATAGATACCATCTTGACCTAGCTTTATTATGCATAATTTAGGTACATCTTGAATGCTTGAATATATGTACAAATGGCTTGTAGGTGTGACCATGGTTTGGGTGAAATAAATGGCTTGAACATGGCTTATTTCTTGTCCACACGGCTTAATACATGGGCGTGTGTCTCAGACTGTATGACACATGGCACGGCCATGCGACACGGCCGTGTGTCCCCTGTATGTTTCAAAGGGTTGCAAGTTAGGCAATTACACGGCCTAGCACATAACCTGGCACACGAACGTATGAGGCTATTTTGAGAGCTACACGGCCTGGCACACAGGCGTGTGGCTTGGCCATATGACCCAAGTCAGAGAGTTACATGGGCACAGACGGGCTGGGACTAGACCTGATTATGGGTTGGGTCACCCAGCCCAGCCCGAAGGCCCGCCCGAAATGTGGGATGGTTTGAGCAAAAATATAGGCCAAAAAATAGGTTTGGACAAAAAATAAGGCCCGTCTAAAAAACAGGTCGGGCCTCGAGTAAGGTATTTTTGGCCCGAGCCTGGCTCGGTCCAGCCCAAATTCACTAAAAGACAAAAGAAATCTGCTCTCTTTTTTTTTAATGTTATTTTCTTGTTGTTTTCTCCTATTTTGCTACCATTTTACTATTATGTTGCTACTATTTTATTGTTATTGTTTAGATATTGTATAAAACTTATTTTATTGTTAATTTTGTTATAATTTTAAAGGCATTTGTTAATTTTATTATTATTTTAGAGGCATTTGCTTGTTAAGTTGTATTTATCTTAGTGTTATTTAAGTCTACATATTTTTAAAATTTATTTTCAATTTGTTGGGAAATATTTATTTTGATATTTTTAGTATTTTTGATGTATTATATATATTTAAAATTATATAAAAATAATATAAAAATTAATACTGGTGGTAGGGTCGACACTGGTTTTAGCATTTTTATTTGGGTCGGGCTTGGGCAAAATTTTAGGCCCATTTTTCGGGCTGGGCCCGGGCCTAGTAAATGGGCCTAAATTTTTAGTTGAGCCCGACTTGAACCCGGCTCATGAGCACCTCTAGCTGGGACACGGCCATGTGTCCCTACTTCGAATGTCCACATGGCCTGAGACACGGGCGTGTGTCTCAGCTGTGTGAATCACTCGGCCTGGCCACACAGCCGTGTGACCCCTACAGTGTGAAAATTTTTATATTTTTCCTTAAGGTTTCAAATGTTCCTGAATTAGTCCTGAAACGTTTTTAAAGTATTTCTAGGACCTCCAGGACTCAAATAAGAGATATTAGGCATGTGTTTGAATGAAATTATTATGAATTATGAAATGTTTAGAATTGAAGGTTTTAAGTTATGATTTATTTATTAATGCTCCGTAACCTTATTCCACGACGGATATGGATTAGGGGTGTTACACTAAAATTAATGCATTAATTTTTTTTTTCAAATTATACTTGTTTATCTCATCAGCAGAAATTCTAAATTAATTTTTTTTCCAATCTTGAAATTATAATAACATCAAAGTCAATTAAATAAATTCTTGCAATTTTTATCTCTTGCTAACGTCGATCGATCTACTATAATATTGAAATTAATTAAATTAATCTCCTTCAAAATTTTAAAATTTTATTTCATGTTTTAAATTATCCTTAACGAAATCAACTCAAATAACTCATATTTAAAATTGTATATGAAACATAAATTTATTATTATTTAATTAATTGTAAGGATTTTTCTTTGTTTTTAGTTATTTGATTTGATTTTAGTTTGGAAACATAAAATAAAATTTAAAATTTAGAAGGAGATTAAATTAATTAAATTAATTAATTTCAATATTATATTTTGGCACAACTATGATTTGAACGAGGAAAGTGAACACCGACCAATAGGCCACAACTTAAAGTTCATTAATTTCAATATTATAATAACAAATCACTTGACTAAGGGATAAATTTTTTCAACATTTTATTTATTTGATTTTGTTTTTTGAACTTTAAAATTTTAATATTGAAAAAAAGAAAATTTAGTACTTTTTGTGATGCGGTAAATAGATACAATATAATAATTTTTAATATATTATTTTAGTTTCTACCGCTTCTTTACTTTAATCCTTAATGTTTTTTTACCCTTGTTAATACTTAAAAACTATTTTTTTAAACAAAATGAATACGACCTAGAAATTGGGTGATCAAAATAAAAGTGTAAGTATAATGTGGCGTGTACAATCAATCATCGTTATAGATTTAGTACTTGGGTGACTAAAATGGAAGTATCCTAAAAGTTGGATAGTTAAACATATATATTTTCTAAATTTAACTATTTTTTTTCAATTTTTATTTTTTCCTTATATTTTCGGGTTTTTTTTCCTTTAAATCATTGCAATTTGTTTGGAGTAATTATATATGTTAATTTTGACTTCTTTTCTAATTTTTAAAGTTTAACTTTTCTTTTCAGAGTTTGTTAGTTTTTGTATTTTGAATTTATATATTTTAAAAGTTTGTAAGTTTTTAGAATTTTGAACTTTTTTTTGTAAATTCCTAAAATGTTAACTAAAATTTTCATTTTTTAATATATAATTATATATTTACAGTTTTCTGAAATTTTATTTTAAAAAATTCATTGTTTTAGATTTTTTTAAAAAATAAAATTAAATTTTATTCACATGAATGCCACATGTGACATTTTGATCGGATTGAAATGTGACAATGGGACTTTTCAAATACGTGAAATGTGTTGGTCGTTCTTTTAATATTGTTAATGTCACATGTCCAAATCAGTTAATGGAATGTAATGTTAACTACTAAAATCTAGGCGGTTTATTTATAAATTGAAAAAGACAAATCGATATAATTTAGGGGTTAAGTCATGCAAAACAGCCCAAAACTGTCCCAACAAGCTGACCCAATCAACTTATTTAGCTTATTTGATTACTTGCAAAACAGCCCTCAAAGCTTCCTTAAACTCCACTCAAACCCTCAATTTTTTTGTGCTTTTGAATATTTGCCCCAAACTAAATTTAACAAAGTTTGAATTATTCAAACTTGCTCCTGGCCCGCCAAGAGAAAGTGCATGGTTGCTAATTATTTTCTATTGTTAGCAGCCACTCTTACCTATAAATACCCCTTTTTCTACTTCATTCATCACATCTTCATTTCCCACACATCTCTTCTTTCCTCTCTTCCATTTTCCTTTGTTTTCCCATTTCCCTTGTCCATTTGATTGCTGATTTCCCGTCTTGAAAAAGAGCCGCCATCCACCTTTGTTTAGTAACATTTGAAGTGTTCATATATACCTCGGTCAATAGAACGAACAAAGAAGAAAGGGAGCGTATTAGTCTGGCTAAAGAGAAACAGCAGGATTACTTTCTAGTTCCCTTCTCTTTAGATTTTCTTGTTTATGTTATGAGCATGATGATGAATATTTATTGTGTTGTTATTCTTGATTTAATTAAAATGACTTAAATTTTGTTACTTCACTTAAACTTTTATATGCTTATTGTTGAAAAGTCAACAAAGGTAGGAAGCAACTTGTTAAAAAGGTGAAGCAAGTTGCACCGAATGTTGAAAAGTTGAATGGGATAATTGCAATTTTGGTCCCTAATTTTTTAGGCCATTTGCAAGTTAGTCCCGAACTTCAACTATAAATAGGCCTTTTCATTTTCATTTCAACCATCCCAACCAATCTTTCTCTCTTAGTTTCTCTCTTCTCCCATTTGAGAATTCTTAAGGAATTCTATTTGTTTGTAATATTTTGGAGATAGTAAAGTTATCATCCGGTGTTAGTGCCCGAGGACGTAGGTATAATTTATCGAACCTCGTTAAAACTCTTGTGTTCTTTCTTGTCCTATTTTTCTTTCAATATTTGAGGGTATAATAGTAGTATTTAATTGTGCTATTAAATTACTATAAAAGGGATATTCGACTAAGGAAAGACTTGGTATTTAAGAGATCCTTGTGATCCACTCTCTTCCCCGGAATTGAACTTTGTGTGATTTTTAGTACAATAATTTACACGCTCGACCCTATTGAAACAACAAGTGGTATCAAGAGTCAAGGTTAATCGTAGTATGTTCGTGGTTGCGTTTAAACCGATCTTCCACATCGAAAAGATTTCCTTAGGTATATTGAAAGATTATGGAGAAAACGGTCGGTGTAGAGCTTCAACATCGTCCATGTGGACAAGACCGACAATTGCAAATGCAAGATTGGCCGTGGAGATCTTTGATGGCACGGGCCATTTTGGTATGTGGCAAAGTGAGGTTCTAGATGCCCTTTTTCACCGTGGTCTAGACATTGCCATTGATGAAGAGAAACCAGATGATGTATGGAAAAAGATTGGAAGGCGATCAATCGGTTGGCATGTGGCACAATTCGATCATGCCTTTCTCGAGAGCAGAGGTATGCTTTTTCAAAGGAGACTTCTGCAAATAAGTTGTGGGTGGCACTTGAAGAAAAATTTTTGAAGAAAAACAGTCAAAATAAGCTCCACTTGAAGAAAAGACTGTTTCGCTTCACTTACGTCCCAAGTACCACAATGAATGATCACATCACCAAATTTAATCAGTTAGTCACTGATTTGCTGAATATGGATGAGACATTCAAAGATGAAGATTTGGCTTTGATGCTGTTGGGGTCACTTCCTGAGGAGTTTGAGTTCCTAGAAACTACTCTACTTCATGGCAGGAGTGATATATCTCTGAGCGAAGTCTGTGCGGCCTTATACAGTTATGAACAGAGAAAGAAGGACAAACAGAAAAACTCAATCAGAGATACAGAAGCTTTAGTAGTCCGAGGTCGTTCATACACTCGGAAGAAAACTCAAAAGGGGAGATCAAAGTCAAAGTCCAGACTCGGGAAAGATGAATGTGCCTTTTGTCATGAGAAAGGCCACTGGAAGAAAAATTGTCCAAAGCTGAAGAATAAGGGAAAAGCTGCTGTAGATGCTTGTGTTGCAAAGCATGATACCAGTGACTCTGAATTATCACTGGTTGCATCATCATCGCTGCTCCATTCGGATGAGTGGATATTGGATTCGGGTTGTACCTATCATATGTCCCTAACCGGAGTGGTTCTCGATTTAGTAGAACTAAATGGAGGAGTTGTTTATATGGGCAATGACAATGCTCAGAAACTGTTGGGATAGGTTCAATCCAATTAAAGAATCAAGATGGATCAACCGAGTTCTAAGCGATGTTGACGCGTGCCCGGTTTGAAAAAAATCTCATCTCATTGGGAGCCTTGGAATCCAATGGTTCAGTTGTTACTATGAGAGATGGGGTTTTGAAAGTGACATCTGGCGACTTGTGATATTGAAGGGCATCAGAAAAATAACTTGTATTACTACCAAGGTAGTACAGTTATTGGAGCAATCATTGCAGACTTCCTAAGAACAAAGAATTGGACTCAATGCGGTTGTGGCATATGAAGTTGGGACATGCCAATGAAAAATCCTTGCAAATTCGACAAAGCAAAGATTGTTGAAAGGTGCAAAGGCTTGCAAATTAAAATTTTACGAGCATTGTGTTCGGGAAAGCAAAAGAGAGTGAAATTTAAGATCGCTATCCATAATACAAAAGGTATTTTGGAATATGTTCACTCAGATGTGTGGGGGCCTTCCAAAACACTTTCGTTGGGAGGAAAACACTACTTTGTTACTTTTGTTGATGACTTTTCCAGAAGAGTTTGGGTGTATACCATGAGAACTAAGGATGAAGTGCTTAGAGTTTTTCTTAAATGGAAAACTATGATCGAAAACCAGACTGGCAAGAAAATCAAGCGGTTTAGAACGGACAATGGAGGGGAATATAGAAGTGATCCGTTCTTCGATGTGTGCCAAGAGTATGGTATTGTTCGACACTTCACAGTCAGGGATACACCACAGCAGAATGGAGTGGCAGAGCGTATGAATCGAACATTGCTGGAGAAAGTTCGATGTATGTTGTCCAATGCTGGGTTGGGCAAGCAATTTTGGGCTGAGGTCGTGACATATGCCGCCATCTTGTTAATCGCTTGCCATCATCTGCATTAGAAAGAAAAACTCCTATGGAGGTATGGTCTGGAAAACCGGCTACAGATTATGATTCCTTACATGTGTTTGGATCTACTGCATATTACCATGTGAAGGAGTCAAAGTTAGATCCGAGGGCAAAAAAAGCTCTCTTTATGGGAATCACTTCTGGAGTGAAGGGATTTCGTCTTTGGTGCTTAAGCACAAAGAAAATGATCTGTAGCAGAGATGTTACCTTTGATGAATCTGTCACATTGAAAAAGGTAGCAGATGAAGATATTCAGACAAGCGATACTCCACAGCAGGTGGAGTGTACTCCAAAACAGGTGAAGTTTGAGCAGATGGGGATTTGCCCAGTTAATAAGTCTAATTCTCCAGCCACAATGGAGGAATTAGAGGTTGAAGAGGTTCTGACCCAAGAACCATTAAGTACACCAGAACCAGTTGCAGTTGCAAGGCCAAGGAGAGAAATTCGTAAACCTGCTCGATTTACTGATATGGTGGCCTACGCCCTTCCCGTTGTTGATGATGATATTCCTATCACTTATCAAGAAGCAATGCAAAGCTTAGAAAGTGATAAATGGAAAAGCGCCATGGATGAAGTAATGCAATCTCTCCTGAAGAACAATACTTGGGAGTTGGCGCAATTACCGAAAGGTAAAAGGGCAATCGGATGCAAGTGGGTATTCGCAAAGAAAGATGGATCTCCTAGCAAGAAAGATGTTCGCTACAAGGCAAGGTTGGTAGCTAAAGGCTACGCTCAGAAGGAGGGAATTGACTACAATGATGTATTTTCCCCTGTTGTGAAGCATTCCTCCATTAGAATTTTGTTGGCCTTGGTAGCACAGTTGAATTTGGAGCTAGCTCAACTTGATGTTAAGACGGCTTTCTTGCATGGTGAGTTAGAAGAGGAGATCTATATGACTCAGCCCGAAGGATACAAAGATGCTGGTGGTAGAAATTGGGTTTGTAAGCTGAACAAATCGCTATATGGATTGAAGCAATCCCCGAGGCAGTGGTACAAGCGATTTGATAGCTTTATGAAAAGGCAGAAGTACACAAGAAGCAAATATGACAATTGTGTGTATTTGCAGAAGCTACATGACGGATCTTTCATTTATCTACTCTTGTATGTTGATAATATGTTAATCGCTCAAGAGCCAAAAGAGATAGATAAGTGAAGGCTCAGTTGAATCAAGAGTTCGAGATGAAAGATCTAGGTGAGGCCAAGAAGATTCTCGGCATGGAGATAAGTAGAGATAGACAGAGAGGCAAGCTTTGTTTGAATCAGAAGCAATATCTGAAAAAGGTATTACAATGTTTTGGTGTAAATGAAAACACAAAACATGTAAGTACCCCACTTGCTTCTCATTTGAAACTTAGTGCTCAATTATCTCCAAAAATCAAGAAGAAAGAGAATATATGGCAAAAGTCCCATATGCTAATGCAGTTGGGAGTTTGATGTATGCGATGGTGTGTACGCTACCGACATTTCACAAGTCGTTGGAGTTGTGAGCGGTATATGCATGATCCTCGAAAGGGACATTGGCAAGTCGTGAAATGGATTCTGCGGTATCTTCGAAAAACCGTAGATGTTGGTTTAGTTTTTGAGCAGGATGAAACACTTGGTCAGTTTGTAGTTGGATATGTTGATTCCGACTTTGCTGGTGATTTAGATAAACGTCGTTCAACTACGGGGTATCTGTTTACTCTTGCTAAAGCCCCAGTGAGTTGGAAGTCTACCTTGCAGTCTACAGTAGCTGTGTCTACTACAGAGGCAGAATATATGGCAGTTACAGAAGCTGTTAAGGAGGCTATTTGGCTTAATGGATTGTTGAAAGACTTGGGAGTTGTTCAAAGTCACATTAGTCTATATTGTGACAGTCAGAGCGCTATTCATTTAGCGAAAAATCAAGTCTATCATTCAAGAACCAAGCATATCGACGTAAGATATCACTTTGTGCGGGAAGTCTTTGAAAAAGGAAAAATTCTACTTCAGAAGATTCCGACAGCAGATAATCCCGCAGATATGATGACCAAAGTGGTAACAACAATCAAGTTTAATCATTGTTTGAACTTGATTAACATCCTGAGAATTTGAGCACCTTCAGGTGTATGGCGCTCGAGAGCGCATTTGGAGGCACTACAAAAGATAACTTTATCGAATTTGGGGAGTTGAAGGAAGTGTGTGAAGATGCGATTATCCTAATCAAATCTTCAAGGTGGAGATTGTTGAAAAGTCAACAAAGGTAGGAAGCAACTTGTTAAAAAGGTGAAGCAAGTTGCACCGAATGTTGAAAAGTTGAATGGGATAATTGCAATTTTGGTCCCTAATTTTTTAGGCCATTTGCAAGTTAGTCCCTGAACTTCAACTATAAATAGGCCTTTTCATTTTTCATTTCAACCATCCCAACCAATCTTTCTCTCTTAGTTTTCTCTCTTCTCCCATTTGAGAATTCTTAAGGAATTCTATTTGTTTGTAATATTTTGGAGATAGTAAAGTTATCATCTGGTGTTAGTGCCCGAGGACGTAGGTATAATTTACCGAACCTCGTTAAAACTCTTGTGTTCTTTCTTGTCCTATTTTTCTTTCAATATTTGAGGGTATAATAGTAGTATTTAATTGTGCTATTAAATTACTATAAAAGGGATATTCTGACTAAGGAAAGACTTGGTATTTAAGAGATCCTTGTGATCCACCTCTCTTCCCTGGGAATTGAACTTTGTGTGATTTTTTAGTACAATAATTTACACGCTTCCGACCCTATTGAAACAACACTTATGAAGATTGATTAATTGTTTGAGTTGGCATTGGAAAATGTTCAAGAGATTGGTTAATTTAATAAGTATATATGTGCATTAGCTAACAAATTACCAAATTGTCATGAAATTATTTGTAACAATATGAGCATGAGTTTAGTCATTCTAAGTTAAAGAATGTGATTGATCCAACACAATTATGCCATCTTGATTTAAACCCATCTTTTGAAATCGTGTTTTGAAAGTTTTATTTTTATTTTTATTTTATTTTACTTAGTTAAATTTTAAGTTTTAATCAATTCCTCAAAATCAAATATTTTCATTCACCAAATTGTCTTAAATTGCATTTCATAAATATTTTCTTTCACAGTCCTATGGGTACAATAACTCGAAATTTACTTGTCACTTTATTACTTGTTGCAATTATATACACTTAGCACATTTTCATCTTTTCATTTATCTTATAGTGGGACCATGTATATTAAATAAAATAAAATTATAAGGAACTTTGAAAAGAAAAGAAAAACTCTTCAGGTGGAATTTGAAAAGGGAAATTAAGGCACTAAAATTCCTTTTGAAATTACTCACAAAATTTGAAATTCTCCAAATTTTTTTACCAAAATAAGTAAATAAGTAGCTCCTTATAGCCATTATAAGGCTAGGTCTTGAAACTTATAGGCCAACTCTTAAGACTTACAAACTAAGTCCCAGTACTTGGTCTTCCAGGTGAGTTTTGAGGACTTACAATCCGAGTCTCAAGACTTGGTTACTAAATTGTCTTGTAAACCTTAAAAACACTTGGAAATACTTGACGAACAACTCAAAACATTTGATTAAGAAACACATTAAGTATTTTGTATGCCTTGGTCACTAAATGAATTAGAAAATAAACAACTAAAATTTATTTTAAATATTATTATATTTACATGAAATTTTAAAATTCAAATTAATATACAGGTGTGTTTTTGAGTTAATATATATTTTGATAGTAATTAATGAAGCAAAAAAAGAAAAACAGTGAACACTTGGGGCAATTTGCTAAGTTTTGAACATAGATGGTAAAGAAATAATAATGCATTTAAGAGCAATTTTCATTGTGATCTCGTAACGCATATATAAAGTAATTAAGTCGTAATTGACATCCATCCATCCATTCCTTCTTTCTATTTTGTTCTATTATTCCTAAAATACAGATATTATTGTTCACCTATAGATATTAGATTGAGTAAAAAAAAAAGTATCCAAATATTAAACATCGATACAAATTGTGAATTAAACATATTATTTTTATATTTATTAAAAGTTTCATATTAAAGCAAACAATATCCTATTCATACCTCACTCTACTATATACCTTTAACTCATGTAGTCAAAGTTTATGAGGATTACTCCATCAAGCATTAGTATTAGTTTTTTTAACTTTTTTTTCTCTTTAATTAAGGGGGAAATGAACAAAACATGGGAAATAAAGAGCAAATTGTAGAAGAAGAAATTGTGTTGAAAATTTACATGCATTGTGAAGGATGTGTTTCAAAGGTTATCAATTGCTTGAAAGGTTTTGAAGGTTAGAAAATTTTCACTACAAAAATTTTAAGGTTTTTTTTCCCTTTTTTTTTTTTTTTGTAATTAAACATGGTTTGAATTTACAGTCAAATTTAATGTTTGGGGTTTTGTTAATTTGATTAGGGATTGAAGAAGTGAAGACAGATATGAAAAGTAATAGAGTGGTAGTGAAGGGACAAAAGGCTGATCCATTGAAGGTCTTGGAAAGAATTAAGAAGAAATACAGTACAAATGTTGAGCTTATTTCTCCCAAACCAAAAATTATACCTAATGATCACAAAGTACAAGAGAGGTAATCATCCCTTTATTTACTTTTCTATTTGATAATTTCTTCTAATTTCATGTTGAATTGGATGAAATGAGTTTTAATAATTTAAATTTTGATATCAAATCGAGTTTAATTTATCGAATCAAATCAATAGATGAGGTTTTAGGTGTTTAAGAAATTACTTTTATTTATACAAACATATACACATATCTGTATTTAATTATTAGCTTAATATATAATTTGGTATTTGAATTTGACATTTTTTTATGTAGTATGCGTGTTATTTTTGGTTTAATTTAGTACCTATATTTGACAAAATTTATATATTTTGATATTTGATGAAAATTTATAATTAGCTAATAATATTAGCAATTAACTTTTATCAAATTAACCTTAAAACCCAAATTAAATCATATTTATGGGACTGTATTTAGTAAATTAAATATAAAATTAAACAAATTCATAATTACACTAAATTTACTCTATTAATAAAGTTGTAAAAATTCAAACCTAGTAATATTAATAATTATCTTTCATCAAATCAATACTAAAATCAGAATTAAATACTAAAAAGTTAATGCCAGTACATTTGGGTAACAAAATATATTACTTTTAACAAACGCATATCTAGATTAGATAAAAAAAAACTTTAAGAACCACATCAAAAAAATATCAATGAGTAAAAAAAAATGTCAAACTTAAATACAAAATGATATATTAACCCTTAATTATTCAAAGAATCTTTTGATATTTGAAAAAAAAAACCTTCTAATTTGTTAACTCATTTGAAAAATTATAAAAAAATATTATTTAATAAAATATATTATAATGAGGGTGTTTTTGTTCATATTTTCATATAAAATCAATAAAATCTCATATTTAATACATTATAATTTTAAACTTCAACTTTTATCATTTTAGTAGGAAAATATATATACTTTTTAATAATTACTAAATCATGGTACATTTACGATGTGCTGTGAAATATATATAAAAATTAGATGTGAGTTAAAATTAAAATAGTAAAATTAAAGTATTAAAGATGTCGAGATTTTTAGTTCAATTCTGATTATGTATACACATTTTCCCTAAATTATATATAAATTGATAAAATATTCTCAAAATTATATTGACCGCACTTTTAGAATTTTAACAACTGACTTGATATTTTAAAAAGAATTGAATACTTTATTTTTGTACAGATTATAATTCAACTTGTTTCGCTTCAAATCAACATACACTGTGAAGGTTGCGCAAATGATATTAAGAAATGTATAGAGAAAATGAAAGGTAAACTCTTTTCTCTTTTAATTTACAATTTTAATTATCCAAAATGTACTCTTTTTTTTTTTTAATTCAAACATTGTGAAAATTTGAGTGTTTAATCATCAACCCTAAATATTAAGTTATTATTATTTTTATTTAAGTTCAACCATCCATTGTATCTAGATTTGTTTATGATCTGACCCGCCGAAAAGTGAAAGGGTTTTTGTAAAATATATATCTAAAAAATGAGCTTGGGAAAAATATAAGGCTCATTTAGAAAATAGGCTGGGTTTCGAGTAAGGTTTTTTCGGCCATGCGTTTGGCCCGACTAGAATATGAAAAAAAAAATCATGCTATTTTTTTTTCACTATTATGTTGTTATTATTTTATTGTTATTGTTTGAATATTGTATAATTTTTATTTTAGAGGCATTTGCTTGTTAAGTTGCATCTATCTTAGTATTATTTACGTATACATATTTTTTAATTTATTTTCAATTTGTTGGAAAACATTTATTTTAATGTTTTTAGTATTTTTGATGTATTATATTTTTAAAAAATTATATAAAAATATAAAAAAATAATACGGGTAGGCCAGGGCTAGGTTTTAGTTTTTTTATCTGAATCAAACTTGGACAAAATTTTAGGCCTATTTTTCAGGCCGGACCTAGCAAATGGGCCTAACATTTTAATTGGGTCAGCCAAGCCCATAAACACCTCTAATTGATAATTAATTTAATTTAAAAATTCCTTATTATTAAATAGTAATTTAAGTCAAATAAAGTCAAATCGTATTTGAAAGACTCATACTCTTACGAGTCGAGCCTACTAAAACAAGTAAATAGTCGGAACCTGAATAAATCTTACATAAAAAAATATATATGTATATATATATATATATATATATATATATATATAAAGTATTATTTAGATTTGTGTCTATGAATATATAATAAGAGGAAGTCAATAAATAAGAAAATATAATTAATGTTGATGATTATTAGGGATTTTAAACGTGGAAGCAGATATGAAGAAGTCGATGGTGAGGATTACAGGAAGTTTGGATGCATCAAATATTGCTGAAACCATAAGGCGACGACTGGGAAAACATGTTGAAGTTGTGGCAGTGGAATCCAAGGATAAAAAGACAAACAACGATAAGGGAAATGAAAACAGCAACAAAAAGGGGGAGGAAGAAAAGATTGTAGTGTTAAATTACCCTCCACAATATTCCGCACAAAATATTTGTCCCAATCAAATTTTTAGCAACGAAAATATCTTTTCATGCTCCATAATGTAAATCAACTTGTTGAATTCCGTACTACATTTTTCTCATTAGTTCAAAATAAGGGAGGACTGGATTGTAACCATGGAACATGTTCCCAATAATTTCTTTTCTTTACCTTTCTAGGCATCCGAATGTAGCATTGCTTTCAAGTAATTGTTTCCAAAAGGATTTGGGGGATCCCAATCCATTGCTATGAACATAGGCACTTTGTACTATAATGGGAATTCATTTGCATGTTAATATTGCACCTCTTCTTTCCGTGGCAGTGAGCAAGTGTGCTAGAGATCCACCTTTTTATGTTAGAAATTGTGCAGCCAATGCTCTTCCCAAATTGATGCACTCATTAGTTTTGGAGAGGATGGTATTTTTGAGCCATTTTCATCCCATTTTGGAAATTTTCCTCTTGTTACTGGATTTAATGTGATGCTATATCATTTAAATTATATTTTATTGCAAGGTATATTGAACAAATTTTATTTAATCTTGTTTACAATTTGATTCATGATTGTTTGAAGTGCTTGAATACTTGGTGTTGTACCCAACTAACTTGTTTGTATGTCTTTGAAAAAAAGGATTGTATGAAACTATGATTCCACGTCATCCCTATAACTTTTCTTTAGGAGGATGACAAATCAAATTTTTCCTACTGAAAAATATTCAAATCCAACTAATTATAATAAAAATCAGAAGAAAAAATTTAATTTGTCATTCTCTTATTGAAAAAGGGAAAAGGATAACGTGAATCCTTTCTAGTATATCTTAAGTGATCGGTCAACTTTGAGTCTAGGAAATAATAGCATTTTTGGCTCATATAATGCCATGTTTTAATAAATATTAGTACAACCTAATTTTATATGGGGCATTGATTATCTTGCAAATTCAAGGAGTGGTATGTAACTATTACTTCATAGATTCTACCTCTATTGTTATTAAAAAGAGCTATATTCACAATCAATTTTTTTTAGAAGAAAAATATTTGTTTCCATAGAAAAAGCTTTTCAAACTAATGTTATTTGTTGATTTATATTTAATACTTAAATTTATTATTTAAATTAACTAATAAAATAATATTTTTCTGTCATTAAAATATTTATGTTGTATTTGTTTCATTAAATTAAATTTTCAAAAATGAGTTCAGAAAAATTTATCAAATAGTGAAATATTTTACGTAAAATCAACCAAACACTTTAAAATCATATCATTTTCCAAAAATCTTACAATTTTTAGAAATCATTTTCTGAAACAGCTTTTTAGTGAATCAAACAGACCCTAAATAAAAACTTATGTATTATTATTATTTAGACCACTAACTAGGTTGAAAAATTACTAAACTAATCTTACATATTTGAAATAAGTTATATTCTTGTAAGGGTATTTTAATCTTTATACAATTTAAAGAACACCAATATAAAATTTGCCTATTTTAAGATTCAAACACATATCACCATCGTCTATAAATTATTTTCTTTAATATTTCAACCAAAATTTTATTTTATGGCTTAATGATATATTTGGCCCACCAAATTTACGAAAAAAAAAGTCATTTGATCCATTCAGTTAATTTTTACCTTTTTAGTTCTTAAACTTCCACTATTTATCAAATCACTCCAAAATAGTTAAAAAGTTAACATTGGTTAACTTTGCTGACGTGACATAAATGTGGATTGCCACATTAGCAATTAATTAATTTTTAAATATAAAAAAATAAAAAAATTAAATTATTTAAAAAGTATAACATTAAAAAATATTTTTAAATTTTTAAAATTAATTAATTGCTTACTCTAACAAATGTTATCTTTTCCATCCATTTTGGGGTGATTTGACAAACAATGCAGGTTTAAATACTAAAAGAGATGAAAAATTAAATGGGGAGCTAAAATGACTTTATTGTAAAGTTGGAGGGTCAAGTAAGACATTATTTTATTTTAATATTTTGTACATTTCAATGTTATTACACAAATTGGTTCATCCACATTGTTTGTACACATATAATGTTTATAATCTATGTAACACCCTGAAATTTAGGGTCAGAAGTTTTGGAGTTTGTAGTTAGGGTCAGTGAGTAGGTTGAGCAATTGGGCTTGTTTTCGCATTTTAATGTTAAAATGAGCTTGTTGGTTTGGTAGTAGAGAGTATGTTATAATTAGCTTTGGCTTAATTACCCTTCCTAAGGCTTAGCCAAGATTTGAAACACAAAGACACATTTTCAGATCGTAAATACACACAGAACCAAAATAAGTGCCTTAGAACCACACGCCTGTATGCTCTGGCCGTGTGGAAATACTTAGGCTGTGTGGGAGGTCACAAGCCCGTGTAAAAAGAGGCATATGGCCGTGTGGCTGAGGAACACGCCCGTGTGAATAGAGGCACACGCCCGTGTGACTTAGGCACGAGCTCGTGTGGACCAGGGACATGGCTGTGGAAATAGGTCGTGTAACTCTCTGTCCAAAATATGCTAATATAGAGTACAGGGCAGACACAACTGTGTGAGGGTCTCACACGCTTGTGTGCTCACCAGACATGGTCGTGTGTGCAAAACACACACTCGTGTGGGATCCCTAAATCCCCAAATTAGCCACACGATCGTGTGGCCAGGCCGTGTGGCACCAAATCACTCAAACCCTAATTTCCAATCACACAAGCCCATATGAAAATCGACTAATTTTCCCAAATCAGCCATACTGCCGTGTGGCGCCTAAGTCAGCCTAGAAACCCTAATTCCCAAAAGCACACGGCCGTGTGTATCGGCACACGTTCGTGTGGCCAACCGTTTGGTCACGAAACCACCCTAAAAATAGCCTAGAAAATGTGCTTTCAGCCACGAAGCACTCTTTAGCCCTTGACAGTTCGAAAATATGCCAAAACACATAATTTCTAAGCATAAGACAACGATACAACATTGAAACTAACAGGTTTGCAAACACCTACACACATGATGTCAATATTCACAAAAAGAACAAAAGAGGATGCAAAACCCACATTTGATTTGACGACAGTGAAGCAAAATTGTTCGATATCTATGCAGCAAAAACCGTTTTCCCCAAGCAAATTGTTTAAAAGAAAAATCAAGAAGAACCAAAAAGAGAAGAAACGAAGAGAAAAAGAAGAGGAGAACGTTCAGGAGAAAGAGAAGAAAAATTTTCAAATTAATTTGATAACTTCAAAAAAAAAATATTATTACTAACTAAAAATAAAAAAAAATAAAAAGGCTCTCCAAAATGCACACCTAAAGACTTGAACTCTAAACCTTGAGAAACACTAACACATAACTTACCACCAGACCAACAAGCCCATTCTAACACTTAAACACGCGACTAAACACAATAACTTGCCCTTCTCTATGACCCTAACCACAAAACCCTAGAACTTTTAACCCTAAAATTTGGGGTGTTACACCGAAAATAATGAATATATACGTTGAACAATTCCAAAAAATGAAATAGTTCTAATGCATGAATATTTCATATCACTAAGAGTAAGATTCAGACTATGACAAGCACAAGACATATATAATGCTCTTGGATTTATTTCAAGAAATTGCTTTTGAACACCTTGGTGCTTCCTTTTCATATTGGAGTCATGATCATAATTCTGACCCCTTACATCATCAACATTAAGATCAAGAGAATTCAAAACATCTTGTAATTTATTAAAAAGTCTCAATCCAGATGTAGCATCTACCTTCAAAAACTCTAAAAAGTACTCTTCAATTTTTATTTTATTAGTTGAGATATTCATACATCGTACTATTAGAGTCATTTGTTATTGATGACCAATATCAGGGGTACAATCAAGAATTATAGAAAAATATTTTGTATATTTGATGATATTAATTATAGAACTTTTAACACTATCAACCAAAAGGGAAATCAACTCATTTTGAATTTTAAGCCCAAGATAATGACAATGAATTTTACGGTTTTGTATGCGTCTAACATGATCTTACATTATCACATCAAATTTTGCAATCATTTCAATCAACCTCAAGAAATTACTATTGCTATCTTGATAGAGTTTTTCATTGGATCCTTGAAAAATCAAATTATGAGTAGTAAGACATTTCACAACTGAAAATATTTTAGGCAAAACTTGCCTCCATCGCTCATTCTCTTTCATAATTTGTTTTAAAGCTTTTATAAATTGTTTCATTTTTATCCAACCTTACTCTTCTTTTATTCCAAGTATTCATATTAGTCATATGCTTAACATTGTTTTCATGTTGTTTGAACCTCTCACTAATATGCCTCCAATCATTTAAACCTTCATTTGCTAACAAACTTTTGTTACTATAGATTTGAATAACTTACAACAAAAACAAAACACTTTGTCAACATGTTTGGAATAAACCAACCATTTTTCTATCACTAATCTCACCATTGCTCAACCTCCTAGAAAAATAAGTATATGAAAAATGCCTATTATTATTATTATTGAGAGGAAAATCAAGATTCATTTATCTTATAGGACCATTTTCAACTGAAATGTCTCTTTTTTTATTATCAAGATTAGCCCAATTTCTAGGATCATAAATATCCAAAGAAGGAATTGTTTGCTCTTCATCAATGCCAATATTATGAGGAATTGTTTGTTCCTCATTAAGAACAAGATTTTCAATAGTGGATACATTTGGCACATCATTAGGCTCATTTGAATCATTAATTTCATCGTTCTCTTTGAAATCATTATGTAAACTTTCATTTGATTGATCCAAATTTCCATTAAAAATTACTTTTTTAAAAATAAATTTATCAATAGCACATTGCTGTGATTTTTAGGCAACATTATATATAAAAGATAAATTAGATACTCAAGTAACACAAGAAAATAAAACAATAACACCTAATAGAAGAATTCCAAGTTGAATATTTTCTTTAACATTTGCTAATTTCAAAAGTCAAATCGAGTCATTGGAATTCTAAAATATAATTATAATAATCAATTAATAATAGACACTGTAATTAACAATATCCAATTATATGTGAGGAAAATGCAACTAAAAAATTAAATGAGTAACAAAAACAATTAAAATTTCAATTGTATAGAATCATAAAGAAATGGTATGTAGTAGTATACTATACGATGGTTCATCAAAAAGGGAATTAAGGGAAGAAGCTAAATATAAGGCTGACTTAATGACTTTATTAATTAAAACCCAAAAATGTCATCAAATTAAGAATGAAAAGATTACAAGAAATAAGAGGAAGGATAGAGATTTATACCTGCAACAGTGGTAGATCCAGCAGACTGCGGATGGGAGGCTCTCAATCTCTCAAATATAAAGTAAAAATTAATAATTTCAATTAATTGATGCTAATGAATGATGAATAATGTATTACTCAAATAAATTTGGCCTTATTTAATTTGTAGAAAATTTCTCCCGTTGCCATGATTATGAGCAAACAAAAAAGGTTGAATGCTAGTAACGGTTAATTTTTTTGGGGAAAATTGAAATTCATTTTCAACTTTAATGGTAGGAGTTAGATTTTAGGAATTAGAGAAGGTTTGGAGAAGTCAAGGAGTTGAAGATGAAGTATTTATGACTAATAATTGAAGGCCCTAGGCATTTAATTAATTTATTTTAGTTTGAAGATTTTTTCCCACATTAAAAGTTGAATAAATAAATTTTTTTGGGTTCCTTTTAACTTTGGATCCTAGGCGGCTACACTTCAAAATAATTTTTATATATTTTTCTAATTTTTTTTATATTTTAAAAATTAATTAAATGTTAACATGTTATCTACATGTATGTCACGTCAACAAAGTTGGAAAAGGTTAAAATTTTTATTTATTTTGAGATGATTTGATAAAAACTTAAGTTTAAAAACTAAAAATAAGAAAAATTAAATGAGGAGCTAAAATAATTTTTTTATAAAATTGAAAATTCAAATAAGTCATAATGCGAAAATTAATTTATGTAAAGATACATTAAGGAAGGTAAAGAAAAGGGAAGACAAGAGTCCTTTTATGGGAGAAATTGATAATTTATGTTGATGTAATCGTTGTTATGATAAGTTAAAATTAGCCATTTAACTTAAATATTTAAAGTTGGTCATATCTATACTATTAGAGATAAATATCAAAACTATGTATGAACTTTAATTTAATGTACAATTTTATATATGAACTTTGATTTTATACAGTTTATACTTGAAATTTTTATTTGATTCAATTTTCACAAATCACTAATAGCTTTATTGAATTAACATAATTTTACATTGATATATTGCATAAAAAATAATTATATTAATCCAATATGAGAAATAAATATATGTATTTATTTATTTAAATGTGTACAGTTGAATCAAAATTAAAGTTTCATATATATATATATGAACCTAATTTAAGTTTCATGTATATAATTGCACCAAATCAAAGTTTATGTATCAAATTACACATTAGACCAAAGTTCATGTATAAATTTGATGTTTATCCCATACTATTATTTAAATTCCTAGTTAAGTTAATGTCACGAGCCAATTGAGCACAAATTTGATTAGAGAATTTACTAAAATCTTCATTCATATTTAAAATAAGTTATTTTTAGAGTTGTGTTGATCCTAGCAGTTATGTTATTCAAGAATACTTTAGCTTGTTTATTTTAAAAGCAAATAAAAAATGGTGTGATTTGAAACTATGCCAATTGTATCAGAAAAACTTAAAAATAAGTTTTAACTTTATTTTACACACTTTATTACTTTTATCAATTGTATATATCTATACTATTATTTAAAACTCCAATAAATTGATGTCAAAAGTCATCTAGGCACTAACTCGTTAGGGAAATTATTAAGATGTCCTTTCGTATTTAAAAATAAATTATATTATTTGAGGATACTTTAATATTTTTATTAAAAAACAATAGAAATATGTAGATGGTGATATTCAAACCCATCCTAATTGCATTAAAAACCTTAAATTTACTACTCAACCAAAGCTTCATTTTGATATTTCTTTTATATATTTTAATTTGGGGATACTAGTAATGTACTTTTTTTTATTCTATAAGTAACCTTAACAAATTGCCACATGTTCTTTTATTTTTAAAATATTTAAATATTTTATTATATCCCTATAAAACACTTGTTAGCCCCTGACTCTACTTGTGGAGTCTAAAAACTCCACTGATAGTATATTAAATATTATTCATTTTAATTTTAGGGTAATTATCTAGTACACAGGCGGTGAAAATTTTTTAACTCCACAACCGTGGTTAAAATTTTGTCACATGTCATATTTATTTATTTGTAATTATTTTATCCACTGCCAGTTAGGTAAAAAAACTTCATAATCAGATTTAGGATGATGTTGAGTGTCCTTTTTAATTATTTAATTATACCCTAAAAACAAATGATATCATTCTAGACCCACTTGTGGAGTTCTTTTACTCCACTGACAGTGTATAAGATAATAATTATTTATTGATTTTAAAAAATTAAAAATAATTTAAGGACACATGACAAAATTTCAACCCCGATTGTGGAGTTAAAATTTTTCATTGTTAGTGTGCCAAAAAAGTATCCTTAATTTTATAAGTGAGTATTTGGTACACTAGCAATGTACTTTTTATATTCTACAAGCAGCCTTAAAAAATTGACATGTGTTTCTTTTTTTAAATATTTCTTTTTTTAATATTTTATTATACTCCTATAAAATATTTGTCAACCCCCTGACTCTACTTGTGAAGTCAAAAAACTCTAGGGGTAATGTACCAAATAATTTTCCTAATTTTATCATGCACACTTTATTACTACATCAATTGTAAATGTCTATACTTACTATCATTTAAATCCTTGATTGAGTTGGTATTATGAATCAACCAGACATTAACTCGATTAGAAAAATTATTAGAATTTTTTTCGTATTTAAAATAAATAATATTATTCAAGTGTAATTTAGTTTTTTATTTTAAAATAAAAATAAAAAATATGCATATTGTGAGATTTGAACCCGTACCAATTGTATTAGAAAAACCTTAAAATTACCAGTCAACAAAGCTTCGTTTTGATATTTTTTTATACATTTAATTTTATTATGCATATTTTATTACCTTCATCAATTGTATATATTTATATTATTATTTAAACCTCTAACTAAATTGATGTCACAGTCAATTGGGCATCAACTCGATTAGAAAAATTACTTAAATATCCTTTTGTATTTAAAAATAAGTTATATTATTTAAGAATATTTTAGTCTATTTATTTTAAAACAAGCAACAAAAAATATGCATTTGGTGAATGTGAGACTTAAAACCATGCCAATTGCATTAGAAAATTTTAAAACTAAAGCTTTATTATAATATTTATTTATACATTTTAATTTTATTATGTGCACTTTGTTACTTTCATCAATTGTATATATATTAATAATGTTGTTGATAAAGTTAGTATCATAAATTAACTAAACACCAACTTAGAATTGCTGATAGTACCATGATAAATAATTGTATTGATTTAGTATTCTAAATCTGATAGTATTTATGTGTTTAAATTTCATTTTACTTATAATTTGATCTATTCTTTTTTATTTTAATATTGTAAATATTTGATTTTTTTTTTTATGTTGTAAAAGGAGAGGCTAACAGTAGCCTAAGCAATTATGTGTTCACTATCTACCAAAAAGACAACATTCCATGTTTATCCTGCTCAAACGGTTGCAGTACTGCTCGTGGGGGCTCTATGAAGGCATGTAATCCGCTAGTTGAGTGTTGTCCAAGCCGCTCCATGCCATCAGCCACCGTGTTCTGTTGTCTGCTAATGTGCCGAAAAACAATATGGCAATGCATCTTACCTAGCCTTTGAATTTCCCTTATTGCTGTCATCCGGTTCCTTTCTGCATATCCACTACAGACAACATTTATCAGTAGCGCATTATCGCTCTCAGCTTCAATCCTTTGAAATCCTCTCCCCCAAGGTTACTGGATCCCCTGTAATAAAGCTCTAGCTTCCGCCTGACAGACAATTATGTTGCCAATCTTTTGTGAAAATCCCAACAGCCATACACCCTGAGCATTCCTTATAACTCCCCCAATAGTGGCAGTCCCAGTTTCTATCACAACTGAACCATCAGAGTTCACTTTCACCCGTCCTCCCTTTGGTGGTGACCAATTGCTAGTAGAGGTGTCGTCGATGTCCAGATTCATACCTATACGAGCAAATCCAATATTCTTGGCCCACGAGATACTTGTTCCAAGGATGTATATTGGAGATGCTACTCTGCCCACCATTAAACAGAAAATCATTCTTGTTTTTCCAAAGTTGCCACACAACAATAGAGAACATAGAACTACAAGTGGTACCCTCCACTATTGACTGAAAGCTGTTGTTCAAATTCCAGGTTATCCATTCAGGCAACGAAAAAGAGAAGAGCATAGAGCGAACTTCATGGGGAACAATTATGTTCCAAATACTCCTAGCAAAACAACAATCCCTCGTTACATGCAACCCACTCTTCCATGAAGCCCTGCGCCGTGCGCAGTGACTTTCCTCTGTCATACCCCGCCTTTGCCGCTCACCATTGGTTTATAGTCTATCATTAACAAGAAGCCATAGGAACTGTCGAACTCTCTACGACGCATTAAATTTCCACGCAAAACTCCAATCGGGCTATAATCGCCCTCATTGTCCATGATACATAGCTTTATAAGTTTCAGAAACAGAGACTATCCCATTTTTTAACCATCTCCTAGTGCACATATCAATACCCGCATTCTCAGTAGGAGGTAATATACACTCAATCATACGTAGGATATGACGAGGTAATATCGCCTCTAAACGATGCCAATCTCATTCCCCATTTTGATCCACCATAGCTCGAACTGGAATAGTATCATCCACCTCGTCATTCCCAGTGTATTGATTTTTAAACGGTCCAATCTCAGTAATCCAAACATCGTTCCAGAAATTGACCATTCCCCTGTCACCTAAGGACCATATAATTCCTTCAATAACCTCAGGCCAAATGTTTGACAAGGCTCTCCAAATATGAGAGCAACAACTCCTAGCAACCAAACACATTTTATTTTTCTCAGTAAATAGTAGCATAATAGTAATTTTCAAATTCATTATTAAATCTGATTTTTTCTTCTAATACTAAATTTGGTATAATGGTTATACCCCTATTTATTCTATTTATTTTTCGTCTTTTTATCCCTTAAATTTATATTTTTTATTAAATCACACTAAGTGGATGAAAAAATTTAATTTTTGCTAAACTTGTTGGCATGACATTTACTTAAATTACTATATGGATGACATCTAAGTATTGACTATTGATGAGTGAGCTTCCTTAATCTAAATCCTCCTTAATTTAGTGGTTAACAACATTGATCCCAATTAACAAACGTAGGTTTCCTCGCCTCAGATAAAGATCCCCAAATGAAGGCCTTAGCTAGTTTTTCAATTTCATTACAAACCGTCACATAAATGAGTGCTCATAGAATAATCCGAAATAGCCAATAACACTGCTCGAGTGAGGGTGAGCAGCCTCGCTATTGACAACTTCTTTGCATTCCGTCCAATCAATTTCTTTTAGACCTTCTCAACGAGGAAATGGTACGTTTCTATTCCCAATCGACCATGGATATGTGGGCTACCAAGGTATTTGCCAAGGTCAGTAACCCTCGTAAAACCTGAATTATTGCTGATAGTAAAAGCTAATTTCTCTTGCGTATTCTTCGAGAAAAAAATCTTCGTTTTAGCAACATTCATTCAATGCCTAGAGTAAGAACAATAAGTATCAAGAATATCCCTCACCACCCGAGCATTTGTCAAATAACCTGATAGGCTCTCAATAATCTACAACCGCATCTTCAATCAATTGCCCAAGACGCTCCATCCTTAATACAAAAAGATACGGTGATAGGAGATCCCCTTGACTTATTCCACTAGAAGGCATAAACTCATACGTGACCTCTCCATTCCACAAAATCTACATGAAATGTGTAGATTTACAATGCATGATTACCCGAACAAGGCCGGTAGGCAAACCTACATCAACTATGGTATCCTCCAAGAAATCTCATCTTAGGTGGTCATAAGTTTTCTTCATATCAATCTTGATAGCCATCTACTTATTTTTACCCTTACAAGTGTGTATAGAATGCATGATTTCCTGGGCAACTAAGATGTTATCACGGATATGTTTTCCAGCTATAAAACTGACCTGATTAGGCTAGTAACTTTGGCCATAATTGGTTTCAGACGATGGACAATTAGCTTCGTAACTAGCTTATCAAGTACTATACATAAGCTAATAAGCCTGAACTGAGCACGAGATTTTGGATTCCTAACTTTTGGAATAAGAATCAATAAAGTTTTATTCGAGCCTTCATCTATTGTTATTATTAATTAGTTTCAAACCATACGTGGTTTCCACATATATCGATGTCATAAAATTTTTTATTATTTATAATGTTCCTTTTATTTACTTGAATTTTCAATTTCATTTTTAAAACATATATTTTCTAGTTATTTAAATATTGTTTTGTATTTTCAATATTACTAATACTTTTAATTTTATTTATTTATTTTAATATTAGTTAAGGTTTATTATTTTTGTTGATTTACTTATTAAATTGTTAGCGTTGGAAATTAACTCAATCCATATTCATACTCCTTAGTATTATTCAGTTTCTGACAATAATCTTACATTAGCTTTCTCTCTTTGTTTTAAAATTTTGAGTAAACTATATTAGTAGTCACTTAATTAAGATTTTTTTGTTATTTAATTATGAAATATTACAAAATGGTGCCTAATTATTCTAATTTTCTTTACAAGTGAATTATCTTTTTGCTCCCCTTCTATTTGTTAAATCTCTTCTTTATTGTTTGTCTTTTTTTTTTTCTTTTTTTCTTTTTGAATTTACATATGGGGCTTTGTTGTAAATGATAGATATGTTAGGATTTACTCTTAGCGCAGTCAATTCGTCATACTACTTGTAATTTACAAATTGGTTGAAAAAAATAAATAACCATATGTTTGATTGATTTAATCTTTGTATGAATGTTCTCAATGTTTTTGCATGAAAAAAAAATGTATAGTAAATATATGTTCTTTGATGACCTAAAATTGAACTGACAATAAGTTGCATTATATGAGTGGATTATAATGAGAGAAAACAACTTATATTAATAGGTAAATTAAATTGTTCACAGTCTGCAAAGTAAGATAACGCAAATGATTCATGCAATTGCAAAGTTAGGGGACTCCAAAACCTTGTAAAGTCTTGATGCATGCAGGGTCATAGCAACGGGTCTTGTCCAAGGGCAAAGCTAGGAAACTTTTTTAGGGACAGCCGAAATTAAAATGTAATTTTTGTGATAGTAAAAATGCAATTTCACTATTTTAACAGCCTATATCTTTATAATTTTTAAAGAATTAAATCAAATTTTTATTTTTTTTAGGGAGACCAAAGTACAATTTTACCTTTACTAATTTAAAATTTTATAAATTTTAAAGGGTCTAAATGAAAAATTTTTCATTTTAGGGGGGCCAAGGCCTTTGCCAGCCCCCTTATCTACGCCTCTATCCTTGTGCCCTCTCCCTTCAAGCTGAATGAGTAAATTGCTCTTTAGCTCTTCCATAAAATTAAAAGATTCAATTTAGGCTTTTTAGCCTTTGATTAAATAGAAATTTTCTAGTTTTAGCCCTTTTGAAAAATTAATAATTGAATTTAAGCCTTTTTAATAAAAAATAGTTTTGCCCCTCCCCAATTTTATAATCTTATCTCGGCCCCTTTAAATAATTTTGTTAGCTTCACCCCTAGATGCATGGTCAATCGAGAGGTTCACCGTGAAATTCATGACATAATTTGTTTCTTGAAAAACATGTTGGATTCTTACCTTTCAATGTTTATTGCGGAGTTTGGAAATACTCCTCACTAGCCCTAAATTGTTGCTTTGAACATCAACAACAATTACCATGTTGACGATTGAGATATCATCACGTTCTACAATTACTTTATCAAAGCCATACTCCCAAGTTATCTACAAGCTATCATATATACCCCACAGCTCTGACCGAGTGATTGTACACCCCTTTATTTCAAGAGTAGCCAAAAACCCATCAACCAAAGTTATCAAGGAGAATAGCCCCTATTGTCGCTTTATTCATACGTGCTTTAACAATCGCGTCAGGATTTTGTTTGACCTAATTCTCTTTTAATTTAAGGTAAATTATTAAAATAGTCACTTTTATTTATCTCAAGTAATATTTTATTTACTTATGTTTGAAATGTTACGTTTTAGTCACTTATTTTATCGTGTTGTAACATTTTAGTCACTGAGCCATTAATTATCATTAACGATGTAATGGTAAGCAACATGCCACGTTAAATCATCTTTTCAAACCAAAATTTTAGGTTAAATTCTACAATTTGTCCCTATATTGTTTCATTTTGAGCAATTTAATTTTTTTCTTTTATGTTCTTTGAACTTTTATTTTTTTCTTTTTATTTTCCATTATCTTCTGCTTCTCTCTATTTTCCTCCCTTCTTCATCTCTTTTAACGTAGTTTTTCTATGTTTTTCATTTCTTAAAACTAGTCCACAACCTCGTCTCACTCGAAAAAATTAAATTGTTGAAAAAAATAAAGTATAGGGACTAATTTAAAAAAAAATGGAAAACATAAAAAAAACTATGTTAAAAGAAATGGAGAAGGGAGAAAAATAGAGTTAGAAGTAGAAGAGAATGAAAAATAAAGAAAAAAAAAGAAAGTTAAAAAAACATAAAAGAAAAAAATTAAATTGCTCAAAACGAAAAAAATATAGGGACCAATTGTATAAATTAACCTAAATTTTTTATTTGAAATGATGATTTAGCATGTCACGTCAGCACCGTTAATGGTAATTAACGGCTCAGTGGCTAAAATGTTATACCAGATAACGTAAGTGACTAAAATGTAACATTTCAAATATAAGTGACTAAAATGTAACCTGAGCTAAACAAAAATGATTGCTTTAATAGTTAATCCTTCAATTTAACCCATCCAATACTTTGGATAGATCTAGATGGTTTGTTCATTCTTTCGATAGGAGCATTCATCATAGATCTCATCCAAGCCGTACTATGCCTAATGACCTCATGTTGCACATACGTTAGTGAAATAAATAGTAATATATAATATTATTTAAATCACAAGATCGAACCAGAACAATATAGATATACATACATATATAAAATTTGAAAATAGAAACTAAAGATTGGCTCGAAATATTATCCTCGTAAGTAGGCAGGAAAAACAAAATGGTAGTTGAGGCTTGTTTTCAAAATTTCCTTAAGACAGATTCGGCCACTCCTTTGGTGCTGGAGAAACGTTGGTTGACTGTCTCCCAGGATACAACAACAAGATGAGCATGGTAGTAGCACAACTGTAGTGATCAATGCACTATAGCCTTGCCTTCGTCTATCACCGAAAACAGTTTTGAAAAATGTGCAAGGTCTCGAAATTTTGGAAAACTCAGTGTGTATACGTGTCTGTGAATAAAGGAGCCATAGAAAGACCCAACCGGTCCAAACATTTTGCATCACCCACGTCATGCTGGTGCATCCCAACCCCGGCAGGTTTGGGTTTGCAACCCCCTACGTGCGAGAGAAAGCATTAGTTTAGTCATTCAATAACCACTTATAACACCCCTAACTTGGGTTAGACGCCAACACCGGGTACGAGGTATTGCTGTTCACAAATCATATATATACGTACAAGTCGAATCATATGAGCCCGTTAAAACTTAAAAAACTTTTTCAAACTTTATCTAAAACTTCTTATCATGGGCCCATAACACCTCTTAGAAGCTACTTGGGACCAACTCGGGTCCTTTAACCAACACTAGGAAAATGACCTTTGAAACAGGGCACATGCCCGTGTAGATGGCCTGTGTGGATGGGCAACATGCCCATGTAGAACTTGAACATGGTCATACTGATGGCCCGTGTGGCAAGCACGGCCTAATCACCTAGGGACACGCCCGTGTCCTATATCCGCGTAGATTTATTTTTCAATTCGAACCTACAGAGGTTTTCACACGGCTTGGCACACGTCTGTGGCCAAGGCCCGTGTCTTTCACACGGCCTTTACAGGCCCATGTCTTAGCCCGTGTTTGGAAACCTTAACATTCTGTTAACAATCCTTAAGGCTCACACGGCCAAGGCACACGCCCGTGTGCTAGGCCGTGCCCTTCACATGGCTGAGACACATGGTCGTGTCTCTGCCCATGTGTTTACTACCATGCATACTGACTTGCAATTTTTACGTGCAGGGGACACACGGCCAGACCACACTCCCATGGGGTTGGCCGTGTGTAAACACACGCCCGTGTGTCTACCCGTGTAGAATATATGAGGCTATCTACCAAGCTTTTTGCCACCCTGAAACACAATCTAATGCCGACTAACATATCAAAATCTAACTTAATATGATTTCTCGACCAAACAACCATAGCTAAGGCTTGTATACATTTTATGTACTCAAACATGCCAACAATTTCACATTTATGAAAGACTATCTAGCATTCATATAATAACTTTCAATATTAGCCATTTTTCATGGCCTTATACAAAATGAATCAAATGCTAAAGTAAGCCATCACATTTGGCCAATTAACAATGACACAAAACTCAAAAGTCTAAGTTCCTATACATGCCATATTCAAAATGATAAATCTAATTATACCGAGTGCTTCAGTTGATAGTGTGATTGATGCCTCCGACGTCTGTTAATCCTCGAGCTAGTTAGGCGGCATTATAAGAAAATGGAAAAGAGAGAGAGTAAGCATAAAGCTTAGTAAGTTGCATGCAAATAAATATAACAACAACATTACCATTCATCATCATGCTTATTGTACAAAAGTAGGCATAAGCACAACTTACTCATCACTAACCAATACTTCACATAGCATATATTGAGCTCACGTCTCATACATTTCAAATAGGTACCTGTACCACTAACAACATGGTTATAATTTTCTCATTTAACTTTAACTGTAACTCTCACCGTTGAACCATTTGAAAGCTATCGGATGTTCACTAAGCCTCAAACATAGGGTATATTACACTAGCTCATCCATCAAGTCGATGCCATGTCCAGACATGGTCTTACACTAGCTCTCACGTATCCGTACCGATGTCATGTCCAAGACATGGTCTTACACTGACACCTCTATACGTGTTGATACCATGTCCCCAGACATGTCTTACACTGGTTTACATCTCGAGGCTGATGCATGTACTAGACATGTCTTACACTAGCTTTCATTTTAATGCCAATGCCGATGCTATGTTTCAAACATGGTCTTACACTGGCTCTCATAATATGGTCGATGCATGTCCCAGACTTGTCTTACACTAGCACATAAATAACCCGAATGTCATGGCATAAATATCCGATTTATTTTCTAAGGTTCAAATGGGAGCTCTTCTATCTTAATATTCATCATACATAATCATTTCCACAATTAAGTAATTTATGCTATATCAATTCAAACACATATAATAACAATGTAGTTGTATTATCTACATACAACTTACCTCGAATTATAAAATGTAGATGACTAGTTCAACTTAGTCCACTTGCTTTGTTTTTTCCCGGTCTAGGCTTGGATTTTGTAATTCTTAATTTGCAAAAGATACTAATGGCTGATATTTTTAACTCTCTAAACCCCCTTTTTGATGCTAAAAATCGGTGAAGAAGAAGAAATAAAAAGATGAAGCCTTTTATGTTATTTTAATATTATTACTAGTCAAAATAGGTCACCAAAACCTCACCTAATTTTGACTTCCTTGTCTCATGGCCGACCAAGCACTATTCTAGGGTCTATTTTTCCTTTAAAGACCCCCAATTTATGATGCATGGCAATTTAACACCCTTAGCTATCAAATTAAGACTTTTGCACTTTATGCGATTTAGTCCTTTTTCGCAATTAGGCTCCCAAACGCTAAAATTTCTTCACCAAATTTTTCATGCACTAATATAAACATGCTATAACTCTAAAATAATAATAAAATAATTTCTCTGACTTCAGATTGGTGGCCTTAAAACCACTGTTTTGACTAAGCCCAAAATCGGGTTCTTACAATTCTCCCCCCTTAGGGATTTTCGTCCCCGAAAATCATACTGGTGAATAAATTCAGGTATTGGCCTCTCATGGTCTCCTCGGGTTCCCATGTGGCTTCCTCGACTTTATGTTTATGCCACAAAACTTTCACGAGTGCTATACTTTTATTCCTCAATTGTTTGACCTCCCGAGCCAAAATCTTAACCGGCTTTTCGCCATAAGTCATGTCTGAGCTAAACTCAACCTTTGTTGGCGCGATCACATGCGAAGGATCCGATCTATACTGACGTAACATGGACACATGAAATATGTCGTGAATCTTTTCCAACTCTGAGGGCAAGACCAATCGGTAGGCAACAGGCCCTACTCTCTCGGTAATCTCATAAGGTCCAATAAACCGTGGACTCAATTTGTCTTTCCTTCCGAATCGGAGAACCTTCTTCCACAGGGACACTTTCAAAAATACTTTATCTCCGACTTAAAACTCGATCCTTTTCTATTTCAAATTCGCGTAAGATTTTTATCTATCCGAAGCGGCTTTCAAACAGTCGCGAATCACCTTAACTTTCTCCTCGATCTCTTTAACTAAGTCAACCCTGTGTATCTGATTCTCTCTTAGTTCAGTCCAATACAAGGGTGTTCGACACTTGCGTCCATACAAAGCCTCATAAGGCGCCATTTTCAGACTTGATTGATAACTGTTGTTGTAGGCAAATTCGACCAGCAGTAAATACCTTTCCCAACTTCCTTGAAACTTGAGAACACAACACTGTAACATGTCTTTTAAGATCTGAATCACCCTTTCTGACTAACCGTCAGTTTGGGGGTGAAAAGCCGTGCTAAAATTCAGTTTCATCCCCAATACCTCTTGCAACTTCCTCTAAAACCGCAAGGTAAACCTCAGATCCCTATCTGAAATAATCGACAAGGGCACTCCATGAAGTCTCACGATCTCAAAAACATATAGATTGGCCAATTTCTCAAGGGAATAGTCAGTACGCACTGGTATAAAATGTGCCGACTTAGTAAGTCTATCAACAACTACCCAAACTAAATCCTTTTTCCTTGGTGTCAAAGGCAACCCTGACACAAAATCCATGGTTACTCAGTCCCACTTCCACTCGGGAACCATCACAGGTTGAAGTAAACCTGAGGGTACTTGGTGTTTGGCCTTTAATTTTTGACAAACTAGACACTTAGAAACAAACTCGTCATCCCCGACCACTAGTACATTTTCTTCAAGTCGTTATACATTTTTATAATACCCGAATGGATAGACAAGCAACCACTATGTGCCTCTCGTAAAATCCTCTGAATAAGCTCATTATCCTTGGGTACACAAACTCTGTCTCGGTACATCATACAATCGTCGGTACCAATACTAAACTCTATTTCATTTCTCGTATCACACTGAGCCATTTTGGCTTGCAAGTCCCTATCACCTTTCTGAGCCTCACAAATCTGTTGAAGGAACGTAAGTCTAGCTCTCATCTCAGCTAGAATCAAGCCATAATCAATCACGGTCAACTGAGTATTCATAGCCCTCAAGGTGAACAATGATTTCCTACTCAATGCATTGACTACTATATTAGCCTTTCCGGGGTGGTAGTCAATCACCAACTCATAATCCTTTATCAGCTCTAGCCACCTTCGTTGCTGTAGATTCAACTCTTTCTGAGTCATTAAATACCTGAAGCTTTTGTGGTCAGTGAACACTCGGCATCTCTCGCCATACAAATGGTGTCT
This sequence comes from Gossypium arboreum, assembly GCF_025698485.1. Classification (NCBI taxonomy): domain Eukaryota; kingdom Viridiplantae; phylum Streptophyta; class Magnoliopsida; order Malvales; family Malvaceae; genus Gossypium; species Gossypium arboreum. The sequence continues at coordinate 47,023,034 of NC_069074.1, read as the reverse complement.
CCAAATTTTTAATGTCTGAATCATTAAAGCACATTTTTGGGGTTGTTTTTGGGTGGTTTCGTGACCACACGGATGGCCACACGGGCGTGTGCCGATGCACACTGCCGTGTCTTTTTGGGAATTAAGGTTTTCGGGCTGATTTAGGTGTCACACAGGCATGTGTGTTTGGGAAATAGGGTTTGAGTAATTTGGTGCCAGACGGTCGTGTGGCTAATTTGAGAATTTAGGGATCCCACACGGGTATGTGTTTTGGACACACGGTCGTGTCTGGTGGGCACGCGGGTGTGTGAAACCCTCACACGACCATGTTAACCTTACACTCAAGTTTAGTGCAAATAGACAGAGAGCTACACGGCCTATTCCCACGGCCATGCCCCTAGTCCACACGGGCATGTGCCTCTCTTTACATGGGTGTGTGTCTTAGTCACACGATCGTGTGCCCCTTTCTACACGGGTATTTAACTTCCCACAAGGCCTAGGCATTTCCACACGGCCAGAGCAAATGGGCATGTGGTTCTAGGACACTTATATTGGTTTTGCATGTGTTTCTGATCTAATTACATGATCGTGTGCTTTAATCCTTGGCTAAGCCTTAGGAAGGGTATTTAAGACTTTGATTTTGGCTGCAGCTTATGTGAAATTGGTAATTGATGTGTGTGATGTCTGACTCTGAACTCGGTTAGCTGGGATGTGTATACATATCTGTTTCTTTCTGACTGTCTGTGGTTGTGCTCATTGTTTCCTGTGATAATGCAAACATACATACACTTGCATAAAGTTAAGTTTTGGGGGGGACTGCGAAGAGAAGGGAGTCTGATTCTGATCTGATGTAGCAATTTTACTGCAACTTTTCTATACAGCGGATTACCACATTGCACTGTACTACATGTACATCAGCTTTGCTGCGTACCATTATACGATTTGGGCAGTGTAATTGCAAGTTGTTAAGCCATCGTTTCCGGGCAACCTAGGGTGGCAGGTCATTATTGTCGGGCAATCCGAAATGACTTTACATGGTGTGTAGGTTTGGATGGGCCTTTCGATGTCTTAAGTGGTGTGTTTTAGTTGGATGAGCTTAAATAGCTCTTATGGGGTGTGAATGGGGGACGAAAAGGTGTGTTGGCTAGATGGATAGGTTTTATTGCTTGATTGTTTTTCATACGCATCTATTTGAGCATTCTGGGTGCTTGATTATCTGATTGTATTCTGTCTGACTGGAAACACATTTGACTAAGTGTTTTGGGTGTGATGTGATGTGGGTTTGAAATATTACGTTTCGTTGGGACGTTGATCTCGAAATTACCTTCTGTTTCAGTATATATCTGTAGTTGTTCGATATTGAATTGTGTACTGTATTTTTGTTCCTAGTTTTTTTTTCTGAACACATACTGAGCTCGTGTATCTCACCTCCTCTTAGTATTTCCTTTTTAGGTGCATTTCAGAACTTTGACGCTGGACTTAGTATGCGAAGGTCTCAGACAGTCTCAGTAGGAAATAAACTATTAGTTTGTGTTTTCAGTTTCTACTCTATTATTCAATTTCAAAATGTAAAGTTTTATAAAATGTGGTACAAATTTCGATTTATGTTTTATTCGTTTTTATTCCGCTTAAATATACTACCTTAACTGTAATTTTATTGATTGGATTTTAAATAATTAAATTTTACAATTCGACATGTCAATTGTTTTGTAAAAATTTACCTACGATCACTTCGGTAATCCATGTAACATTCGGGATTTAGTCTAAACTTGTAGGCCAAGTCCAAATTCATTAAATCATTTTTAAACTATTTTTTGCTACTTCAATCCATTTACCTTTGCTATTTTTAGCCAGTAAAACTTCCATGCATATCATGGCTCATTTTCACTCTCTGCACACCTAAAAAAAATCTATCATTCTCCTCTTGCTCCTCCTCCTCCCTTCTTTTTGAGTTCGCTAAATATTTTCTATTACAATCTATTATTAGCTTTTTGTTCATGTTTTATAACGAAAAAGTTTGTTGAATCTTAAAAGATACACTATATGACAAAATATCCTTTTAAAGTCAGTAACCAACACACCTCAAATTATTCAATTTGTATTCTTAATTCATTAAATTGATGAATATTTCTTAGCAAGTTACGTACACAACAAATTCATTTTAATCTTTCTATTTCATAATAGATACTTAATATTTTATTTTCAATTCAGTAATGTATTATTATAAAAAATTGTAAAACGCATTTGTAATTATTTGGTTTTTCTAATATTTCATTTATATATATATATATATTACATAACTGTAATTTTTTAATATTTGCTTGATTTAACTATGTATCCAGGTGTACTCTTTTAAGAAAGACCCATCCATTTAACTTTCAGTCAATGCCAAATATTAAATAAATTTAATATAAATACATTCATTTAATACAAATAATTTCTCAAACAAAATAAATTTCCAGAAACAAAACAATATAAACACCATCATCATTCCCCAAATGCATCCATGAAAGGCCTTACAACGTGAAAGAAAAAAACACCATCAGTTAGTAAATCCAACTTACTAACTTTATTTAAGGACTAAATTGAATAAATGATAATTATTATAAATAAAATAAATAATACAATAAATATGGATTAAATCAAACAAATTAAAATAAATAGAGTTAAATCGGGAAATCAAGTAATTGATTAAGTCACATTACGGGAATAAAATAAACATAGAAAATGACGAGATCATATAAAAACGTGAAATCAGGAAATCAAAGTAAAAAAGCAAAATCAAAAGAATATATAAATAAAGGAAAGAAAATTGAATTGAAGATTCATACAAAAATTGTAAAGAAAAAGAGAAAAATAGAACACAGAGATTTTACATGGACACATTTTCAGGAAAAATATCTAGTAGAGGAGAAGAAAAATTCACTAATTATTGAATTCGAATAATACAAGAAGAGAAACGATTACGTTTATTTATAGGTTTAATGATAAAAGCAATATAGTAAGGTTGGAACATCTTATCCAAATGAATATCAAATAGAAGAAGTATACTTCTATACGGATTTCACTTATGCAGTCTATACCGTACCTCTTATCTTGCCACTTTTTTTTAATAGGAATTTGGGTCACACAACTCAAACTCAATTCATATTTTCACCCTTTAAAACTCATTCTCATTTTCGTCTTTTGAAATCTTGGGAGAGTTTACATGTAGAGGTGAACAAAACTCAATTATATTAAAAAAAATTGAATTTCAAGTTAATTGAATCAAGTTATCTGAGTTTATGCGAGTAAACTCGAATAAGTAATTCAAGTTTTGAGTTCAAATCGAGTTGAACTTTACAATTTGAATAACTTGAATAATTCAAATAATTCGAATAACAGATTGGTGTAAATATCCCTTTGGTCCTTGCTAATTTTGAAAATGAGCAATTTGGTTCTCTCTTAACAAAAATTATATCAAAATAATTTTTAAAATTTAAAATATTTATAAAAATTCTAAAATTTATATTTTTAAAAAATTATAAAAATTTTAAAAAGTCCAAAATATATATAAAGAAAGTTAAAAACATAAAATTTTACTAAAATAATAATTTTGGGAACCTAAATAAGCTAATTAATGATTCATGTTTATCATACTAAAGTATCTTCTTTTTTTCTTTGAAAAGGTTTTTAAATATATATAGTTTCAAATTTATGTGTTTTAACACGTAATTAGTTATATTGTAACAAGATTTTAATTTGACATGTTTAATTTTTAAGTTAATTCAAACAATTTTATTCAATTCGAGTCAATTCGATTCGCAAAAATTTCAAATTGAATTAAGATAATATTCGATTAACTCGAAATTTTTTCATTCGATTTAACTCAATTTAATCGAACATATCTATTGTACAAGCCCAATTTTGGGCCCAATACCCAAAACCCACTAAACCCAATTACAAACCAACCCAAATAACTCATTAACTAAGCCCAAACCTCACCTAACCCTAGCCCACTATCCTAAACCCTCCAAGAAACCCTAGTCACAAGACATGCTCCCCACCCTTCGCTCCACCACCGACGCCTGCAAGTGGCCTCTGCTCCACCACCGTTTACCTGCAGCAATAAAGGAAAAAGAGACAGAAAACAAAGAACAAGTTGTAAAAAAGAAAAAAACGCCTATAAAAGGCTGAATTCAAAACCATTGTAGCATCGGCATTTTTTTTTTGAAAAAATAAGAAATAATATTAGATTTGAAAACAAAATACAAAACAGAGAACAGATCCAGCAATACCGAAAGCAAAAAAACAGTCCAAACAGAGAAGCAAAAATCCAATAGCCGAAGGTGATTATCATCGTTAATTCCTTTCCCTTTTAGCCTATTTACCTATATACACCTACATATTATAAATATATTTTAAAACGCAAAAAAAAAAAAGAAAAATTTACCTTTTTCGAAACTCCGGCCACCGTGCACGATGGCCGGCGACGGCGATCGGACTGACGTCCCTCCCCTGGCCGGAAATCGCTCCGGACCCTCCCTCTTCCACTTTCCTCTTTTTTTTTTCCCTCACCTAGTCTCAAATGATTTTTTAAAAAATTTTAGCTTTTATAGGGGACCAAAACGCACCGTTTTGGCCCCCCCTGTTTAATGATAAAACGACATCGTTTTGGAAGCGGGTCGGGTCGACCCGACCCGCACTGTAAGGTGATCCGCGTGTTTTTAGCGGAAGGGCTATTTCATAATTCGCCCTTCCGCATTTTTATATTTCATAATCAAGTTATTCGGTGTTTATAAATTGACCCCGAAATCCATTACACTTTTCAATTTAGTCCCTCTTCCAACGGTGTCGTTTCAAGTGTTTGGATAAATTGCTTATTTGATCCCCATAGTTTAACGCGTGTTCTAATAAGTCCTTCCTCCTTTAATTTCTTTCAAAATTAGCCCCAAAGATTTGGTTTTAATCTAATCTCATCCCTTTTTCATCTTTTTACCTTAAATTCCATATTATTTTTTTGTTTAATTCAATTTTAAATATTAATTGTTATATATATATAGTATTGTTATCATTATTGTTTTATTATTATTGTATTATGTTTAACTATATATATATGTTTTTCGTTTCGTTTCTACTATTATATACATATATTATATATTCTTTAATATTAATATTAGTTCACATATTTCATTACGTATACATATAGGTATTTTTGTGTATATGGTATTATTTTCATGTATTCATTTATTTATATCATTTAAAAAAATAATTATATTAAGTATATACTTGTAAATATCGTGCTATTCATATATTTCCTGTTATTTCATACAAATATCTTTACATTATTCATCATATATCTCTTTCATTTTTATGTATATGTTTTTAGATATCATAACATTTATATATATATATATATATATATATTTTTTTTGCATTATGTCACGTATACATTTTTATCTTTACTATTGTGATTATTAGTATATGTTTTAGTATTTATGAATATATCTTTAATACATATAAGTATATATTTATTATCAATAGATGTTTTCAACATTATTATTACGTATATTACGTGAATATCTTAACATTATATTATATATGTATTTATATATATTACGTATATATATACCCCTTTTAATATTATATTTTTATACATATATGTATATATTATATTTTATCGTTGCTAGTTATGTATTTTACTATCTCATGTATATACTTCAAACACTATATATATATATTTTCCTTTATATATTTCTCATTACTACGCACGTACCCTAATACACATATGTATATACTTTTATATCGTTATCATCGCCATAATTGTCATTTCATTTTGCCATTATTTATTTATTTATCTATTTGCTTGCGTATTCGACCATTTCACTTTCCTCACGCATTAGTCTATATTTAAGTATTACTAACCTTGCTTTTATGTCATCTTTTATAATTGCTTGTTATTGTCATTCATTATTACACGTTATTATTAATATCATGATCTGTTTTATATATTACTATGAATCACATTATGTTTTTACTCAATACTTTAAAATAATTCTTTCATAAAAGTGATATTCAGTATTTGGTGATTCGAGATAATCGTGCCCTAACTTCTCGGGTCTCGATTTTCTCATTTAATTTAAATAATGAGAATACTCTTTTAAATTGCTATACTGAGTCTAAAAAGCTTATTTTGAGCTTGAGGTGTGGTGCCCTAACTTACGGGTATGACATTTTGATATCTCGAAATAAGATCTTTTGCAAATAAAGGCAATGTTCGGGTTCGAAATTCAAGGAAGCGTGCCTAACTTCTCGGGTTTCGATTTTCCTCGTCCACCCTAACTAACCGAATATCCTTTTAAAAGAGGTTAAAATACATCGATTTTAAATAAAAGGCGAGCTCATTCTCAAAAGTTCGAGATGCCGTATCCTAACTCACTGGATATGACGTATTGTTGCCTCGAGACAAGAATGTCTTTAACATTTTAATGTTTTACAAGGAAGGATCATATTTCAAAGTCTTTCAAGTTTTTTATCTTTCGACACTAAGACACTAATTAATCAACTAGGTACCAATTTTTGGGCGTATCGAGGGTGCTAATCCTTCCTCGTGCGTAATCGACTCCCGAACTCATTTTCTGATTTTCGTAGACCAGATATTATCGTTTTAGTGAATCTTAACTCTTAAATTGATTAATTTGAGGTGACCCGATCACACCTCATTAAAAAGGATTGGTGGCGACTCCAATTTTTTCGTTTTCATTTTCAAAATCCAAATCGATTCCCGTTTTTTCTAAAAAATGGTTACGACAGCTTGGCGACTCTACTGGGGATCCAAATAAGAGAGTCAAGCCACAAGTTGATTAGCTTTTGTCTTTTTGTCAAAAATTAAAAAATTGGTTTTGAGATACGATCCCTCCATTGCATCTCACTCGTTTTTCTTTCGGTATTCATCATTTTATTCCTATTTTCTTTAATTACTTCGGTTTTTTATGCATATATCTTTGCACATTGCATTGCATGACCGCTATGGTCACACCCCTTTAAGTGGGAGTGAGAAACTACTCCTTCGTGAGGTTTTCACCTCCGTGCAGGATAGTGGATCGCTTTTGGGATACATCCGTACCTATGTCTTCGTGAGATCTTCATCTCCGTGCAGCCATAGGGAAATGTATTCCCCTAAATTGAACTCGATCTGTATGAGCCTATAATGGGTGAAGATCGAGGAATCTGCTGGTTCAGGTACCCTTACTCTAGAACCAAGCCCCATATAGCGAGCCTTACGAACACACCCTAGGTAGAGCCACTCCGAAACCCTAGTGGTTACCTGAGCAGGTGCTATATTTATATTCGTTGTTTGCTTTGAATTATGTATGAATTACTGACTAGCTTTGTTTTACTTTGATTGTATTTGCATGGCATTTTCATCATAAAAGGTGTTGATTCGCATTCGGTTCCTAAATAGATAGCTTATCATGGAAAAGGGGTTTTTTGATAAAGTAGAAGACAACGCGGCTGTCCGGATATGGGCTAAGACAACACAACAAGAGAAAGGTGACAGTCTTACCAAGGGGTATGTGTCAGAGTTATGGAATTTTACTCGGATCAGCGTAACTCAGAATAATCTCCAAGAGATGAAAGAAATATGGGGCCAGTGGGACGACGCGGTCAAACAGCTATTCTATTGTCATTACGGTGATTTACCTTATCTGCTTGATGTCAAGGTAGACGAGCACCTGTTTCGAGCCCTTGCCCAATATTGGAATTCTGCTTATAGTTGCTTCACTTTCGGGAAGGTAGATTTGGTACCTACTATAGAAGAATACGACCTTGCTCCATTGCCCAAAGATTCGTGTAGCGAATTTATACCAGACCTGCTAACGTCCTAGGATTTTCAAAAAAATTGATGAACATCACAGGGATGAGCGAACAGTGGGTGACAACTCGGATCAAACAAAAAGGAGATGGTAAATGCATTCCTTGGAGGAACCTGAGGGATCTAATCTTAGCGCACCCCGACGTGAAGAAAAGGGTAGATGTCTTCGCCTTGAGCATTTATGGGCTGGTCGTCTTCCCCAAGGCTTTGGGGCATATAGACGAGGCTGTTGCCGACCTTTTTGACAGGCTTGGTAAAGGAACCACACCTGTACCCGCAATCTTGGCTGAAACTTTCAGATCATTAAATGCTTGTAGAAGAGCGGGTGAAGGGAGATTTATTGGGTGTGCACAGCTCTTGCTATCCTGGTTCCACAGCCATTTTTGGAAGGTGGAAAAGATCCCGTATCGTATCTTCTCTGAAAATTACTCTCTGCTGAAAGAGTTAGTGGCTACATCGAGGCGAGATGATGTGACAGAAGAAAATTGGATGACGGTTCTCCAAAATCTGCAAGAAGAAGATGTTGAATGGAAAGCCCCGTGGATGGTTCCTGATGAAATATTATACTGATGCAGAGATTTCGATTGGGTTCCCTTGTTAGGAGTATGGGGGGCCGTCGGGTATGCTCCTCTGCTTACATTGCGACAATACAAATCCAGACAGTTTACACCACCAACGTACGGGTTAGCCCAGTGCGAGTTCATGTTTATAGGGAATAATTACAAAAAGAAAGTTCGCGAGATATCAAATGCCTGGAACCAGACTCGTAAAATGAAGAAGTTTGCTGCCAATCCCATGACTACTCCTGAGGACGACCGATGGTGGAATCAGAAGATTAACGACAACATCCCTACATCAGATTAAGGGAATCCTCAGTCGATAGAAGATCACTTGAAAGTAATCCCATCCGAAATGGAAATCATCGAGCAAGATTTCGAGAGAAAGAGTCGGAGCTAGAAAAAGGATCGAGCATTTGGAAGAAGAAAAGATGCGATTAGGGTTAGACGTCGATACCCGAAACTAGAAGTGAAAGACTCGTAAAAGGGAAAAACAAGGTCAAGAGAACTTAGACGGTTTGAAAACGGACTATAAGAAGTCTGCAGATCAATGAGAACCGTGGGTTAGGAAAAACATCCGAACAATGGCAACATGAAGTTAAAGAAGAACAAAGCAAAGCCAACCGTGGGAGGAAAAATTTCGCGATGCTCAAGCTCGAGAAGGTGCTCTGAAAAGAAGTTTGGTGGAAAATCAGAATGAGAAAGAAGGGTTAAAGATCCGGGTATCAGAGTTAGAGAGGTTATTGTATCAGTATCGCTCGCATAATTCTGCAATCGAGTTGAAAGCTAGTCAGAACAGAATCAAAGAATTAAAAAAGAATATAGAAGAATTCAAAACAGCGCTGCAAAATCGTGAACTTCGGATAGAACTCCTCGAGGTAAATAACGGCGATGGAAGGAGCAACTTCATCAATCTCAAGACCAAGTCGAGCGGGGACTACATCATGGGTAAGCTTTGACTCAAGTCAGAAGTGGTGACTACTTGCAAACATTAGCAGTACAAGCCGATGTGCTGAGTTTAAAATACGAGTTAGAGTCGGACCGAGGCCAAAAGCTAGCTTGGCTTCTTAGACAGGTCAAGGCCTTAAGTATCAGGGCCAAGCCTTATATATAATCTATTTTATATAAAGAAACTTGTTTTCTAGAAAAGTTACTCTAATGAAATCGAATTGGAATCAACGTTTTTTTTGCATTCATTACATTCATGCATCGGCATTGCATCGCACGCACTAAAACTCACAGAAAACCCTAAAATCGTGGATGTTACCTGGAACATCGTTCACATACAAGAGGAAAAACAAGAGCAATGGATCAAAGGTTAGAGAGATTGGAACAAATGAAAAAAGAGATGCAAGATCAACTACAAACACGTATGCAAAAACAGCTGGCCAAAATCTAGCAAGATGTAAGGGACCAGATGCTGGAGTCCCAAAGGAGTATGATGGATCAATTAACGCGTCTATTGGCTGGTGGATTAGAAAAAGGGAAAAGCCCCATAATCAATGCTGGAGATGACAACGAAGATCCCGTCTACCCTCCAGGGTTTGTCCCAGTGGACGTCCAAACACAACCTGATGTGTACCCAAGAAGGCCATCAGTCACAATCAGGCCTTAACCATTTCAAGTCGGTGTCTCGGCACAGATGAATTATCAGACTGGTTCGGGCTCTAATCCGGGGGACAATCCGACCAACCCTGTGGTCCTCAATCTCGATGAAGTAATAGAAGCAGAAAAGACAAGGGTAGAATTCCCGAGAGAGCTTGAAGAAAGATGTAGATGGTTGGAAGAAAAATTTAAAGAAATGGAAAACACCGACTATCGTGGTGGAATCGACGCTAAGGAATTAAGTCTGGTTCTAGACCTGGTACTCCCTCCCAAGTTCAAAACTCCAGAATTTGAGAAATACAACGGGACTAGCTGTCCCGAAGCTCATATAACTATGTTCTGCAGACGAATGGCAGGCTATGTCAATAATGACCAACTATTGATCCACTGTTTCCAGGAAAGTCTGGTTGGGGCCGCTTCTAGGTGGTACAACCAACTGAGTCGTAACCAGATCAGTTCATGGAGGGATTTAGCACAGGTTTTCATGAAGCAAGATAATCACGTGATGACATGGCTCTGATAGAGTCACGTTACGAACATGGAGAAGAAACAAATGAGAGTTTGTGCAATACGCCCAAAGATGGAGAGAGGTAGCAACGCAAGTTCAACCACCTCTTCTGGAGAAGGAAACGACCATGCTCTTTATCAATACGCTGAAGGCTCCATTCATTAACCACATACTAGGGAGCGCTACTAAAAGCTTCTCAGACATAGTAATGTCTAGAGAAATGATAGAGAACGCGATAAGATGTGGAAGGATTGAAGCAGGGGAAAGTGCTAAGAGATCAACCCCGAGAAGGAAAGAGAATAATATAAACAACACGAGTATGTATAATAAGCCAGTCACTATGAGCCAACCAAAGGTGGTGACTACCAGCCATCAGGGCTTCGCAAGACGAGACTTCAACCCAAAGCCTAACACGGAAAGAGTCCAGTTTACTTCTATTCTGATGTCCTACAAGGAATTGTACCAGAGCTTATTCGATGCCCATGTAGTGTCACCCTTCTATCTAAAGCCAATGCAACCCCCATTCCCCAAATGGTATGACGCAAATGCCCAATGCGAATACCATGCAGGAGCCACAGGGCACTCAATAGAAAACTGCACCACTTTCAAAAAATTGGTTGAGAGACTCATCAACATGGAGATTGTGAAATTTGATGATACATCCAGTGTAGAGAATCCATTACCTAACCATAGAGATAAGGGAATAAATGCGGTAATTGAGAGTTCAAGGAAAGAAATTAAGATGAATATTACAGAAGTGAATACCCCGTTGAAAGAAGTATGGAAGAAAATGGTAGAAAGAGGTTTGATAGCACAGAATTTGGGGGTCAGGCCTCGAGAAGCAAAGAATTATTGTGAGTTCCACGATCAAGAGGATCACGAGATCTAAAAATGCAGCCAATTCAGGGCTTTAATACAAGGATTGATGGATAATAAGGAGCTGGAATTCTTCAAATATGTCAGGAGCCTAGGAAAAATAGATGTGTGTGCCTCTGAAGAGGGGTCGATAAAGGATGTTCACAAAGTTAACCACCCAGTGGTTATCATATCACGTCCGAGAATGAATGAAGCCGGGGCACGAGTTGCGTCAAAGGTCGTGATCCAAAAGCCCGTTGCTTTTCCTTATAAAGATAGCAAAAGGGTACCGTGGAACTATAGCTGCAATGTGACATTCCCGGGAAAAAAGACCCCGATTAATGCATCAGAGGAAGTTCAAGACGAAGGTTTTTATACGCGCAGCGGAAGGCATTATACCCCAAATACAAAAGCAGAGCAGGTTAAAGAAAAATCATTAGCAATTGAGCAAAAGAAAGAGAAGCTGACGGGGCCTGAACCAACTGTTAATGAATCAGTGACTGAAAAAGAAGCCAATGAATTCTTAAAATTTCTAAAGCACAGCGAATATATTGTTGTAGAACAGTTGCACAAACAGCCAACTCGTATATCGGTACTGACCTTACTCTTAAGCTCCGAAACCCATCGCAGCGCGTTGATGAAGGTGCTGAATGAAACTTATGTTGCTAACGATATCTCTGTAAACAAACTGGACCGCTTAGTCAACAATATAAGTGCCACAACTTCATATTCTTCAATGACGATGAGGTACCACCAGGGGGCCGAGGATCAACTAAAGCTTTGCACATCACGACTCGCTGTAAAGGGTACACGTTACTGGGGGTATTGATTGACAATGGGTCTGCACTAAATGTCCTACCCCTATCTACGCTGAGTAGGTTGCCAGTAGATTGTTCCCATATGAAGACATGCCAAAGTGTAGTGAGAGCATTTGATGGCACGGAAAGGAGGGTAATGGGGAGAATTGAAGTACCCCTTTTAATCGGGCCGAGCATATACGAGGTAGATTTCTTGGTCATGGACATTAAGCCTTCGTATAATTGCCTATTGGGGAGGCCGTGGATACACTCAGCGAGGGCAGTCCCATCGTCGCTGCATCAAAATTTAAAATTAGTGACCGAAGGTCGGTTAGTAACAATCAATGCTGAAGAGGACATCATTGCGGCAATAGCCAGTGATGCCCCATATCTGGAGACAAATGATGAAGCGATCGAGTGCTCTTTTCGATCTCTGGAGTTTGTGAACGCGACGTTCATCATCGAAAGAAATAAGATTCCAATGCCCAAGATATCTGAGACTACAAGAATGGGACTACGGTTAACTGTTGGAAAGGGGGCTCTACCCGGAAGAGGACTCGGGAGATACCTCCAGGGAAGGATTAATGTACCAATGATGAAGGACAAACAAGACCGTTTTGGGTTAGGGTTTAAGCCGGACATGAAACAAAGAAAGAAGGAACTTGAGAAGAAGCAAGAAAGAAGGAGAGCGCGATTGAGCGGGGGAGAAATCGAATGGGAACCAATGATCTTCCCCCATATATCGAAGACTTTTGTGTCTGGAGGGGTCATTCGCTCCAAGCGGAAGATGTCGGGAAAGGAAATCTTGGAAAGAATGATGGAGAGTTTGGACATCAACGCCACATATGAAGAAGGGACAGGGGTAGAGAATTTGTCAGGCATTCGCCCCTATGAGCCGGGAAGTGTCCTGAATAATTGGACTGCGGAGGAGATTCCTGTAGTCTTTAGAACTAACTCAGAGTAATGTCTAAAACACACTTATTGCTCTAGGCCTAGGAGTGACAAGTGTCATTTTTTGAAATAGGTTTATGTTCGAAACCGTTATTTCAATGAAATGCATCCTTTTAACTTATTCCGTGCAAATATTCTTTTATTCCTTCATTCATGATCATACCAAACATGTCATTGTTCTTAGATTCTCTTGTTCTTTGCATCTTCCTTCACACCTACAACAGGTCTCCAGATATCAATGATGCGAGTGACGTTGCTACTAATTCAGAATCTCCTTTTGAGCGAGATATGTGTCTGGAGGGATCCCAAGACTTTGAGGATGACGAAAACTGTAACTTATCCCCTGATTTGTTAAGGATGGTAGAACACGAGGAGAAACAGATTCTACCCCACAAAGAGACCGTAAAAGTCATGAACTTGGGAGATGAACTAGAAAAGAGAGAAGTAAAGATCGGAACTTGCATCACCACAGAGACAAAGCGGGACCTTATTGAGTTACTCCAAGAGTTCAAGAATGTCTTTGGATGGTCATACCAGGATATGCCTGGGCTAATTACTGACATTGTGGTACACAGGCTCCCCATCAAAGAAGAATGAAAGCCAGTTCAGCAAAAGCTTCGAAGGATGCGGCCCGATGTTCTGTTAAAGATAAAAGAGGAAGTCAAGAGGCAATTTGATGCTAGTTTCTTACAAGAAGTTAAGTACTCGGAATGGGTAGCCAACATCGTCTCCGTCCCTAAAAAAGATGGAAAGGTACGGATGTGTGTAGACTACAGAGACTTAAACAAGGCCAGCCTGAAAGATAATTTCCCGTTACCTGATATCGACACCTTAGTGGACAACACGGCAGGTTACTCACTCTTCTCCTTCATGGATGGTTTCTCAGGGTACAATCAGATCAAGATGCATTCTGAAGACATGAATAAAACCACTTTTGTGACCATGTGGGGAACCTTTTGCTATAAAGTAATGCCGTTCGGATTGAAAAATGCGGGAGCAACATATCAGAGAGCCATGGTAACCCTATTTCATGATATGATGCATAAAGAAATTGAAGTCTATGTCGACGACATGATCGCCAAATCTCGGACTAAAGAAGAGCATGTGCAAGTCTTGAGGAAATTATTTTTGAGGTTGAGAAAATTCCAGTTGAAACTCAACCCCGCAAAATGTACCTTCGGAACCAGGTCTAGAAAACTGCTAGGATTCGTTGTCAGTGGAAAAGGGATTGAGATTGACCCAGATAAAGTTAAAGCCATAGAAGAGTTACCTCCACCATGTACTCAGAAGGAAGTTCGAGGATTCCTAGGAAGACTAAATTACATCGCTCGGTTTATTTCACAACTAACCGAAAAATGTGACCCCATATTCCGTCTCCTTAAGAAACACAACCCTGGTGGTTGGGATGAGGAATGCCAGAAGACTTTCGACAAAGTTAAGCAATATTTGTCTAATGCCCCAGTATTGACACCACCTAATCCAGATAAGCCACTGATACTGTATTTGACGGTATTTGAAAATTCTATGGGATGCGTGCTTGGCCAGCACGATGAATCAGGAAGGAAAGAAAGAGCGATATATTACCTCAGTAAAAAGTTCACTGAGTGTGAGACGAGATACTCGTTCATTGAAAAGTTGTGCTGTGCCTTAATCTGGACAACCCGAAGACTGAGACAATACATGTTGTATCACACAACTTGGCTAATCTCTAAAATGGACCCTCTGAAGTACTTGATGGAGTCGACTGCCTTGAACGGGAGAATGGCCCGATGGCAAATTTTACTTTCTGAATTCGGTATAGTCTATGTGAACCAGAGGGCCGTAAAAGGGAGTGCGATAGCAGATTTCCTAGCCAGCAGAGCCCTAGAGGACTACGCGCCTCTGAACTTTGATTTCCCAAATGAAGATCTAATGTGCATAGCAACCACTGAAGAAGACCCTCAAGAAGGTCACCCTTGGAAGCTAAACTTTGACGGAGCATCAAATGCCGTGGGTAACGGAATCGGGGCAGTCCTGATATCCCTGAACGGAGATCATTATCCATTCACTAGTAGCTTGGATTTTGACTGCACAAACAATATGGCAGAGTATGAAGCATGCATCATGGGAATACGTGCGGCCATAAAATGTAAAATCAAGGTGTTAGAAGTATACGGAGATTCTGCCCTAGTGATTTATCAACTCAAAGGTGAATGGGAGACAAGAGACCCCAAATTGATCAATTACCGAAGGCTGACCCTTGAGTTAATTAAAGAGTTTGATGATATTGTCTTCTACTACCTTCCACGAGAAGAAAATCAGATGGCCGACGCCCTAGCAACTTTGGCTTCTATGATCAAGGTGAACCAACCAGAAGATGTGAAACCGATCCAAATAAGCATTTACGAGGCCCCGGCTCATTGTTACAACCTTGAAGAAGAAGAGGAAAATGATGATCACCCTTGGTACCAGATATCCTACGATATGTGAAGAATTGTGAGTACCCCGACCAAGCTACTAAGAACGACAAGAGAATGTTAAGAAGACTGGCCAGTAACTATGTCTTAGATGGGGAGATCCTATACAAAAGAAGGAAGGATCAGGTACTATTAAGATGTGTAGACGCTATTGAGGCTAAGAAAATCTTGGAAGAAGTCCACGAGGGCATTTGCGGGACACACGCTAATGGTTTTACAATGGCCAGGCAAATTATGAGGTTCAGTTATTATTGGTCTACCATGGAAGGAAACTGTATTAACTACGCCAAAAGATGTCATAAGTGCCAAATCTATGGAGACAAGATTAATGTACCTCCCTCACCTCTACATGTCATGACCTCGCCATGGCCTTTCTCGATGTAGGGCATGGATGTGATTGGGCCAATTTTGCCAAAAGCTTCAAATGGGCATCGTTTCATCTTTGTAGTCATCGATTATTTCACCAAATGGGTGGAGGCCGCTTCATATGCCAATGTCACTAAATCAGCAGTTAGCAAGTTTCTGAAAAAGGAAATCATCTGTCGATATGAAATGCCGAAAGGATCATATCTGACAATGCATTGAATTTGAACAATAGCACGATAGCAGATGTCTGCAGTCAGTTGAAGATCAGACACCACAACTCGTCACCGTATCGCCCGAAGATGAATGGTGCGGTCGAAGCAGCCAATAAGAACATCAAGAAGATTGTAGGAAAGATGACAGAAACTTATAAAGATTGGCATGAGAAGCTACCATTCGCCCTCTATGCCTATCGAACGTCTATCAGAACTTCTACTGGGGCAACGCCTTTCTCATTAGTCTACGGAATGGAGGTAGTTTTACCTATCGAGGTCGAGATTCCTTCCCTCAGAGTTTTGTCAGAAGTAAAGTTGGATGAAGCAGAATGGATCCAGTCCCGATACGATCAGTTGAATTTGATTGAAGAAAAGGGGCTACGAGCTATTCGCCATGGTCAGATGTACCAAAAGCGAATGATGCGAGCTTACAACAAAAAGGTTTATCCCAGAGAGTTCCACGAGGGAGACCTAATACTGAAAAAGATCTTTCCCATACAAAAGGACTTCAGAGGAAAATGGATGTCGAATTGGGAAGGACCTTATGTGGTGAAGAAAGCCTTTTCTGGTGGAGCATTGATATTGGCTGAAATGGATGGCAAGACTTTATCCAATCCCGTGAATTCGGATTCGGTTAAGAAATACTTCGCCTAAAAAAAAAAAAAAAGGGAGAGGCCAGGGTGGAAACTCGCAAAGGGCATCTTGAGACCAAAGGGGATTTGAGTTGAAAACCCGTAAAGGGTGATTCAAATTTTGATCAAAGGTGGGGCATGCGATGGTCTTATGGTACCTAAATTAAAAAGGAGGAGAGATGTTACATCTTGGGGCATCTGCAAGAGTATTCTAGATCCCCTAAACACATATTAGGCAAAAAAAAAAGGAGTCATCAAGAAGTCAGTACAGAGAAACTCACGCTGCGATATCTGGGGCACCTATTCCCTTTTATTCATTTTGTATTCCAGCAATGTTTGTTGACTGTGATTAATATATTCCCTTCAAATGTTGTTTCTGATAAATTTCGGTTTTCAAGCATTTTGCATTGAAATGATGATTAATGGACTAAAACCATTTTTGCAAAAAGAGTTCTGCACATTACTCCGAAAGTTTTTAAATAGTACAGGAACTTGAAACAGGACTATTATTTAGAACTAACCAAACTCAAAGATTGGAAGCAGCTGAGAAGAAAGAGTTTAAATTGGGACTACCTCTTCGGGTTTTCTATTCAAAATTTGGGCTGAACAAGAAGACAGGATACCATTTCAGTAAAGAAACCTTGATTAACTAAGAGCAATGGCAACCTAAACAGGGATTCACGCTCACAACATGCTGCACTCATACATTCATAGATCATTCATAAGTGCATCTAATTAGGAACATTTGATTCATTATGATCATAACATCCTAATTCTTTGACATAAGCACAAATACATGGAACTGATTCTACAGGCCATGTCCCTAGAATCAGTAAATTTACAGACCTTAACCCCCTAAGCAGTAGGGTAATAGGCTGAAAATTACAGATCTGGTCTCCCTGAAGTTGCAGTGGAACAGATCAAATACATCGAATCTTGCCTCCTCGAATGCAGTGAAGCAGATTCAAACCACCAAGCTTTAACCCCCTCAGCAGTAGGGTAACAAGCTGAAGTTTACAGATCTTATCACCCTAAGCAATAGGGAAACAGATCGAAGATAATGAGCTTTAACCCCCTAAGCAGTAGGGTAACAAGCCAAATTTACAGACCTTAACCCCCTAAGTAGTAGGGTAATAGGCTGAAAATTACAGATTTTGTCTCCCTGAAGTTGCAGTGGAACAGATCGAATCCAGCGAATCTTGTCTTCCTGAAGTTGCAGTGAAGCAGATTGAAGATTTACAGATCTTATCACCCTAAGCAGTGGGGAAACAGATCAAAGAAAATTGACAAGCTTTAACCCCCTAAGCAGTAGGGTAATAGGCTAAAAATCACAGATCTCACCTCCCTGAAGTTGCAGTGGAGCAGATCAAATACATCGAATCTTGTCTCCTCGAATGCAGTGAAGCAGATTCAAACCACCAAGCTTTAACCCCCTAAGCAGTAGGGTAACAAGCTGAAGTTTATAGATACTATCACCCTAAGCAGTAGGGAAACAGATCGAAAGCAGCGAGCTTTAACTTCCTAAGCAGTAGGGTAACAAGCTGATGTCCATAAGATCTTAAACCCTAAGCAGTAGAGTAACAGACCAAATTATAGATCTTATTTCCCTAAGCTGTAGTGGAGCAGATCGAAGATTGACAAACCTTAACCCCCTAAACAGTAGGGTAACTGGTTGAATGTACAGATCTAAACCCCTAAGCGGTTAGGAAACAGATCGATGATGACAAGCCTTAACCCCCTAAGCAGTAGGGTAACAGGCTGAAAATCAAATGTCCTCTCCCTAAAACAGCAGTGGAGTTGATCGAAGCCACATCAGATCTCCTTGAAGTTTCAGTGGAGTAGGTTGAAGTCACATGTCTTAGCTCCATAGAATTGCAGTGGAGCAGATCAAAACAAACCTTACCTTCTTGAAGCTGCAGTAGAGCAGTGAAGCGGAGTGAAGCAACAAGATTGGAATGAAGCTACCTGGGGAAAAGGAGCGCTAGACAAGTCCAGACATAGTGAGACCGGGCAAAATTGGTCTTTCTCAAGTCTTTGCTCTGTTCTCGTTACATGACAATAAGTAAAGAGGGGCAGCTGTACAAGCCCAATTTTGGGCCCAATACCCAATACCCAAAACCCACTAAACCCAATTACAAACCAACCCAAATAACTCAGCCCAACTAAGCCCAAACCTCACCTAGCCCTAGCCCACTATCCTAAACCCCTCCAAGAAACCCTAGCCGTCAGTACATGCTCCCCACCCTTCTGCTCCACCACCGACGCCTGCAAGTGGCCTCTGCTCCACCACCGTTTACCTGCAGCAATAAAGGAAAAAGAGACAGAAAACAAAGAACAAGTTGTAAAAAAGAAAAAAACGCCTATAAAAGGCTGGATTCAAAACCATTGTAGCATCGGCATTTTTTTTGAAAAAATAAGAAATAATATTATATTTGAAAACAAAATACAAAACAGAGAACAGATCCAACAATACCGAAAGCAAAAAAACAGTCCAAACAGAGAAGCAAAAATCCAATAGCCGAAGGTGATTATCATCGTTAATTCCTTTCCTTTTAGCCTATTTACCTATATACACCTACATATTATAAATATATTTTAAAGCAAAAAAAAAAAGAAAAATTTACCTTTTGAAACTCCGCCATCAGTGCACGGTGGCCATGATCGGATCGACGTCCCTCCCCTGGCCGGAAATCGCTCCGGACCCTCCCTCTCCCACTTTCCTCTTTTTTTTTTCCCTCACCTGGTCTCAAATGATTTTTTAAAAAATTTTAGTTTTTATAGGGGACCAAAACGCACCGTTTTGGCCCCCCCTGTTTAATGATAAAACGACATCGTTTTGGAAGCGGGTCGGGTCGACCCGACCCGCACCAGGGCAGGATCCGCGTGTTTTTTAGCGGAAGGGCTATTTGCACAATTGGCCCTTCCGCATTTTTATATTTCGCAATCAAGTTATTCGGTGTTTATAAATTGACCCCGAAATCCATTACACTTTTCAATTTAGTCCCTCTTCCAACGGTGTCGTTTCAAGTGTTTGGATAAATTGCTTATTTGATCCCCCGTAGTTTAACGCGTGTTCTAATAAGTCCCTCCTCCTTTAATTTCTTTCAAAATTCGCCCCAAAGATTTGGTTTTAATCCAATCTTATCCCTTTTTTCATCTTTTTTACCTTAAATTCCATATTATTTTTGCTGTTTAATTCAATTTTAAATATTAATTGTTATATATATATATAGTATTGTTATCATTATTGTTTTATTATTATTGTATTATGTTTAACTATATATATATGTTTTTCGTTTCGTTTCTACTATTATATACATATATTATATATTCTTTAATATTAATATTAGTTCACATATTTCATTACGTATATATATATAGGTATTTTTGTGTATATGGTATTATTTTCATGTATTCATTTATTTATATCATTTAAAAAAATAATTATATTAAGTATATACTTGTAAATATCGTGCTATTCATATATTTCCTGTTATTTCATACAAATATCTTTACATTATTCGTCATATATCTCTTTCATTTTTATGTATATGTTTTTAGATATCATAACATTTATATATATATATATATATATATATATATATATATATATTTTTTTGCATTATGTCACGTATACATTTTTATCTTTACTATTGTGATTATTAGTATATGTTTTAGTATTTATGAATATATCTTTAATACATATAAGTATATATTTATTATCAATAGATGTTTTCAACATTATTATTACGTATATTACGTGAATATCTTAACATTATATTATATATGTATTTATATATATTACGTATATATATACCCTTTTAATATTATATTTTTACACATATATGTATATATTATATTTTATCGTTGCTAGTTATGTATTTTTACTATCTCATGTATATACTTCAAACACTATATATATATATTTTTCATTTATATATTTCTCATTACTACGCATCGTACCTAATACACATATGTATATACTTTTATATCGTTATCATCGCCATAATTGTCATTTCATTTTGCCATTATTTATTTATTTATCTATTTGCTTGCGTATTCGACCATTTCACTTTCCTCACGCATTAGTCTATATTTAAGTATTACTAACCTTGCTTTTATGTCATCTTTTTATAATTGCTTGTTATTGTCATTCATTATTACACGTTATTATTAATATCATGATCTGTTTTATATATTACTATGAATCACATTATGTTTTTACTCAATACTTTAAAATAATTCTTTCATAAAAGTGATATTCCGTATTTGGTGATTCGAGATAATCGTGCCCTAACTTACTGGGTCTCGATTTTTCTCATTTAATTTAAATAACAGAATACTCTTTTAAATTGCTATACGAGTCTAAAAATGCTTATTTTCGGAGCTTCGAGGTGTGGTGCCCTAACTTACCGGGTATGACATTTTGATATCTCGAAATAAGATCTTTTGCAAATAAAGGCAATGTTCGGGTTGGAAATTGAGGAAACGTGCCCTAACTTACTGGGTTTCGATTTTCCTCGTCCACCCTAACTAACCGAATATCCTTTTAAAAGAGGTTAAAATACATCGATTTTAAATAAAAGGCGAGCTCATTCTCAAAAGTTCGAGATGCCGTATCCTAACTCACTGGATATGACGTATCGTTGCCTCGAGACAAGAATGTCTTTAACATTTTAATGTTTTACAAGGAAGGATCGTATTTCAAAGTCTTTCAAGTTTTTTATCTTTCGACACTAAGACACTAATTAATCAACTAGGTACCAATTTTTGGGCGTATCGAGGGTGCTAATCCTTCCTCGTGCGTAATCGACTCCCGAACTCATTTTCTGATTTTCGTAGACCAGATATTATCGTTTTAGTGAATCTTAACTCTTAAATTGATTAATTTGAGGTGACCCGATCACACCTCATCAAAAAGGATTGGTGGCGACTCCAGTTTTTTCGTTTTCATTTTCAAAATCCAAGTCGATTCCCTTTTTTTCTAAAAAATGGTTACGACATCTATGTTTTCAAAATGTTTTTTTTTATAGAAATTTTGCTTTCTTGTATTTACTTTTCAAAAGCAAGAAATAACAAAAATGGATTTTAATGGCTTTCATTTTCGTGTTTCGATGGGGGGTTGCAACTGATTCGAGAACGAGATTAAGAACAAAAATGAGGTTTTACTAGACGTAGTCAAATTTTAGATTAAATAAAAGGGGAAAAAACTATAGAATTTTTTAAGAAGGAAGAAAACATGAGTTTTGGGTTAAGGTGATGAGTGAAGAGCTGAAATGTACAGTCAGGTAGGTTATAATTTTATTTTTTTAAAAAGAATACTGAAAACATGTTTTAAATTAATTTGACAGAAATGTGCATCTTCTCCTATTATTCGTTATTCTAACAACGTAAAATAAGCAATATTATTTATTTATTTTTAAAACAATAAATATACTTTAAGAAATTATTTCAAATTTTAAAACTGATGTGACCAGCCAATCACGGGTTCAACTCCCAAAACTCTATTTTTCATTTAAGTATAAAAGGGGTTGAGTTTGGTGCATGGCCGGGTCACCCGGCTTGGCTTGAAGGCCCGCCTAAAATTTGAGAGGGTTTGGGTAAAAATTTAGGCCCGAAAAATGGATTTGGGCAAAAAAATTAGGCCCTTTTAAAAATGGCCCGAGCCTCGGGTAAGGTATTTTTGGCCCGAGCCCGGCCCGAATTCACTACATGACAAAAATCTATTTTTTTAATATTATTTCCTTATTGTTTTCTCCCTATTTTGCTACTATTTTACTATTATGTTGCTACTATTTTGTTGTAAATTTGTTTTATTGTTAATTTATTTTATTATTTTAAACACATTTGTTAATTTTGTTATTATTTTAGAAGCATTTGCTTGTTAAGTAGCATATATTTTAGTGTTATTTAAGCATACATATTTTTTAAAATTTATTTTCAATATGTTGAGAAATATTTATTTTGATGTTTTTAGTATTTTGATAGTTTATATATTTTTAAAATTATATAAAAATAATATAAAAATTAATATAATGGAAATTGAGAGCGGGTTTTAACATTTTTATTCGGGTTGAGCTTGGGCAAAATTTTAGGCCCATTTTTCAGGCCGGGCCTGTAACACCCCCTACCCGTATTCATTCCGGAATATGGTACGAGGCATTGCCAGAGTTTACGAATTAATTTCATTTTTTTTTAAAACTCAGTATAACCTATTTATAGATATCTAACATTCCCTGCAATTTTAAACTGAGACTCATCCAAATCAACCAATCCAATTCAACATATTTTCAAGATAGATTCATACATATTTATAAGATAACCTCATCACACATCAAAACCAAGATTTGTTAGCCATACCATTGGCTGACCTTACATTCATTTCACAGAATCATTTACTTTATTAGCTTATACATGCCATTGATTTCCAAAATAAAGTTTCTTTATATACCGAAGTCCTGAGGTTGATAGTGTGATGTGTCTCCGACCAAATTCGACCTCCGAGCTCTTAACACTACAAAATAGGGGAAAATGAAGCAGGGTAAGCACTTTGTGCTTAGTAAGCTCATGTAACAAGAATTATACTTACCTAATATTTTCAATACAATACAGTAAACATTCATATATCCATTCAATGCATTATTACCCTAACATGCACAAACTCAACATTCAAGTTAGTACAATAATTTCCATGTATCAATAAAATATATATATATATATATATATATGATGATTGATGTGTTCATCAATACCATGATTTTCATTTCCTTGTTATTTTTCCATATTTATCCCGTTGAATTTATCGAAATTTCGATGGATTTTTCAGAGGTACACCTTTAGTGTACAATTCTGGGTCTATCAAATCATATTCATGTGCACAAATTTCCATTCCAGAGAGCACTCTCCCATGAATCTCAACCTTGCAGCGGGATTACTAGTCTAGGGTAAATCCCCTGCAATATAAACTCATAGAGTATTGTCGGGATTACCAGTTCAGGCTAAATCCCCTGCAACGACAATTACTCTAATGAGTTTGGATCTAAATTACCAGTCCAGGGTAAATTCAGACCCTGATTTGGATTACTCGTCCGGGTTAAATCCATTTTACACATATTCTTCGGGAGGGCTATATCAGGATAGGATCACCCGTCTAGGCTAGATCCTTTTTACCGTCAATTCCTTTTCAGAGATCCATCAAAATTTCCTTTCATTCAACCGGGATTTCTTCCCCTTTTTATCAAATATATCAATGTTTCATCAATTTTCATACAATGAACATTCAAATGATATTCACATCAATAACATACATTTCAAGCATTTAAGAATATAATTCAAGTTACACGAACTTACCTTGATACTTGTTCCTGTACAAAAATCTATTAATCCCAAACTTTTTCCTTTCCTCGATCTAGCTTCGTATTTGAATCTTCTGGATCTAAATAAATAAATTTAATTATCAATTTAATACATTTCATGTTCATATGCAACATTCTCTATAATTTCATTATTATTTATAGTTCATTCAAAGTTGTCTACTTGAGTCATAGTCACTAAATTATTTTTATCTTGAGCTACAGAATTCCAAATTAGGATCCGCTAATTTTCCCTAAAACTAGACTCAAATATCTTCTAACCATAAAATTTTCAGGATTTTTGGTTTATCAAATAAGTACAGCTTATTCTTTAAAGTCACCCCTGATCTGTTGTCTGACAGTTCTTACCCTTCTTCACTAAAAATTAATTATCTCTTCATACAGGATTCAAATGATGTTCTTGTTTGTTTCTATTAAAAATAGACCCATTCAGGATTCTAGACATATAAATTTAATCCCATAACTTGTTTGTTTCTATTAAAAATAGACCCATTCAGGATTCTAGACATATAAATTTAATCCCATAATTATTTTTATTAAATTTTTTATGATTTTTCAAAGACAGAACAGGGGAACTCGAATTCATTCTGACTTTGTCTAACAAAATTTATTATATCTCAAAATTTACAAATCCATTGCTTACACCGTTTCTTCTATGAGAAACTAGACTCAATAAGATTTAATTTCATATTTTTTTCATCTTCTAATTCAATTCCTACAATTTATGGTGATTTTTCAAAGTTAGTCTACTGCTGCTGTCCAAACTGTTTTAGTGCAAGCTGTTTATTACCATTTTCCCCCTAAGCTTTTAATAAATAATATTTTCGTCCCTACTCAATTAGCCTCTCAATTGAGCTGATTGTTCTCAACTAACACTTTATTCTATCACTTTAAACTAGTTTACAACCTTTGGAAATCATAATTTCAGCACTAGACTTTAATTCCAAACATTTTCACAATTAGGTCCTAAAAATCAATTTCCTTTGAAATTACCTAATAAAATCATCTCATAAACAAATTAAAGCTTCAATTTCATTCTATTTCATCATAAACTTACAGTACTCAACCATGGTGACTTTCAATTTCATCCATGAAATCAAAAACTAATGAATTTAATAGTCGAACCTAGTTGTAAAAGTCTTAGGAACACAAAAATTACAAGAAATAGGCAAGGATTAACTCACTTGGTGCAAAAATTATGAAATACCAGCTTAGAGAACCCCTCCTATGGCGTTTTGGCTGATGAGAATGAAGAAAAATGAAGAGAAATCTAGATATTTCCTATTTAGTTCTATCTTTAATAGTTAATTATGCAATATTCCAATTTTGCCCTTAAATCATCAATTTTCCTGTTGATTTCATGCCCTTACTGTCCAGCCCAAATAAATTTGGCTCTAATTTCCTTTTAAATCCTTTCTCATTAGACTCATAAGCTATTTAATCATTCTAGCAATTTTTACACCTATTACAATTTAGTCCTTTTTATTTAATTGACTACCCAAACATTAAAATTTCCTAACGAAATTTTACTACCACATCACTAACTTTTCATAAATATTTATAAAAATATTTTCGATTCGGTTTTATGAGATCGAGGTCTCGATACTTTGTTTTTACCCAATTTCTTCAATAATTTCTTTTTTTAACTAACCACTAAATCGGTAAAAAAAATTATCAATGTTTTCATACAATTTTCCTATTATATAAATATTCATGCAAAAATATTAAAATAAATTTCTCTTTAAATCAAATTTTTGGTTACGAAACCATTGTTCTGATAACCTTGAATTTAGCCCATTACAGGGCCGGGCCCTAGCCTAGCAAACGAGCCTAAATTTTTAGTTGGGCCCTGCCCGAACCCGACCCGGCCTGGCTCATGCACACCTCTATCCCCAACATTAGTGGATTTTTTTTTTGCAGTTCCAAAAAAAAAATAGAGAACCAATTTTTTGCAGCTATTCATTTCGATGGTGTTATATTAGAAACAACCGTTAGTTAATGGTGTTATATTAGAAACAACCGTTAGTTTTATTTTTGAAACCTGCCAAGAAAATAGGAATGAGGTTCGATAGGAATGTGTCTATCGATGATATGAAAGAGAAGATCAGTGCAAAAATTTCTCAATGTTGTAGAATAAGGATGTCGAAACTATTCTACAAATTTCCAATTTCATCAAATCCTATCAAATTTACCGAGATGGAACTTTTAGATGATGACGACGTCGAGACACTGGTCGCACTATATTGCTCGCCAGAAAGGGTGAACACTGAACCAATTTAGTTATTTGTTAAGTTAGTCGATGCGGAGCCCGTTGAAGATTTAACTCCGTTAAGTCAACAATATGGAGTTGAAGACCCGTGTATAGAGGTTCCCAGAGCGTTTGTCAATAGGAGGTCGTTTATGAGTGGTTTTGACATTAATCTCAACGTTGGATGTTTAAATAGTACAATGGTGGAGCCATATCGACATGGGTCGAAAATCCACACTATGTTGCTTTACAGAAACATCCAGTCGTTATTGAGACCGATGCACATAGTGAAGATGGATCCGATAATAATGGTCGTTATGATCACGAATGTGAAGATTTTAGTGACCCCGATGTAGACGATGTCCCGGATGATATTGACGACAAAGGAACAGATGATGAAAATGATTATGCCCCTTCGGTCGGAAACCTGAGTCATGGCATCGCCATACCCCATGTTGATTGCCGATCTCGATACGATGCATGCTTCCAAGTTCTCCAAGTACATGAACATAATACCTACTCACTTGATGTTAGCAGATATCGAATTGGAAGAGTTGTTCGTAGGTCAAAGATTCACAAGCAAAGACGAGTGCATTGTTGTCATCAAGTGGTATAGTGTGAATTTGTCAATTGACTACAGAGTGGATCTAAACCAACAATCTATGTTGGTGAGTGTTGGAAGTCAGCAGAAGGGTGCAGGTGGTGGGTAGGATCTACATTTATACGGAGGTCCCAACAGTGGAAGATATGGAAATATGTTGGGCATCATACATGCACTTCTGCACATATAACACAGGACCATCGCAAGCTTGATTCCAAAACTATCTGCAACTATATCCTGCCAATGGTTAAAGGCATGCCCATCATTCTTGTATCAACGATTATTGTTGAAATGCAAGAATGGTTCCAGTATCCAGTTATAAACCAAAAGGCATGGGTGGCTAAACAGATGTCCATGGATCAGTTGTACGGAGATTGGGATGCATTGTAAAACGAACTCCAATGATGGATAGCCACAATACGAGAGTACATTTCAGGGATTGGCATTGAGTTGTAGACACTGCCTTATTACGACCAAGACAACCAACTACATCCGGGGAAAAGAACTTTCCACAGGATGTTTTAGACATTCGATCCATACATTCGGGTCTTTAACCATTGTATGGGCAGGTAGATGTGACTTTGTTGTTCGGGAAATATATGCAGATCCTCTTCATTGTGGTTGCACAAGATGAGAACTGGAGCTTACTACCGATAATGTTTGCCATTGTTGAGTCAGAGAACATGGAGTTGTTTTGGAATTATTCTTGATGAACTTGTGGAGGTTTGTTGTCACACAAGACAACATTTGCATTATTTTTGATAAATCAAAGGGGCTAATTATCGCAATTAGGCATTCGGGTGTTTTGTGGAGATCTGTCTAACCATATTGCGATGAACTTCCATAAGGAATTCAAGAATGCGGACGGAAGCAAACAAGTTGTGAACATAGGTAAGTATTGATTTCATTTTTTAATATATTTAGAGTTTGTGTAATGAAACGTAACATTTTGTAACAGTTTAAGGTACGAATTGGAACAACATTGGTTCAGACAGAGGCTAGCTGACCTTCAGGCTGATATGCAAGGTCAAATGACCACTACATTACAGTAGTGGTTTGGGAGCATGGAGCCCTGGTAATCTCAAAGTTTCAATTACGGATCGCAGTATACTCATATAGCCACCAACCTAACAAAGGCTATTAACGTTGTACTGAAACGTACACGGAACTGTAACACCCTTAACCTATTTCTGTCATCGAATTAGGGTCACAGAGTATTATAGTACAATTCAGGACATTTAAATTCAAATTGAAACAATTATACAAATTATTTAATATCATTCAATAATTCATTTAAAACAAGTAGGAAATACATTTATGGACCTTCAATCAAGCCTATGGGGTCCTAAAAATAATTTAAAAACAATCAGGGATTATTCTAAAACAAAATAAAAAATCTGGTAAAAATTGAAAAACTAGGGTGACACAGCCCAGACTGTATGAGTACTCCAAGTATGGATACATGGTTGTATCCTAGCCCATGCGTCCGACTGTGTGAATATTCGAAATTGGGCTATACAGCCATGTCGTAGGTCATGTGTCAAACCATTTATACATTCGAATTATGGATACACGGCTGTGTCATAGGTTGTGTGCCAAACCGTGTTACATACTGACTTGAAATACACGGCCATGTCTCGGACCATATGAAACTTACACTTAAAGCAACAATGACACACGGCCATGTGGCGTGGTCGTGTGTGGCACACGACCATGTGATAGCCTGTGTCCCAGGCCGTGTACTCTTAATTGTACCTTCAAATTGAAGTTTACCAAAAACATACCTACTTGAAGATTAAGCAACCTATTATCCATTAATTAGACTTACTCAAAACACAATTAAACAAGCTCAAAACATGTCAAAACATCCATCTTAAGTGTCTAACCAATGTGCTTTCATTGACATCACAATTCAATTTTTCAACCAAGTTGTATACAAAGCCTATAAAGAAAAAAACACATGTCAATCTTACTTATTCATACATACCATACAAATTTACTTCTACCATAGTATAATCATTCAATAGTAGCATATAACCAAATGACCAAAAACACTTATTTATGAACAATTACAAGCCAAATATTAAAGGTATATATACACATATACCAAAATCTATTCAAGACCAAAATCATTCAAGTATGGCAACTACCACAAGTAACTAGTAACCAACACATTTACAAAGCACCTATTACATGTCATATAACCAAAAGTAAACGTTTTAAACTACCAAAATATATCCAGACAGTGTGATTCTTTGAGTGGATCCGATTGCCTATTTCCACAAAAATGTATCTACAAGGAATTAAGAAAAAATGCACAAGTAAGCTTAATTGAGCTTAGTAAGTTCAACAGTTAAAACAATAAACTTACCGAATAAACATATCTATTACAGAATATGTCCAATGAACGTTATAACATATTCGGATACACGGTTAACCATCCAAAACACACCAAATCATTGAAATGAACTAACCATATGAGAATACACCTGGGCACCAAGTGCCAAGCCCATAGACTGACATCCCTCTGAAACACACCTCGGCACTAAGTGCCAAGCCTGAAGGTTTTACATCTGCCCCTAGAAACAAACCAAAATTACTATAATATAACATGATAGTCCTCAACAAATGCTGAGCTTTGGTATATTTAGTAAACAAGAATAAATTAGAAATCATCATCTCAACACCAATCAATCCTATACAATGCGTGATATAACCTATTAAATTGTCATTGTATCCTATCCTACGTTCATCAACTCAATTGTTTATTGAATAACAACGATTAATATAATTACTTTCTCAAATCAATCCACTAAATACAATTCAACACTTTCAAGACATTTAACAATTTCAATCCATAAATAATAAAATATTTAAATTATACAAAATTAAATCGTATGACCTTACCAGGGCTAAATTGCAAAAAAACAAAAGTTCATGGACTAATCAACAACATTCCCTTTTCCACTATTATCAACTTAATCTTGATCTATAATATAGTTTATTTCAATTATTAGCCTCAATTCATATTCTATTAAATTTAATACATATAATTTCTTATTTACAATTTAGACATTTACCCCAAACTTTTTACCTTTTACTCAATTTGGTCCCTAAGACCAAAACATGATTATTTTCCATAATTAAAAATTATATCCATTAAACCGAATTTATAACTATTCCAATTCAGTCCTAAATGCTAAAATTTCACAAAAAAGTCATATCTAATTTAATTTATTTTCAATTAAATCCTTAAACTTAAAATTTATACAAATTCACTTAACAGGATATTCCTATTTAACACCCAAGCATCATACTCTACCATCAAACTTAAAAAATACACCAAACTCATTAATGGAATATTCCAAAAATTTTAATAATTTTACAAATTAACCCTCAGTTTAACTAGATTAAGCTAAAATGATTACAAAAACATAAAAATTACTAAAAACATAAGTTAAAACCACTTACATGCATAGAAGAATAGTGCTGAAAGTTCAAGCTACGACTATGGCTTCTCTCAACTTTAATTTTCAGCAAAGGCAAAAGAAAGATGATAATTTGTTTGCTTCTTTTAAGTAATTTAACATTTTATTATCTAATTACTAATTTACCCTTAATTAAACATCACATTTTTAACAGCCCATTTTTTAGTGGTGTCGAAAATAGTGGTTTCGGTGCCACAAATTTGACAATAATAATAATATTTACGAGTCAAATATGGTTTTAAAAAGGTTTTTGATTTGGTAATTTATGTTATATGAATGATTAATTAAGTTCAAGTGGTAAGACCCTAAAGTCAAGTGGTTTTAGAAAATAAGGTTCGGGACCTTGTTTCTATAAATTGAATCGTAAATATTTTTATTAATATTTATGGAGAGTTAATAAGGCTGTATTAAAGTTCGTTAAGAAATTTTAACGTTTCGATAGTTGATTAATTAAAAAGGACTAAATTGTAAAGGATGTAAAATTTGATCACTATTATAGTTGAGTGATTAAATGGCTTAATGAATAAATGTAAAGGGACCTGAATGTTAACTAAACCATTTAAAGAGTTACTGGACAAATATGGACATGGATTTTGTGTTTTATTTAATTATTAACCAGGGTTAAAATGGTAATTTGATAAATTAAATTAAATTAAATTAAACCAAAAGCTTTATCATCTTTTCATTGTCCTCTTCACCGATTGTAAAGGAGAAAAGGGAGTCATTTTAGACCTAGAAATTTTGACAACTTCAAAGCTAAATTGGTATGTGATTTTTTACCTGTTTCTAATCATTTTTATGTTTTTGATATCATTGCAACTAGGTCTACCTAGCTCGTACCTTCATTCTTGAAACTGTTAAAGGTTTTGAATTTTACCATTGATGAACCTTGTGATTTTAGATGTTAAATGATGAATTTGAGGTCTTAGTTGTTATTTATAAGTATTTTCTTAAGTGTTTTATGATGAGTTTAACGATTAGGGGTTAAATTGTTGAAGTGGTAAAAATACAGGGACTTGATGTAAATTTGTTGCAAAAATGGGCTGAAATGGATGCTACTAGTATTCGTTGAACATGGGTTTGCAATAAAAATGGTTAATTTGCATATTTTAGGCTCAAGGACTAAATTGAATAAAAGTAAAATGTTAGGGGCAATTTTGTAAAAATGCAAAAATGACTAAATTGCATAAAATGAATTAGTTTTACTATATAAATTAATTAATTTAATGAAATAATTAATTTAGATCAAGAACAGGTGGAAATTAAGAAGAATGAAAAATTACCAAATAACCCTTGTACTTTGTCATTTCTGCAATTTAGCCAGGTAAGTTCGCATGAACTATAATCACTTAGATGTTGATTAATTTGAATGTTTAATATGTGATTCTATTGAAAATGAATCAATATATATGTTATTATATAATTTATCAAGTAAAAAGACGATGGAAATCCAACAACGTTCGACGACTATTGAGCCTCATTTGAACTGTAGGAATATATAGGATACAAATGACATGTCATTAGGGTTACAATGTTTCGAGTGCTAGTCTTAAATGTCCTACCAATGGCTCAGTTCATTTGTTGCGAATACTCATCAGCTTGTGTGAGCGACATCGTGTAGCTACATGTCGACCGTCTGTGAGCAGACCCAGGTTACCATGTTTCGGGCGTTGGTCCTAAATGTTCTACCAGTGGTTGAGGTCTGGCATTAGTAGTGAATACTCATCAGCTTGTGTGAACAGCATCTGTAGCTTACATTTTGATCATCAACTTGTGTGAGCAGGCCCATTTTACAACTTGTGTGAACTACGACTATGTGTTTAGCACACTTTGTGTGAGCTTTCCCGCATATCCTATGTTATTCTAAGTGGTTCAACAGACATGAAAAGGGAAGGAACGGTAAGTATTCAAATGACTTATATTATGAAAACTATGAAAATAAATAAAAGGAAATGTTAAATGAAAGTATGACTATGTTCATGGAATTGATGATTTCAAGTGAGGTTATTCATGTTTAATGACTTATCTTATGTTATTCAAGTGAGTTATGAATTGATGCATTAACATGTTTTGTTGATGATGCTTAGGCTTGTGCCAAGCTATTGGTTGGATTGTATTATGTTAGTTTTAAAGATATGCATTGAAATGGTAAGTGACCAAATGGAAAGATGCTTATTTGCATGAAAGAAAGGTAAGAATCAAAGTATGTAATTTCTCATGAAATGGTTTATTATGTAGTTGATTCTAAAAGATTTATACTTAAATGCACTAGATTTTGGCTATGGTTAATGTTATGTTTATGTCTTGTATGTTATGCAAATGAAATGGGTGAGAATAGGTAATGAAATGATTAGTTCATAGTTGAAATGTAATGTAATGAAATAAAAGGATTGTTGAGTTAAAGGACTTACATGTAAGGAAGAAATTTACTTATGCTATATGTGAGTTTACTTATGTCATGAATAAATACACTAACTTGTGAGTTAATAATGTAATTAAGCCTATGCTATGTAAATGGAATGGTAAGTAAGTAAATGAAATGGTTCATCATTTTAAGGAAAGGTTAATAATTATGTAAGTCAACCTATGAGACCTTATTATGTTATAAATGAAAGGTGTATGTGATGTTTATAAATATACTCAATTGTGAGTTGAATGGTGTTCAATAGGGTTATACTAAGTTTAAAGTATTGTTGAATCACGCTTAATCTATGTACGATAGTATTGAAGTGATAAGTTATGTTTCAAGTTTATACGAACTTATTAAGCATTCATTGCTTACATGGTATTTTTCCTCTTACTTTGCAGATTATCGGAAGCTCGGTCAGTTTGGAAACTCATCGGAGATCTATCACACTATCCAACGATTATATTGGTAAATTTTGATGTCTTGATTAAGGTTATAATGACATGTATAGGTGAACTTGTGGTTCATGTTAGTTGATGAGTTTGACATGTATGTGTCATTGTGGTTGGTATAACCTTGGTACTTTTGGTGCCAGCTAAAATAGTAGGTGATGGATTGACCACAACATGGTCAAGTTATGGTATGCTTTGGAAAAGTTTTGAATAGATGTGCATGAGTCAAATTTGGTATGTATATATGTTGGTTGTTGGAACCATTTGGAAATGGCTACTTTGGTGTCACTTAAATGGTTTTAATGCATATGATAAGTGGTCCAAATGGTAAGGTTATTTTGATATGGAAAAAATCTAATATGGTATGGTTTATAGTGTTAAGATATGTTTTGGTATGGAAACAAGTTAGTTGATAAATGGTTAAATATGCACATTTTTAGGTATGTTTGATGTATGTGATTAATGTGTCTTATGACATATTGGTTGTATGGATAAATGACCTATTGAATTGGTTCTTAATATGCATGATTTAGGTATGTTTTAAGGCTTGATTTTATGTGCAAATGGCTTGTAAGGGTGTGCTTGAATTGGGTGAAAGAAATTGATTGAATTTGGCCTATTTCTTGTCCACATGACCTAAGACACGAGCGTGTATCTCAGGAGTGTGTTTGTGACACGACCGCGTGTCTCCTGTAGGTTTTAATGGTTACTTTTTGAAAGATACACGGCCTAGCATATAGGCGTGTGAGGCTATTTCGAAGGTTACACAGCCTGGCATATAGGTGTGTGGCTTGGCCATCTGACCTAAGTCAGTGAGTTACACGAGCACAGACACGGGCTGGGACACGACCATGTGTCCCTATTTCGATTGTTATACAGCCTGAGACACGAGCATGTGTCTCAGCCGTGTGAGTCACATAGCCTGGCCATACGGCCGTGTGACCCCAGCAGTGGGAATTTTTCTAACTTCTTCTTTAAAGTTTAAATGTTTCTGGTTTAGTCCCAAATGATTTCTAAAATGTTTTTAATGCCTCGAGGGCTCGAATAAGGGACGATATGCATGTGTTTGAATGTATTATGTTATGATTTATGAAATGATTGGAAATGAATGATTTGAGTTATGTTTTTATAGTAATGCTTTGTAACCCTATTCTGGCGACGAATACAGGTTAGAGGTGTTACAACATTTAGCCAAAAAATCTAGTCTAAACTATCCACTACTATAATTATAGGTATTATTACCATTTAAGACTATCACTTCATCATTCCATAGTTATTTAATACTTTTAATTAATATATTTTAACTTTCATATCCTTTACAATTTAGTTATTTTTCATTAATTGTTTGACTAAATGTTAAAATTACTGACACATTAGAATTATGGTCCTGAAGCTACTGTTTTCGACACCATAAAAAATCAGGCTATTACAGTAATCTATTTTTTCAGCTACATTCTATAGGCTAGCAACATCAGTGCCAAGAATGGTGCTCAAGCAAGTAAATCAAATGAATGTGGGATATGTGTATGTTGAGGAGGTTAGGAAGGCAATGGAGGTCAACGGTTGGAGAACAAGGACGATGAACATAGAATTATATTCTCGACATGTACACTTTTCAATTGACAAAGACGATCAATTGTCAACCGGGTATCCCACCTAAGTCCTACATAGTTGATCTCCAGAATAGGCAATGTAACTGTGAGAAGTTCTAGAAATTTCGATACTCGTGTGCGCATGTCATTGCAACATGCGTTGATGCCTCCATCTATGTCAAACAATATATCGATGAGGTGTACATACTGGAACACACATTACGAATTTGGGGAAATGAGTTCCTAATAATATGGGATGTGTCGACATGGGAAGTTCCTCCATTGACTTTCGAGTTGGTCCTAGACTTTGGGTTACGTAGGAAGCCCGAAGGTCACCTGCGTGTCACCCGGATAAGAAATGACATGGACATAAGAGAGAGAGTCGACCCTAAACCTTATGGCATGTGCAAAATAAAAAGTCATAATTGAAACAATTGCCTATATCAAAAACACCACCCAAGACAGTCGTTACGGTCGACAAGAATGTGAATTTATGTATCCCAACTGTAGGAACAGGCAACTTGCAAATTAGATAGTAAAGGTAGGTACATCAAATGGACTCTATTATTATTGGCACCCGGGATAAGTACCCCCTATAAGTTGCAGTATATATTGCTGACATCTTCTCCCTCTCATTTGCATTACTTGATAATGTTTTGAAATTTCTCTTAAACGATGAAAATTTTAAATTCATAAATTTAGCTCCACCATCACCGGGAGAGCGTCCAAACAAGTCATAGTAGAGCGCCATAGGTTTTGCTACTAGGTTTGAACCAGTTACCGCATCATTGTCCACGGGGAGCCCTAATTGCAGTGCAACATCCTCCAGTATGATGGTGCATTCCCTAATTGCAGACCATGGCCATGCAGCTTCGACACGCGGTATACATCCTAATCATATTAAATTACAACATTAGTTAAGATCTTCCAATTAAATAAAAAAATTACATGCAACTATACATATATGTTCACGAATAAAAAATAGAACATTCTTTTACCAGCAAATGGATCATCTTTGTTGTGTAATTGTCCGCTGTAATTAAAGAACTCATTTCGGTATCTGCACAAATAATTAAAAATTCAATCATCGACTTAACAAATAAACAATATAAAAATAATGACAATTTATTTTTTTCAAGCCCATTTTCGTAATTAACTTTTCTATATAATATTTTTTATATATAAAAAGTGTATTAATTTTATTTTAACACAAATCTAATTATTCAAACAAACATATAATGTTCAATGTTAAATCTTAAAATATACAAATTATTATTACAAAATAAAAAAAAAAAGCATACACTAGTCAAACTAATCTTAATATTACTTTCAATACAAATCTAATCATTCAAACAAAAATATAATGACCAATGTTATATAGAAAACTATACAAAATTATCATTAAAAAAAAACTAAACATACACTACCAAAACTATTTTAATACACAATTGTAACAATTCTAATAACTCTACTAAAATAAACATGCACTACTAAAAATATCTTAATAAACATACACTACAAAATAAACATAACGTAATTCTAATAATTCAAATAGAAATATAATATTACAAATATCTAAACTAACACAATTCTATTCATTTGCATAGTTAAAATACCTTAATACTACTAATAAATAAACTTTTAACACAAATCTAAACTAATTATAATGATTATTAAAAATTTACTATTACAAATCTAAAATCTAAATAATTCTAATATTACCAAAAAAAAAATTAAAATTCCTTCTTCTTTTTTTTTCCGAGAGGGACCTTCCTTTTTTTTTCCGGCTATGGGTGGCCGGAGATTCTTAGTTTTTTTTTCCTTGATAGAATGTTTGGGAGACCAAACCAACCCCTTTTACAATGAATTTTAATATATATATATATATATATAAGTATACAAAATAATAAAAAAGTTACAAAATTAATTTATGGGAGTTGAACTCGTGACTGACCAGTCACGTCAGTGGCAGGCCGTTAGCCTGTGCCATCGAGTTGTCAGGCAGCACCGATCTAATGGCTTGCCACCAATGTGACCAGTCAATCACAAGTTTGACTCCCAAAAATCGGTTTTTTTAAAATTTTTTAAAGTTTAATAAAAAATACATTAACTATTAAATTATTCCGGTAATAATTTTTTTACGTGATACATTATAAAATACGAGGTCAATACAATATAGGTGCCATCGATTGCTCAGTCGACACCAAAGAAAAAATATTTTTTTTGTCAAATCAAATCATCAGCTCAATCATTACTCAGACGACAGTGTGGATTCAACGTGCAATTTACCTATATTCCTAAATAATGGCCTAGTCAGTATTTAATTTTTATATATTATTTAGGTAAAAAAACCTTTTTCATCAATCTACCTATAGCATGGTTAATGTCATATATAATTTATGAAATACTAATTTCTGATAATAATTAAGAAATATATAAATTTACATATTAATAGTATATTAATTAGAAAGCATAAAGCTTTACAATATATAAATGTTTTAATAAACATTTATTTAGAATATATAATAGTAAATGAATGCAAAATATTTGATGAATCGTCATTTCAACCAAGTTTTTTTTTTATCATATTTTTCAAAGTTGAAACGCATAATTGAATTTTAAAATTCATTTTATTAATTTCTGTAAGTCATAAAAGATCATGAAATAAACATGGAAAATGATTTAAAAGATGAATGTAAGTACCTACTTTTTATTATCATATTTTAAATTATAATCTCAATTTATTTTAAAAATCTGGGAATGGAGTTGTGTACGACGTTTATGATGATATATTAAAAAATTAATGGTTAAATTCACTATTGTCACTAAAACAATTTTATTTAATATTTAATATTTACATAATTATATAATTTTTATATAATTTACAACAATGGAGGAGATTAAGGTGGTGCAATGAAGACTGATTCACTTCAAAAGGGCGAAACTCCAAACAAGGACAAGAGAACATGTTGATTATGAAGAAAATTGTTGCTGGAAGATTAATCTTTTCTTCATCATTCCTAACGGGATTTATAAGAGAGGTTCTATTGCCTACTGGTATGACATGGTCGGATAAGCATCAATCCCACTAAATATATAAAGTATATTCATACCTAAAGGCAGGTGGATGACTAAGGCTAAGAGTTAATGAAAATCGCTGAAATCGAAAAACCTAAAAATTATAGAGCAACTTGACAAACTTTGTTCGAGGTATTCTTGATTTCCAAAAATCACAAAATTTAAACTAGACCCTCCTCAAATAGTGTAGATCTGATATGGAAAGTTTCGACACAAAATTCAACACACTAAATATTTATTTTATTTTTTGTATTTTTTTATTTTTCCATATTTTATCACTTTTTTGTGGAAAATACTTTTTTTATATTCCAAGATATTACTAAGAAGCAACATGTAAAATTTCAAATCGTTTGGAAAATGTTTACCCACTAAAAAATGAATTTTTGCGTAAAAAAATTGTTTTATGGTTGTTTGCTGGAAATCAATTTATAAGAATACAAAGAACACCTAAAATGCCTAAGAAACTAATATCAATTGATAAGAACAAATGGAACAATATTGCAAATTTGACTAGTATGAATTTGACTTAGGGCTCCAAACGATAAAAAAGAAACTTGAATTTTGACATAACTTGAAACACACACAAATCTAAGCCATATCTAACAAAAATAAAGGAAGCAATTAAAAGAGATAATTAAAATAAATTAAATTGAAAAAATTAAATATTTGAATAATTAAACAGGAACAAAATAGAACAAAGAAGAAAATAAAGAAGATAGATGGAAAAGACAGAAAGTGACGTGTAAAAGTCCTAAGAAGCCTTGGAAACAAGATGAATCCACAACTCCTTCAAATAGCTCTAATTTCCCCCTCCAAGAAAGAAAGCCTAACAAGAAAAAGCCTGATAATGATCTCCCACAATTTGAAAAAAAATGTTAAAACTCTTCTGAAAGAAAACTCAAAAGAAATTCTTGAAGAGAAAAACTCAAAGAGAATTTATTAACTCAAAAGAGAAAGTTGTTGAACAATGAATTGTATTGTGTACAATGAAGAGCCCTTTATATAGGCTAGCTAAATAAATCCAAATAAAACTCTTAAGTATACTGGAACTCTAATTAATCTAAACAAGAAGTAGTTTTAAACTAAACTTTCTTGTTGACATAAAACTCCTAAATAACTTAAAATACTTTAAAATATCCAAAATTCGGAATAAATAAATAATGAAATAATAAACCCTAATAAATATAATATTGGGCTCTTATATAATAAAAATTAAGCGTAAATATCAAACTCAATGTGATTTAAACTCAAATTAAAAACCTAAAACTCATAATTTCTGTAATAATCTCATCCAAAAATTCTACTCGCGCAATCTTCACTAAAATGTTCATAACTTGATCTCTCAAACTTAAAATCAAGTGATTTAAAGTGCATTGCGAAGCTAAGAGACTGATCTTCGATCGATAAGATATATTGACTCAAAAATGCCTAAATCCCTTCCAAAAATGCACTGCAAGTAAACTAATTATAGCATGGCTAGACGTGTTGGCTTGATTGGGGTCCTTGAAGTGTAACGCCTAAACTTGTTAACATCTTTTACTTGGGATTGCCATCATGGATTGAGATTTTAAGTCCATGAACAAAATTGGTTCCTTCTAATTCATCCTAGCTCCGTATTGAACTCCAAAGTCCATCGCCTTCGATTTTCAACTTTTCTTCTCGAAATTTCTTCGTGATAAGGTCTTGAACGAATAAGTTGAGTTTTGACTTCAATTACTTGGATTTGGATCTCATGATTAGACCTTGAGGTTAACTAAGTCCATCATGCCCATAGGCCTGAAATTGGGCCTTGAGACTCATATCATTTGGTGTTGGTGGCATTATTGTCATTCATTAGAGTGGAGCAATTGGTAGGGTTGGCATCGTTGTTTTTGTTAATGGGGTTATCGTTAGCATCATTCCGATTTTGAAACATTTTAGGTCCATGCTCACCGCACCAATTGTTGATACAGTGTACAATAAGGGAAGAGATCAAGGTGGTGCAACAGAGGTTGGTTCACCTAAAGAAGTTGAGAGCCAGAACAGGGACAAGAGAACAGGCTGATTATTGCTCAGAGTAACTTTGGTGTAGGAAGATCTATCATTTCTTCATTGTTCCTCGTGGTATTTGTAGGAAAGATCCTCTTGTCCAATGTTATGATGTGATCGAATAAGCATTCAATCCCACCAAGTGCGTATAGGATACTCATGGGCGTATGTCATGGGACCTTATCAGTATGAAGTTATTATGCCTAAATGAGCTCCTTATCATAACAAAAGTGTGTTCATATCTAAAGGTAGGTGGATGACTTCCTCTGAGAGGAACATGTGGTCTTTACCCAAAGGTGTTGAGGACGAGTGGCTAGTCGAGGTATTACTTCATATGGAGTCAACACAAAAGTCAATAATGCATATGATGTTGACACGTGTTTTAGTGGTGGAAAGGTATAAAAATAATTAATATTTTATTTTTAAAAAAATTAATTTGCAGTAAATTTATAAGTTTTATTAAAAAATATCATAATAAAATTATAACTTTAATATGAATTAATTAGTTAATTGAGAAATCAACAAATATATTGATTTTATAATAGTAGAGGTGTTTCAAATAATATATAATTTAATTCTCAATTAAAATATAATCAACGTATAAGTATGGCATTAGAATTTTCTAGTTACACTTCTTCATAATGTATGTTATAAAATTGATAAAATTACCCATGCGTCTTTATATTGGAAAATATAGTTAATAAGGTGCACGAGTATGCAAACTAATTTAAAATATATTAATCTATATATATATATATATATAAAAGGATGTCTTTCCTTTTGTTCATATATGTTTAATTCTTTCTTTTTCTTTATATTATAGGAAAATGTTAAATTTTAGTTTTAGTCCTTATATTATGCTTCAATTTGAAATTTAATCTTTATCTTTAGTTTCTTGCATAATTTTATCTTTATATTTTTACAATGTTATTAGTTAGTCAAAGTAGTTAATATAATTAATTTTTATTAAAATATTATGTGGTTATATATAATTTGAATGTCCTAAAATTAACACATCTTTTGAGTTTGCCTTGTTTTTTTCATTGACAATGATCAAATTTCAGTTTTGGTCCTTATACTATGTTGAAATTTGGATTTAATTCATATACTTTAATTTTTGAAATAATTTAATCATTCTACTTTTATAATGTCATTAGTTTGTCTAAATAGTTAATATCATTAATCATTTCAATTATAATCTTGACATCATATTTTCTTAAGAACACTATTCTAGCAAAAAAAAAAATTTACGGGTAAACTACAAAATTTGTCATTAAAATTTGGTGAATTTTTTTTTTGCCGCTAAATTATGAAAAGTTACATTTTGATCATTAAAGTTATCGACTTATAATATTTTGGTCACTTATCTATTAATGATCGTTACAGCCTTGATGAAAAAGTGAGGTGGCACATTAATCGAAGTGTTAAGTCTAATTTGATCCCTGAACTATAGCTAAAACATTCAATTTAGTATTTTTACAACATTTTTAACAACTCTGAAAATTTATTAAAATTTTCTAAAAATATAAAAAAATCTTAAATTTCTGAAAGTTCATTATCTATTTTTGAAATGATACTTTTTTTAAATTATAATTATGTAAAAGAAATAAAATTTCTAAAATTATAATTTATGTGAAATGAATAACAAAAACAATCCTTCTCCGGTCTAAAATCCCACCAAAATCTTGATCAAACTCACCACTTAAGGAAACCAAATCTTTCTCGGAACTAACGGCTTGTTCTGCAATGCTTAAGAGCTTCATACATTCTTC
The DNA here is from genome assembly GCF_025698485.1 of Gossypium arboreum. Classification (NCBI taxonomy): domain Eukaryota; kingdom Viridiplantae; phylum Streptophyta; class Magnoliopsida; order Malvales; family Malvaceae; genus Gossypium; species Gossypium arboreum. The sequence goes on along the minus strand of NC_069074.1, from coordinate 46,981,222 downwards.
CCAGCACTCGGCACCTCTCCATAGAAGCTTAACTGCCAAGCATATTCACTGCTGGTAAGCTCAACAGGGAGAAAAGTTGCAAAACATGGCAAAAAAGGACTTGGGTTCTTTCCAAAGCGTAAAGGATTAGAATACAGTGAAAGGAGTTGATGAAAAACCGTTAGGAGAATAGGGGTGGAGGAGTCCTCCAGAGAGTACTGAAGCGCCTCCACCAATGCCCATTTCATCATACAAGTCAATGTATAGGTTCAAATCCTTCGGACTCTCCTGGAAAAAGGAAATGGCGACAACAATCAGAAAATTCAAAAGAAACCCATTAATGGGTAGTTATAGAAGATTTAGAATTACAAGGCAAAAGGAGTATACCTTGAGGAAATGCCTAACTACGGAGAGACCAGCAAAACCAGCATCAAGAATTGCATAATTATAATTTTTATGAATTTTTTAATTTTTTACGCAATTATAATTTAAAAAATATTTTTTATAATTTCAAAAATAAATAATGAATTTTCAGAATTTTTAAATATTATTTTCCTGATATTTTTACAACATTTTAATATTTTTCTTAGAATTATTGTTAAAAATATTGTAAAAGTACTAAATTGAATGTTTTAACTATAGTTCAAATATCAAATTATATATTAATTCTTTAATTAACGTGTCACCTCACTTTTCTGTTAAAGCTATAATAGCCATTAACAGAGAAATGATCAAAACGTTATAAGTTCATAATTTTAGTGACCAAAATGTAACTTTTCATAGTTCAATAACATTTTCTTAATCAAAGTTTAGTGAATATTTTTATAATTTACCCAATATTAATTTCAGCATGATGAGTTCAAATTATTTTTAAAAAAATCACCTTATTTTTATTATGCCACTACCAAATAAATTTTCATTAAATATTACATTAATAAATTTAATAAAAATTTACCCTGTAATAAATTTACCTGAATTTTATATTATTAGTACAAATAAATATTCTAATTAATTAATAAAGAAGGGCCGCCAAAGAAGACACCGCCGGCACCAACCAAATGCATTCAAGAATCAGAAAGGAAGATGACAGAGAGCTAAAAACAAACCCTTCTATCTTTATTTTGGTTGCCATTATTGAACGAATGGAACAACCATTTTAGCCTCACGAGTTTCAACATTAATCCCTTATAGCATATTTGTTTTGTTTTTTTTTTTATACTATACTTAAAACTATTCATAATATTTTTTCAATTCTTAAATAAAAAAGATAATACAGTTCAACGCATTCAAATTCACGTTCTTTTACACTAATAATAATAATACCGATACCAATTAATCTATGACTCAATCGGCTAATAAATTAAATATATAGCTAAATTATTTGATTTCAGTATACTTTAAATTTCAACTGCAATATTAATAGTAATACATTGATAAAGGTTTTGAAAACTTGTTCCTATTTTCATGATACTTGGGTATTGACTTATTACTAAAATCGTTGTGCTTTTTTTGACTGCAGTTCGAACATAGCTGCCCGAGCATTATTTAATTAATGAAAATAAAATAAAAATTCTTCAATTACCACAATGACAAGTTTGACCGACTAGGCAACCCCCAGCTCTATTTATATGTGCAAAATGCAATTCATGCCCATCCACTTCTTCACTTCCTTATAATCAAAGTAGTGATGGATCTTATTGATCTCTCTATTTTTGGTTATGCACTGGTCTTAGGCATTACGCTACTGTTTTTGTACACCAAACTCAAAAAGTCTAGCTCAGGAAGCGTCGGCAAAGCTCCACCAGTAGCAGCCGGTGCATGGCCAATAATTGGTCACCTCCCGCTATTAGGGGGACCCAAAGCCCCTCATGAATCATTGGGAGACTTGGGTGAGAAATATGGACCTGCTTACATGATCCGGATCGGTGTTCATCCAGCCCTGGTGGTGAATTCGAGTGATGTAGCCAAGGAAATCTTCACTGTCAATGATATGCATGTTTCCTCCCGTTCCGAATTTGCCGCAGCTGAACACTTGGGTTACAACTATGCCATGTTTGGCTTCTCTCCTTACGGACAATTCTGGCGTGAAATGCGCAAAATAACAATGTTGGAGGTGCTATCCAATCACAGGATCGATCAACTCAAGAAAGTTTTTCTCTCCGAGATAGAAGGCTCGATGAAACTATTATATAATACGTGGGCAGACAAAAAAAATGGCTCTGGTAAGGTGTTGGTTGAGATGAAGAAACACTTTTCGGACTTGACATTGAACGTTATTATGAGGACGGTTGCTGGGAAGAGGTATAGCGTTGGTGCAGAGGAAGACCAAAAAGAGGTGTTGAGATATCGTACGGCTTTACGAGATTTCTTTCACTTGACAGGAATGTTTGTGCTGGGAGATGCAGTCCCTTTCCTCCGATGGCTGGATTTTGGCGGCTATGAGAAGAAGATGAAGAAAACTGCTAAAGAGTTGGATGAAATTTCCGGGGGATGGCTAGATGACCATAGGAAGGGTGGACATTGGGATGAAAATAAAAAGGAGAAGGATTTCATGGATGTAATGAACTCTGTTCTTAAAGGTGCAAGTCTTGCAGGTTATGATGCTGACACCATCAACAAAGCCACTTCCCTGGTATAATCTTTCTCCTCTCTCTTTTTTTTTTCAAATTTTATTTCTCCATTAATCAGTTCTAAAGTTGTAAAAACTATGAAAATTGCACATTGCAGAATATGATTTTAGCTGGCAGTGACACCACAACAGTTACTTTAATATGGGGTCTTTCCCTAATGTTAAACAAACCTCATGTACTCAAAAAGGCTCAAGAAGAACTAGACACCCATATTGGCAGAGATAGGTTTGTGAATGAAACAGACATCGGCAAATTGGTGTACATTCAAGCCATAGTTAAAGAGACATTAAGAATGTATCCACCTGCACCCCTTTCAGCGCCCCGTGAGCTCAGTGAAAGTTGTTCCATTGGAGGCTATGATATCCCCAAAGGCACTCGGTTGATTATAAACCTTCACAAGATCCAAAGGGATCCTAAAAAATGGCCAGAACCATCAGAATTTAAGCCCGAGAGGTTTCTCACTACCCACAAAGATATCGATGTTAAGGGTCAGCATTTTGAATTGATGCCCTTTGGTAGTGGTAGGAGGAGCTGTCCTGGTACATCGTTTGCACTTCATATGTTGTACTTGACCATGTCTAATTTCTTGCATGCCTTCGATTTCTCAACGCCATCCGATGGTTTGATTGACTTGACTGGCACTGATGGATTGACCAACATTAAATCTACCCCGCTTGAAGCACTGGTCTCACCTCGTCTTGCTCCTGAGCTTTATAACTAAAATCCAGTTGAAGATTCCAATAATCAAGCATGAAGAATAAGAAAGTTTAAACATTTTGATTGTTACGTTGTATTATTATTTAATCATTTTCTCTCTCTTTTCGGAATTAATAATGGTAAAATACTTGTTGTTGGGTAAAACATCTAGATTTGAGTGTTGTTTATATGGTGAACATGGAAATTCTTAGGTCAAATTTAAGTTCAATATTAAATTGTGAAATCCTCTGTCTTCTACTTATCGTATTCAATATGTTAGCACACCTTGAGAGTTGAAAGTCATAATTTTCCTTATTAATTAAAAGTTACTTAGAAGAGTATGCCTTGCATGCATGCATATTTTTTTTTAGTAATCGTTCTCAAAAATACTTCACTTTTCCACGTCTACACTCATCCAAGTCAATGGCATGTGCCACTGATATACTAAATATAATAATTTATTAGTTATTTTTAATTTATTTGAAAAATTGATCACACGCATAATTTAAATGGGTTGACTCTTATATTTTTTTTCCATTTAGCCTCCAGGCATTATTTTTTAATCATATTAGTCCTTAAGATTGGCATCTATTACTCAAATTAATCTTATTTATGATTAGCTATCGTTAATTTTTGAACAATTTCATGATGTGTGTAGCACCCCACACCGACCCAATCACCTGATCCGAATGTGAGATATCACATTACATTGGTGAAGCAACACAAGCTACTATGACACAAATACATTAAATTCAATAATCAAAATAATTCATATGAATGCATTTATACACTCATTGATTTCATGCCATCAATTTACATGATTATACAAGTTAATTTCAGAGTTAGGGCTAGAACCCTAACTCAATTTTCTAAACTTCTATGTTATGTCTCGAGACAAACCTCCCTTACTTTCCTATTTTTGCTTCAATGTTTGTTTGTCTTGAGAGCTAGAATAGGGCAAATTTTATTTAGATTCGATGTTTCTTTGTCTCGAGACATATGCCATTTTGTCTCAGGACTTAGATTCAATTGTCTTGAGACATTAAAGAATAGTCTTAAGACATAGATCATTCTCAACAATTCAAATAGTACTATTTTATTCTTGAGGTCTCAAGACATGTTCTTCCTATCTCGAGACTTAATGGTAAGATGACCTAAAATATTCAATTTTAAATATTCAAAACATACCAAATTATAACTGTATCATACCTAAATTTTACCTTAATCTTAAATACTCAATTTGACAAGTATAACACCAACAAACATCCAATCATAGAAATTCATACACCAATACCTAAGCCCCCAATTTTCACATCCAAACTCATATTAATTAACTTAAATGATGAGATTCAACTTTATAACCATTAAGGCCAAGGTATCAAACATAACAAAATGCACATTCAATTCCAAACCATAAATATTCTAGGTATATACCATATAACTCAAACTCATATATATATATATACACATACAAAAGGAGTAATCAGGTGGAGTCCGAACTGAGTTGTTGAATTAAATTCTTGACCACTTTAAGTCTACATCTACCCACGTCCAAAAGATGCGCACAAAAATAAACTTTAAGTGTACATCTATTCATGTTTGAGAGATATGCATGAAAACAAATATACTCGTACTAAATATTGAATACTCAGTGGTGTTAATATAATTTAATTACAATGTAATAAGATTAAACTAAAGCAAATATATAGAAATAATATCAAATACATTATTATATACTACTTTAACTCATCACATCATTTTCTCATTTCAATATTAATTTCATTGCATACTCATTTTGGCCCTTATTGACCGATGATAGACATTAGAACGAATACTTAGATCTTTATATAACAAGTAAGACCATGACTCTCTAGGAATTGGAACTGTTTTATTTTGCCACCCCAAGTTACCCGGTAATGATGACTTTTAGTATCTGTCTACAACCTTCAAGGAATTGGGACTGCTCACGGCCTTTTGAAAATTGGGGCTAATAAACCATTGATAACGGTGACCCTATGAAATGCTAACTATATTCAAACTACGTCTAACATCATCTAATGGGACATAATTAGTATTATGCCCATCATAACACAACTCAATATAATATTAAAGCCTCAATATTATATATACAATTATATCAAAATATATGTATAATTATAAATCACAATTCTTTTATGTATATATATAATTATTATTATGCCCATTCATACTTAGATTCAAGAATCATAAAATCAAATTCAAGAATCATAAAATCAAATTCATCGTCTCAAAGTTTTTGGGAAAAATATGGTTACATCCGCATTTAATACATATTATTTTATAATGACTTACTAGAGTAAGAACGTATTATTGAAATTAAATTATAGAAACACAAACCACAAAAGTTATACAAGGTCTTTTCCTCTCTCTTTTTAGCTTTTGACATTCCTGCGTCGCCTTTAGCTATACGTTCAATAATACAATTATAGAAATGCCATTAATCACATAATTTAAACGAAATCAAATATGAATGCATTTAATTTAATTTAGTCCTTTACAATCCTAATATTCGAAACATCCATATTGCACAATCTATCCGATCAAATTTAGATCCTATTTAATTAATTTAGTACAGGGACCTCTACCTTCCACTTTATTACATAAATTTCTAACAACTTTTAATTTATTCAATTAGATCCCTAATATTTCATTTTAGTTTGTTTCACTACCATCTATCATACTTATAGCATGATCTTACCAAATTTAATTAACCCATTCATGCATGAATTTTAAGCTACCTTAATCAAATGTTTTAGAGCTTTTTAACAATGAAATCCAACTTAAAACTTATTAATTCTTAGATTTATTATATGGGCTTTCATTATTTAGCATTATTCATTAAAATTTCAACTAAAATTTAAAAGGAAAACCTACTAAATAGCTATACTGGTCACAACAATGTTGAGAGCAGCTATAGTGGTGACAGCAATGGTGAGAGGTTGAAGGAGATGTTTTTCTTCCCTTTGTTTTGTTTTAACCGAATGGAGAAGAAGAGTATTAAGTATTTTCTCTTTCTTTCCACTAATATGATCACGCTAACATAAATTTTTAATTAAAAATTACCTTAAAATCAATGGCTCTCGTCATAATATAACTACATAAGTGGAATCCTATGGCCATGATTAAGCAAGGCCACTAGCTTGATTTTAATTTAGGAATATTTATTCTCAAGGACATGGTAATTTACTCATCAAGGACATGCACAAAGCTTCAATCAAATTTTCTTCCTTTACTCACCTTATAATTTAGTCCTTGGACTATTTTATAAATTAAGTACATTACTATTTGATTCTATTTATTAGTCTTACATTCAACTTAGCACCTCCCCAGTTTGAAATCTCAAATTTTTCAATTTTTAAGAATTCAATCTTGAACTAAGTTTTTCTGACGCCAAAGAAAATAGGGTTGTTACGACTAGGTCAAATTAGAATGTGACAAATGGACAAACAAAAAAATGACATGTGTTTTCCTCTTTAATTATTCTAGAAAAATTTAAAATTTTTAGAAAAATATAAGAAATATATAAATTATAAAAATTCAAGACAATATATATAATTTCAAGAAAAACTTAGTTAAACTTTTAAAAAATTCAAAAGTATTTTGATAGTTCAAAAAAAATAAAAGTATTGTTAAAATTAGATAAAATAGAAAAATTAAAAACAAAACAAAACAAAAATTAATCTATCAACATTCAATCAATATCAATAAATGGTAATTAATATTTGTCGGTCAACATTGATCAACATTGGATCGGCGTCCGATCAATGTTGATAAATTTTTTAATTTTTTGTTTTATAACTTTTAAAATTCAAATTATTTTTGATTTTTATATTTTCAATTTTTTATTTTTAAAATTTTAACTTTTTTATTTTAAATTTTCAACATATTTTTGAATTATTGATTTGTACTTTTTAATTTTATTTTTGAATTATATATATTCAATTTTTGAATTTTATAATATGTATTTCTTATATTTTTTAAAATTGTTTATTTTTTTTATTTTGATTTTTTTGAATAACTATACCGCTCATCCACTTAGACTATGTTAACTTGTTATTGTTGTTAGAATAAAATGACAATAATAGATCATTTTATCCTACTTAATTGTGTATTACTCTAAATGTCAGACAAGGGGATTAACATTATTAATTTTATAATTTTTTATGCTTCTATAATTAGACCGAAGATTGAATTATGGAGACGTACATATATAATTTAAGTGCGATGGTATAACATGTTATTGAATAACACTTGTAAGAGGCGGCATTCTTGTATGTGTCCATATGCTTGGTAGGACTAAATTGGATCCTACACTTATCAGCGCTTTGGTGGAAAGATGAAGACCCGAGACACACATTCCATCTTCTGTGTGGTGAGTGTACAATTACACTCGAGGATGTAGCTTTACAACTTGGTTTACCGATGAATGTGGTAGTCGTTATGGGGGTAATGGGCATTGAGATTGGAGCGCAATTTGCTAGCAACTATTAGGCAAGGTGTCAGACAAGTTTAGTGGTAGCCAGATATAGATGAAATGGTTAGAAAACAATTTCAAATATATTGGCCACTCTGCAAGTGTCGTTGAAAGCGAACAATAGACGCGAGCATTCATCCTGAGGTTAATCGGGGGTCTTCTAATGCCACATAAATCTTGAAATCTAGCACGTTTAAGGTGGCTACTACAACTAGTCAACTTGAAAGAAGTGGGGCGACTCAATTGGGGATTAGTTATGTTGGCGACATTATACCAAGAGATGTGCTGGGCGATGGAACAAAAAAAAAATTAAAACCCATGGTTACATACTCCTTCTTTAGTCATGGGCATGGTATCGGCTACCATTTTTACATCCCCAAGTAAACATACTTATGTATTCCCATTCATAATAAGGTAAAATTCATTTGATAATATAGTTATCACAATATTTTTTTTATTATTATATTTTTTTAAATAACATAATATTTGAATAGGTGGAACAATGATGTAAGTCATGTGGGTATAACGGATGAGCTCAAAGATATCCGACTATTGTTAGATCAACAATAGGAAGATAAGGTTAGTTATTGAAAATTTAAATTATATAATATTTACATAAGCATTTGAAATTTAATATTAGGTACATAATAAAATTTATAATTTTGTAATGTAGTTTGATTGTATGTCATACATTGATCTGAGAATTCAAGAATGCATCTTGGTTGAATTTTTGGCGAATCGTAATATCTGGCACGTCAATATGCCATTGATAATTTTTTTCAACAATCAAAATGCACAAATACAATCAAGTAATGCATCAGTTTGAGTTTAGGTAAAGTATTCCACTATCACACTAGGAGCTCAATGAACTGCACAAGATCGACTTGTAGGGAAGAATCGATGAAGATTGGCGTAAATTCCATGCCAAATATATCTACATTTGATAGCATAGGTACGATTTCATACCTATGATCAAACCAATTCTCCCACTGGATTTGATGACCTCTTCGGATTACATGACATGGTTTAGACTTCATGGTAAGCCATATCTATTACTGGAGGAGGAAAGAAGTAGGAAACATGGTTGTAGGAGGCCAAAAAGACCTCACATGAATCCTAGGTCGAGAGTACATGTCTTGAGTCATCTTCAGCTCCAACCCCACATAAGGCACCAATGGCTGCACAACTCCTAGTTAATATGGTCCTTATTTTTTTGGTGCTTTTGCTAACCCCATTTTTTTAACACAAGCACCACATTATACACCATCATATCATGCATCAACACCTTCTCCAGGTATATTTTTTGCACCACCTCCATCCCGAGGATCATATTACATGCCAATGTCGACAATAATACTGATGTGTCTGCCATCACCGATAATTCGAACATTCTACTCATAATTGGGTTATGCAACACCATACACTTATTCCCTGATAGTGTCGCAAACAACCCTAGCATTATTGTTCTACTGAGGTGGATCATCTTCGTAACCACATGTTAATATAAGGGACAATATATGATGGGAACCTAGGACGACATGACACTCAAGCACGGAGGAACGAGATGAAGATGAAGATGGAGGTGGAGGTGGAGGTGAAGATGAATAAGATGAGGTGCTTAAACCCCAACTACAAAGAAATCCTCCTCGCAACCGACAACCAATGGGTTGTGGCACACATTTGAGTTGACTACGCTGATGAATTTTTTTAAAATTTTTTTTCATGTATCATTTACTTTGTTAACTTTTAATTTATATTATATTAAGATAATTAATTTCTTAAGATAATTAATAGATTATCATCTATTAAAGATTTAAAATAAAATGATAGTAAAAAGCATAAGCAATCCAAGCAAAAATGTTAGTGCATAAAACATAAATGTCTCATCTACCTTAATAATTACTTGAAATATAAACTCAACAAGGTTTAACTTCCTCCTTAAGATTCACTCAAAACACTCAAAGTATTTAAACGCTAATTAATTAATATGCACTTAGTAGTCAAACAAGGAATGTTATTACCATAAGCTTGCTTAAGAATTAAATCTCCACCACTATAAATATGAGATGACACAAATATCAAGAGGTCTTTACAAGGGTTGTAATGGAGCTAAGGTTAAGGGTATTGAAAGGTATACAAGGTGATTACAGTCGAGAGTTGAATTGTTGAGTTACCAAACTAAAAGAATAAGATGTTGAATTGCAAAGACTTGACATGAATAATAAATAACTAATTGAAGTGAGCCTTTATACAAAATATAAAAGTGATTATTTAAGCTCAACAAACAATATAATGGAGCTTATAGCATGAAAAGTGATCTCATAATTGAACAAGATAGCCCAAAGTTTTTCCATTTGTTTCTCCTTTTTTTTGGAAACAAAGAAAAATTCAGCATTATGAATGATCGAAAATAATTAGGCAACTTACCAAAACCTAATCTTGACAAAGGAAAGAAATAAAAGGGTAATTCAAAGATTAATTGGGTTTTAAGGATTAAATGAGTAGGTGATAAATGAACAAAAAGAGATTAGGCTCAAAAGGGTTTAATAGTGGGCAATAAAGTGGGTAGGTTATTTAAAAGCTAGGTAGGTTAAATCCTAAGTGCCTCTATCATCTCAAAATATCAAATCATTAATGTGGTCTTAACATGCATAATAAAAGCAAGTTCTAGAATAACAGACACAATCAAAACCAAAAAATAACATGAGCACCTATTATCATGATGAAGGCAAGCGCACATATTGAACAGTAGTATAGTTTATAGCAAGACCGGAATGTCGAACCCACAGGAACTAAAAGTACTAGTATTAACCTTCTTTTTATTATCTAGCCTAAAAATAAGAGGATTTGTTTTATCTAAACTAATTAACTAAACTAAGAATGCACAAGAAGTAAATTGGGGGAATACTTTTGGGAAAACTGATTGATTTAGACAATACCCAAGGAAGAATCCTCCTAGACTTCACTTGTTATTTGACTCTAAACTAGATGATTTATTCACTTGACTTGATCCATAGAAATCCCTAATTTATATTATTATCTCTCTTGAGACTAACAACGTCTAACCCTAGGTTGATTAATTGAAATCTCTTTCTAATTAAAACCCCTAGTGTCGCATTAACTCGATCTATGGATTCCCTTATTAGGTTTGACCCTAATCCAGCAGATTTATGTCGCCCTATATCTAGGGGTGCAATCAACTCCGCTTAATTATGATAGATCTACTTTTAGACAGGGGCTTTTGCTCCTCTGAATAAGCACATCAATACTTGAATCAATATCCTGGAATATTAAAGTAAGAATTAAGAACACATAATTAAGAACAAATTAGGTATTTATCATATAATTCAGAAAATAATAACAAGATTAGTATTAGGTTTCATCCCCCTTAGGTATTTAGGGGATTTAGTTCATATGTGTAAAAGAAAAAATCTCAGAAAAATAATGATAACAAAACATAAAGAAAGCCCAAAAACCCCTGAAGGAAATTAAGGGAGATCTTCAGTCTTGAAGGAGAATCCGGCTTCTGAGATGGATCAATCAAATTTCTTCGAGTAATTCCTTGCCTCCTACTCTTCGCGTCCTTTCTATCTGCCTCCTAGGGTGTTTATATAGGCTTTAGAATGCTTCCAAACCCTCAAGAGTGGCCTTTTCCGAATAGAACTAGACTTGGGCTCGACATGGACATGCCCATGTGACACGCCCGTGTGAGGTGGCTTAGGCCGTGTTTAGAGTCTCTAAATAGACACGGCCGTGTGGTGTGGCTTAGGCCGTGTTGTAATGTGTTAAATAGAACGGGTGTGTGAACTACCCGTGTGAGGAAGTCTAGGCCGTGTTGATTTCCCACGTTGACCCATTTTCTCTGTTTTTGGCTCGTTTCTCGCTCTTTCTACTCTGCTATGCTCACCTAAATATAAAACATGAAATTAAAGGATTAGGAGCATCGAATTCCACAAATCTAACGATAATTTATCCAAAAATATGCTAAGCATGGGATAAAAATATGTATAGATTATGACTTATCAATGGATGCTCTAAAGGCTTAAAAGCTCACAAAGTTATGGTTTTGATGTCGAAACTTATAAATTTGTCATTCAAGAAAGTTATTAAATTCAGGGAGAAATCCTAAAATAAATTTTCTAAAAATAGCTTATCATGCTTGACTCTCTCATGCATTAAAATATAAATAAAAATGTATAAAATGTACAAATTATCACAAAGCAAAGCAACAAAAAAATCTAGGTTTAGAAAAGATAACTCTCATGCAAAAATTAAGAAAATTGCTTAAGAAAACATGCAATAATCTAATGATTAAGTTGAATGAAAGTATAAAATCCTCTCCACATTTAAGATGTACATTTCTATCAATGTACGAACAAAGGTAAACACAATATACAAAATAAAATAACAAAATAAGGAAAGAACTAAAATTGCCCTGAATTAGGATGGATGGATGGAGAGTGTGAAAACTTGAAGCATTATAGATTTGAAGTTAAGTGAAGTTATCCTTGCAACAATCAAAAAAAATCAAAAATAAAAAATAAAAAGGTTAAAAGAAAAGTGAAATAAAAAGAAAAATGAAAAAGGATATAGTGAAGGAAAGACCCAGATTCCACATGGCCATGTCGTTGGCCCATGTGGATCACACGGTCATGTCTTCAGCCCATATGGTTTTCACTAAGATAAAATTATGCTCTAGTATTCACATGACTGTGTCGTTAGCCCGTGTGGATCACATGGCCATGTTTCCTGCTAGTGTGGTTCAAGTAACCTCATTTTTTTAAATTAAAAAATTAAAATGAAGAAAAAAATCATCATAAAATTAAAATATGCAGCACATGTAATAAATAAAATAAAATAAAATAAACGAAAAATGCTCAGGTCACCTCTTGAGAATCGCATGTTTAAAGTCTAAAGCTCGACTTCCCTACGAAAAACATAATCAATTGAGATCTTGGAGTTGGAAATCCTCTCTCTCATTATCAACATCACTACCAAGATAGAGTTTGAGACGATGATCGTTTACCTTAAATGTGTCATATTCAGGATGTGTTATGTAACATCCCGAAATAGGGCCGAAACGGGATAGTGGTTGCGAAACCATGAATATGAGGTCAAAAAAATTTATTCTGATTAAGTTTTAAGTTTTATTGATTGATTGAATGATTTTTTGAAAATTTCGTGAAGAAATTTTATGTATAAGTGCCTAATTTGATAATTAGGACTAAATTGTAAAATTAGCAAAATGTGTGTTCTAGATAATAAAGGGGATTTAATTGAAATGGGTCCTTAAAGTGGATGTCCTTATTTAGTAATTATATCATTATATTTAAGTTTGGACAAAAATGGGCAAGAATAGGACAAATTTGAAAGAAAAGCCTTTAAGGGCATTTTGGTCATTTAGTAATTAAAAGAATTAAAAAGGGAAAATAAAGCGAAAATTGGTCCATCTTCTTCATGGAGGCCGAATATAGCATGGGTGAAGCCATGGTTAGGGTTTCCAAGCTTTCCAAGCTTAATATTAAGCCCGTTCTAGCCTCGTTTTTAATGTTTTTTACGTTTTTGGAGTCCCAGTAACTTGATTTAGCTTATTCTAGCAATAATTCATGCTAGGGTTCATATTTGGAAAAATACCCATAGGTTAAATGTGTTTATTTTGATGTTTTATGGTAGAATATGAAGCTTGAAATTATGTTAAACAACTTTTGCTAAGCGATTTTAAGTGAAACGAGTAAAACAACATAATCGGTAAAAATACCTAATGTTCATAAGTACATGATAGAGTGGGAATTTGATGTTTCCATAGAAGGGAAAAATGTTCAGCGTGTCATAAAACATAATAAAAATGGATAAATTTTAATTTCCTAGCCTAGGGACAAAATTGTAATTTTACAAAGGTGTAGGGGCAAAATTGTAATTTTGCAAAGGTTTAGGGGCAAAATTGTAAATTTTCCAAAGTTTGAGTTAGGGAATGTTTTGAATATTACATTAATTAAATAAGTAAAATATGATGTTTTAGATCCCGGAAAGTGAGATTTGGACCTAGAACGGGAGAAAAACTGAAAATCGAGAAAGTTGGTAAAATGGCCGTTTTGGTATCGAGGTAAGTTCATATGTTTAATAAGCATTTAATTATGCATATTTGAATGATAAATTGATATTTTGGCCATAAATACTTTAGTATTGAGTTTCAGATATAATGATTAATGTTCGATAATAATTCGATATTGGAAAGAGAACTTGTATAATTTATATGTAAGACCATATTTTGTATTATGGCTTTGTATGATAACAAGAAAGTATTGACTAGCATAGTTTGATGAGAATAAGTTAAGTTGATGATATGATGAGATTGAGAATGTCAGTATGTAAGTTGAGTAGCATTTTATTATTATGCAATTACTGTTATTAGTATTGTTATTATTGAGTTATACGACTAACCTTAAGAATTTGAGCAAGTATGTTTCAGCTATGACTTGACAAGGCATTGATATCTCAAAGTCCATGGTTGTACCATGGAAATTAAGGAAGAATTGACGGAAAAGTCCATGTTCATAACATGGCATTTAATGAGGAATTGATGATTAAGGATACCATGTAAAACCATGTCAAGACATGGCATCGGCATTGATTAAGGACTCTATGTAAGACCACGTCAAGATGTGGCATTGGCACTAAGACAAGGATACCACGTAAGACCATGTTTGGAACATGGCATTTGGTAAGACAAGGATACCATGTAAGACCATGTTTGGAACATGGCATTTGGTAAGATAAGGATATCATGTAAGACCATGCCAAGGCATGGCATTGATAAGTTCTATAAGGCAAGGAAATCATGTAAGACCATGTCAAGACATGGCATTGACGAGTTACTATAAGGCAAAGGTCCTATGTAAGACCATGTCAAGGCATGGCATTGGTGAGTTCATAAGGCAAGGATACCACGTAAGATCATGTCAAGACATGGCAATGGTAAGTTCAAAAAGGAAAAGGTTCCCGAGTAATCCAAAGAGTAAGTCAAAGAAACGACAAGGTGAGAACATGAAGAAAGAGTGCAGGTATGTATTTAAGGCTTATTTAATATTGAGATTGTAAGTAATTGAGATTATCAAGTATTGAGTAAGTGATGAGTTTTCAGTTATGCTTGTGACACTTTATGACATGATTCGCAATATGCTTATATTATGAAAGAGTCCTCATGTGTTAAGTGAGGTGTTGCAGGTATGTAAGCAAGCTTTTAAGTAAGGTGCCTTTTGTATTCTGAGCCTTTGGTAAGGTTACCAATGAGTAAGTTGGGAAAGTAAGAACTAAACATTATTTAAGCAAATTATGACAGAATAGTAGTAAGCTAAATTGATTGCTAACGCTTATTATTTTACATGTGAACTTACTAAGCTCTATAAGCTAAATTGATTGCTAATGCTTATTATTTTACATGTGAACTTACTAAGCTCTATAAGCTTACTTCTTTCACTTTCCCATGTTTTAGAGTACTTAAAAGCAAGCTCGGGTTGGAGGTCGTTGGAGATCACTTCACACTATCGACTATCAAGTTACCAAATGGGTATCTTCGTTTACAAACGTTCTAGTTTATGGCTTGTATAGGGACTTAGACATTTTGTGTGTATGCCCTTATGATATGGATAAAAATGGTATGTAAATATTTGATAATGATTAGCTATTGAAATGGCTAATGAAGAACATGTTTCGGTGTTATGTATGCCTAAATGGTAGTTAATACAAAGAAATCATGAAAAAGTGAAATTAACATTAAAACAATATTGAATAGCAGCAGTGACGTGAACTTGAAAAATCACCAAGAATAGTAGAAATGGAATTAGGTAATGAATGAGATATATAATTAAAGCATATTGAGTCTGTTTTCATATGAAAGAAACAAAGTAAGAAAAAGAAGTGTATATTAAGAGATATTTGAATTTTAGTGAGACACGGCCAGAGCGATTTCTGAATCCCCTATTCTAACTTTATAAATTCACTAAAATTTGAACAAAAAGAAATAGGAGTTATAGTTTATATTTTTAGATTCCTTAGTGAATCTACTTTCAAGAGAAATAAACAGAATGGTTATTTGAATTCTGTACATGGAGAAAATTGACTCGTAGTGAGGAGAGGTCAGAGTAGTCAAACAATGCAACAAGGGAAACTTTAACTAATAAACTGTACTAATTGGCTAGACCAAAAATTATGAAAAAAAAATTAGTAAGAAGATATATGAGTCTAGTTTTAGGGAAAATTCACGAATTTAAATTTTTAGTTTTGTTACTCTAGTTATGATTTATTTAGTGACTATGACACAGGTGGGTAGTTTTATAAGGAATAATGAAATAAATTGTTTTGATTTGTCTAAGTATTCGGAAAATTTTTAATGTTCCCGGTTTGGTCCCGAACCCTTTCACTTGCATGTTTTAGGGTCTCGAGGGCCCTTTTTAAGGACATATTGAATGAATGTAAATAAATTAATTTTAAAAGCAAATTTTATGCCCCAAATTAGTAATTAAGTCAGGTAATACCTCGTACTCGACTCCGGCGACGGTCTTGGGTAAAGGGTGTTACATGTTACCTTAATTTGTCCAGATGGAAACATGTGTTTTACCACAAATGGGCCCGACCATCTTAGCTTAAGCTTTCCATGGAACATTTGTAACCCTGAATTGTATAACAACACTTTATCTCCAACTATGAATTGTTTTGTCCTCTTTAAATGAGTATCATGGTGTTTCTTTGTTACTTCCTTGTACATCTTGAGTTTTCATAAGTATTTGCTCGTCATTCATCTAGCTCATTGAGCTACAATATTCTCCTTTCACTTTTCCTTGAGCATCTATCACCTTGAACAATATATAGTTCTGACGTGTATTTATGAGTAATTTCTTGTAAAGAATGTTAAGCTACATGATCAATAGAATCAACAAAATAACAAGTATCATTTTGCTTACTAGATACTTACATAACATCACGTGTTTGAAGAGTAACCTCTTCATCACCTACTCTTAGCACAAGTTTACCATTACCAATATCAATAACAACTCTAGTAGTGGCTAAAAAGGGTCTGCTTAAGATCAAAGGTACCTCAACATCCTCACCCATGTCAAGTATCACAAAGTCAACAGGGAATATAAATTTATCTACTTTAACAAGCATATCCTCAACAATACCCCTAGGATACTTAATTGATTTGTCAACTAGTTGAATGCTCATCCTAGTAGGTTTTGGTTCCCTTAGACCAAGCTGCTTAAACATTTTATAAGACATTAAATTTATGCTAGCACCTAGATTAGCTAAGGCTTTCTCAACAGATAAACTACCAATAAAACAAGGGATAGTGAAACTTTCTGGATCCTTAAGCTTGGCATGCAGCTTGTTATGGATAATGGCTAAACATTCCTCATTAAGTTTCACAGTGGACAACTCCTCTAACTTCCTTGTATTTGTCAAAAGCTCTTTTAAGAATTTTGTAAACTTGAGCATCTGCGAAAGAGTTTCAACAAAGGTAAGTTAATATGCAGTTGTTTAAAAATTTTAAGAAATTTACCAAATTGATCATCCATGCGGTCTTTCTTCAACTTTGTTGGGTATGAGATTGGTGGTTTGTATTCTCTAAGCACTAGGCTCTCTCTTGCTATCATCAACCCCATCATCTTTCTTAACAACTTCTTGTTTTAGCTTCTCTTCAGGCTCGTTAACACCTTTCAACTTCTCAAAGTAATTTTGTTGACTTGCTCTTTTGGGTTGGTTTCAATGTTACCGGGTAAACTGCCTTGTACACTCTCTGAAACCAATCTCGAAACCTTGAATAGATGTTTGTTGATTCCTCAAATCTAATTTAGTGTTCTGAAATAAATTTTCAAAAACTGAAATGAATTTAACCAACATCTCTTCAAGATCTGGCTTAATCTCTTGTTGGTAAGGCTGCTGAAAGCTTGGAAAGGGTTGTAATATTTGATTCCTTTGACCACCCCAAGAAAAGCTAGGATGATTCCTCCATCCTGAGTTATAGTTGTTACCCATAAAATCAACTTGCTCATGTTCCATTTAGTCTTCAAAGGTAAGTATTCCTAACTAATCATACCCGGTCCAGTCACATTAGATTGCATCACAGAAGTCACCTGTTTCCTTAAACTCAAACCATTTATTTTCCTGCTAAGAGCTTCAACCTGACTTGCCAACATACTAACTGTATTTACATCATAAACACCAGTTTCTTTGGTAGACTTCACTATCATAACTTGCCCTTGATAATTATTTAATGTCATCTCTTTATTAAACTCTTGGGCTGCTTCAGGTGTTTTATTATTCAGTGTTCCCCCAGCTATTGCATCAATTATTTTCCTAGTTGAGGGATTCACACTATTATAAAATGTTTGAACTTGTAGCTATAAAGGTATACCATTATGAAGGCATCTTCTCAAAAGATCCTTAAATCTCTCTCAAGTGTCATACAGTGTTTCAAACTTAAATTGGGCAAAAGAAGAAACATCATTCCTCAACCTAGCTATTTTAGTTGGTGAAAAATATTTCGATAAGGACTTCTCTTTCATCTGAGCCCAAGTAGTGATGGAACCTCGTGGAAGTGAATTCAACCACTGCTTCACTTTATTCCTTAAAGAAAATGGGAACAACCTCAGGCATAGGGCATCATCAAAAGCACCATTGATCTTGAAAGTATCACATATCTCTAAGAAATTTGTTAGATGTGCATTTGAATGTTCATCTTGTAACCCATCAAACTGAATATATTACTGCACCATCTAAATTGTATTCGGCTTGATCTCAAAATTATTTGCAACAACAATCAATCTAATGATACTAGACTCAACCCCAGTCAAAGTTGGCTCGGCGAAATCATACATAGTCAACAAATGAGGACCCATTTCTTCAATAATGTCTCTTATCTCTTGATTATCTATGAAAATTTGATTTTGATCTTGCCTTGCTTCTCTAACTTTTCTTCGATTTCTGCAAGTAGTTCTTTCAATCTCACTATAAAAAATTATTGATTCCATTAGGTTTTCTTTAGTCATAAACTAAAAGAACCTATCAAAAACCAAATAAAAGCGAATCAATATATCAAAATTAAACTAAAAACAAAATAAAATAAAATAAAAGAATGGTTAATTTAACAGAAATAAGAATTTCCTAATATTTTAGCCTCTGGCAACGGCACTAAAAACTTAATGTCCACTAAGCTAACTAATAAATTGATTAAGGCAAGCGCATCTATCAATTAATAGTCTAGCTATGGTGAGCATAAATATTGTTCTCTCGAGGACTACAATTACTAGTAATTATCACTTATCTATTATTTAACCTAACAATTCAAAGGATTGATTAAAATTTAAAATAAACTATTTAAATTAATTAATGAATGCACTAATAAAACACAAAAATAGTCAAATAACAACCAAGTGACAAAATAATACCTAGGTAAGAATCCACCAAGATATCATCTATAATTCTCAATCTAATTTATGCAATTTATTTTCTTAGCTCTTTGATCCGTTGAAATCCTTAATTTGTGCTAATATCTCTTTTGAGCATAAGAGAAACTAACTCTAGGTTGATTGGTTAAAATTTCTTTTTAATTAGAACCCCTGTTATTGCATTAATTCGCTCTATGAATCCCCCTTTTAGATTTGACTCTAATCTAGTAGATTTATGTTCTCACATATCTAGGATTGCATGCAACTCCATTCAATTATACAAGATCTAATCACAATAAGGGTCTATTCAACCTCAGACTTATTTACATCAAATATGGATTAACACTTTAGAATTATTAATCCAAGAATACTTAAACATTCATAATTGAAAACAATGAGACTAAGGTTTTATTGTATAAAAATAGAAATTAAACAATAGAATCCATTCAGGGTTTATCTCCCCTAGGTATTAAGAGAATTAGTTCATACTAGCAAGAAAAAACACCAAAAATACAATATAACCACTAAAATAAAAGAAATTCATGATAACTCCCTTGGAAATAAGCTTGGATTCTTGAATCTTGATGGAGAATTGCTTGGAAATTGGCTTCAATAGTGTTCTTTAAGTAATTTCCGTGCTATCCTATGATGGTTGCTTCCTTACTCCTTTATTTCCTTATTTATACCTTATTATAGTGTCAAAAATCCTAAAAATCGCAACTTTAAGCTATTAGTACACATGGTTCTTGAAATCCACACATCCTAGACACATGCCCGTTTGGCTCAATGGACATGTAGTCTACTCATGTGAAGCTCCGCTGCACGTGTGCAGCTTCCAGAATGCTCCAATATTCTAATTTCCATTCATTTTTCACTTATATTGCTCCCAAGTGCTTTATTAAGCATCAAAACATAAATATAAAATATTATGAGTATATAATTCACAATTAATACCACACAATCACCCAAAATGCACTAAGAATGAGGCTAAAATATGTTTCTTTTGGCACTTATCACTATTGGCAGGATTATTCGATTACCATCCTATGCAACAGCTAACAACAACCAATGCTCATATTTCTTGTATATGAATGTGTCGTCAATTTGGACTAATGGCTCACAGTACCAAGATGTTTCAAAGCATTGCTTGAATGTCCAACAAAAACTATGGAAAATTCTTTTCCCTTGGACCAGTTGATCACTATTATACGCAGGTTTCGTTTTCAGATCGATTACGGTACCTGGATGTACTAATTCAGTACATGGAACTATTGCCATGAATTATTATATGATTTATCCCATTCGTTATGTATCTTTTCCATAGCTTTTTGTTTTGCAACCTATGCCTTGTAGCACGACATGGTGCAATCATACTGACTACGAATATTGGAAATCAAAACTGGCATGGGAATTTTAAGACTTGCTTTCGCCATAGGTAAGATAATGTTAGAGATCATGTCAGAATCCAATTTGGTATGATTCTATGACATGTCTGCAACAACACAAGGATTTCAAAATAAGTAAAATCATATTAGAGATCCGATCAGGATCCAATTTCGGATTATCTTATGACATACTTGCAACAACATAAGTATGTGGGTGTTATATTTCTTAATTGCCTAGAACCCTATCTTCTTTCTCATTGATGTCATGATTTTCCATGGACATTTGTTGTCACGCATTGTGCACTTGGCCGTAAAATTTTTTTATGGGGTTTTCATAACAAGGAAGTTGACCCCATGTCTTATGTTATATCGCTTCATTTCAACAACAAAAGCATCAAGGAAAACTCCATTCTAACTTATAAATAGCTGACATTTAACGAATAACTTGCATAGCCCAGTCTTATATGAGAAAGTTCTTAAAATTTTAAACCACATTTAGCTTGAAGGTCAACATTAAGCATGCGGGGTGGAGGTGCATATGTCATGAAATCCGGATGGATTCCTCCAGCATTGTCTGAACCTTCACCGTCAGAACCACTCTCTTCTGGTTCTGTAGGAATGGCCTCTAGTTCAAAAAATAATGTAATCTTCGAGCCATCCAGCCTGGACTCTCAAATTGGATCATTACCGGTTTTAGATCCATCTTCATTCTTAGCTCCCTATTTGTTATCAACCCATTTGCATGTCTAGGGTTGGATGTCCCTTCACCGATGCTGATTGTAATGACTTGTAAATCCTACATTAAAACCAAAATAACTTTTGGATTACCCACAGTGTAACTTACTTTCATACCCGTATAAGTGTTTCTAGCATAGAATATTGGCATTCGAAAGTTGAAATCAAAAGCACCCACAAAATGTTGTGTCGGGGTGTTGAAGTTTGAGTTACCAACTAACCTAGACTATTAAATGGAATGTGCGCCAAAGTTGAAATCGAAGATTGAAATTAATGAATGTCTTCCCATTGATGATTTCAACATTTCCTAATAGGAGCTTTGTAACAATGCTATGAACCCACCACACAACCACATGGTTGGACTATCTATTTCTTAGTCATTAATTGGAACTATTTTTGAACTCAGAGCACCTTCATTGATGTCGAAAAATTGGACATATAATTTTCGTATAGCTGATCCACTAGAGAAATACGAATAAAGAATTGTCTTGGCCTCCACATCTCCTATGAGCTCAAATATATCATATCTAACAGGGTTTAGTGACGTTAGATATCTATATTTCAAACTCAAACTTCTTCTCCAGCTTGAACTCACCACTTTCCTTCTAATTGTTTACTGAAGCTCATGCAATTTTATGTTCCGATTAAATCTAACAAGGTTCAATGACGTTAGATATCTATATTTCAAACTCAAAATTCTTCTCCAGCTTGAACTCACCATTTTCCTTCTAATTTTTTATTGAAGCTCGTGCAATTTTATACTCCAGTTGAAATCTAATTCTGTATATTTGGCCGATGCAAAAATGGCCTCAATTTTGGTGTCACAAATTTGATCGTCGTAATAAATAATGACTCTAATTCGTCTACTCATATTCAATCAAATATCCTGTTTCACATGTTTAAAACCAAAACATTATGTAGAAAAATGAGTGCATTATCCAAATTCAAACAATGATACTTAATTGAACTAATTTACTTTGTTGGGTCAATTTTTGAAATTCAAATTTTTAACATAAACAATGAAATTCAAATTTTTAACATAAACAATCTTCTCCTTATGCAAATCTCATTATGAAAAAAATTTGCTCAAAATTTTAATGTAAAACCTCTACAAAGAATGTATTTATTTTATAGGAAATAATACCCCCGGAAATCAAACATAACTTCAAAATGTTGGAAAATATTGGACATAAAAATTCTAAAAAGCGCTTGTAACAAGAAGTATTTTGCTAAAAAGTGTGAATAGTTTTTGAAAACCCACTTCTTGTTAAAGCATTTTTCAAAAAAAAAATTAGGATGTGATGTCTGACTTTTATTTGGGATTCTTTGGCCCGAGAATCTCTAGTTTAGGATTAGGGTTAGGGTTCAAGGTTAAGGTTCAAAATGTGAGGGAAGAAAACGCTTCTTGTAAGAGGCATTTTCTTCCCTCACATTTTTAGCCTTAATTCGTGAAAAATTTTTAGAACACGGGAATCTTAAGATAATTTTTAAACATCTCATCTTGGGAATCCCAAAAGGCCATGGGCTTCCACATAATTTTTTTTTTAAATTCCCCCTAGTTGCCTATATAAAGGGGGTTTTGCTCCCTCTACTCCATCAACTCTCTCGCCCACCGTCCCTTAGAAAATAAAAAATTCTCTTCTAAATTGTTTTCTTTTGTTGAGTGTTGAAATATTTGGAGGGAAAGATTTATTTTTTAACATCTTATGGGATACTTGTTAACCTTTTGACCCTACAGTGTAGCAAATAATTTCCATTTAAATTTTAGATTTTAAATAAAAAAACAAACCTAAATAATAGAATTTGATAGGAATCAAAGTCTGAAATCTAAATCTATAAGAGGAACACAACCACTATTTTGATTTTGCACACTCAAGCCAACAAAAAAAAAAAAAGTAAGGTAGATTTTTCTTTTCTTTGTATATGCCTCAAATTTTATTTATACATTGCATTTGCTTTATTTTGAGAAAAGAAAATTCTTTGTTATTTGGTATAATTTTGATATTCATTCTCTTACTACTTTTGTTTCTTCATTCTTATACATATATTGAAACACTCAAGAACATGAACTTATTAAAGAACTCTAACTTAAGTCCTTTTACTACGTAATGCATCCTAACAAAACAATACAATGAGAAAATAAAAAATTTATAGTGACATGGTCAAAATAAGTTTTGCTATAAAAATTATATGATTCATCTTCTAGAAAATATTTGTTTATTAAATGTAACCCTTATTTTTTTAAATAGTTAATTAATGATATACAAATAATTTTTCCTTTTTAACATATTAGTTTTCATTACTTAATTTTGCTATTTCGAATTCTCCAATATTCATTTTTAATATATAAAAATTTGAATTTATTATGTCTATTATTTGGTTAATTTATTCAATGACCAAATTAAAAAATCTTTAAATTTATTACTTAGTTAAATAATTTTAAAATTAATCAAATTTTACAAATAAAAATAAATAACGTTTAGTTTAATTATAACCCTAAAATCGATATATATTATAAAAGTAATAGTAAATTTAAATAATGTATAAATGATTTTTCCTAAAAGATATAAAGATGATAGAAAGGTTGAATGATTCTAAGGAAAATTTTGAAGTAAGAAGAATGTTGTGATATAAGATATGGATTAGATTGTAAAAATGTGAAAAGTTTTGAGGCAAAAGTATAGTTATTTAGAATTCGAGGGGTCGAAGTATACAAATGAGAAGTTGGACTAAAGGTGAAATTAACCCTATTTCTTGATATATGAAATTGGGGTACAATGACCAAATTGAATAAGTAGAAGAAATATAATGGACTAAATTATAATTTTACTAAAAATGGGTAGCGACTCAAGAATGGATTTTTAAAGATATGAAGGGTAAAATAGTCAATACTCAAAATAAATAATTATATGACATAATAATTAAGGACGAAAGATGTTAAATTGTGATTGGTTGATTATTTTTATTATTTTACAAGATATTTTAATGATTTATTAATTAATTATTTGAGATATTTTAAAAGAAGAATGTTATGATAGTCTGCTCTCTATGTAGCACAATTTTCATCTAAACTAAATCTAGGGTTTACGATTGGTTCTTTTATCATTGAATTCATTTTTCTTGATAATTCTTGTCTTTGCCGATTCAAGGAGGATACACATTTGAGTTTGGTTATCTCTGATTTCTAATTTGCGGTTTCTTGGTCTTGCTACCTGGATTGGTGTTCACAAATAAGTTTTGCTATCATTAGTTTCTTGTTCTTTTGGTGGGGTATGATTATTGGTTTATTCTCTACAAAAAAAAAATATAAAGTTTGGTTAAGATACAATCACGTAGCACTTATGGAAAAAGAATTAGCTGATTTAAGTCTGGATGAGGAAGATGAGGAAGGAGTGCAATTTGAGATAGAAGCTCAATCACAAATGCTGGTGTATGATTTGTGTTTGGTGGTTGTTGCCTTATAGCAAGCGTGTTAAACTTCCTAGTATTAAAAAACCCGATGAATAATTTATAGCATCCACTGGGGGGAATACAGATCTCTGACCTAGGAGAAAAATAGTACTTGTTTAGGGTTTTTTATGACGTAGATCTAGAGCGTGTGATGAGAGGTACACCCTGGACTTTTAATAACCACCTTATTATATTACACAAACTTAGGGTTGGGGAGGATCTAACTTCTATACCGTTGGTTTACTCTAATTTTTGGGTACAAGTTCATGATCTTCCTCTGGGTTATTTTTCAGATCATGTGGTCAAACAATTGGGGGACTTTTTTGGCAAATTTTTGGAACATGACACAAAACAAGTTTTTCATGGACATAGGAATTTTATGCTTATTAGGGTACAAACTAATATCAGGAAGCCACTTAAGAGGAAAAAGGAAATTTTAATTCTTCACTCAGAACAAGTTTATGCGAATTTCAAATATAAGAAGCTATCTTTATTTTGCTTCTTTTGTGGATTATTAGGGCATAGGGTCAGGTTTTGTCTAAATAGGTAGATTTAGGGTTAAGAGAGGTTGAGTGTAGGTGGGATATTTCATTACGAGCAAAATCAAGAAGAGACGTTGTTACGCCTAGTGTGTGGATAAGAGAAAAGCCTATAGAAATAAATTTTGGGAATGCTTCAAGTAATGAAAAGAAAGATCAAAATGAGATACGTGCGAATGAGTTAGCCAGATATCAAAATAGAGGGTTGATTACTCAAACTTGGGGAATTAATTTGAAGGGTAGTCAAACTCATGACAAAGGAAAATGGGCGATATATTTAGGAGAAGAGGATAAGGAGGATATGGAAGAAGATAATGAAGAATTCCCACTTGAAAACAATGAAGGAAAAAATGACATAGATCAAATATTCAAACTCGACCAAGTTATGCTTATGAGGTAGTTAAAGGATAAGGTGAATAACAAAGAACAACCAATTTTAATAGATATCGGTGGCTGCCAATAGGCAAGCCGACTGGACGCAATGAAAATTTTAAGTTGGAACGTCCATAGATTAAGGAGTCCACGAGGCGTTAGAAGACTCCAGCATATGCTGAAGCTGTATAATCCCCAGGTGGTCTTCTTTATGGAGACAAACTTGACAATTTTTTAATGGAAAAAGTACGACATCGATGTGGATTCTCTTGTAGCATTGATGTACCAATTAATGGAACTAGGAGTGGCTTAAGTCTTGGTTGGAGGAGTGAGCTATCGGTAAACTTGAAGAGTTTTTCCAATAACCATATTGATATGAGTATTAAAGATACCGAAGTTGGGGCAATTTGGAGATTGAACAAATTTTATGGTGCTCCAGAAGCTTGAGGAAGAAGTGAGGCATGGGATGTTTTGAGAAGGCTTGGTGGTGAACAATTAATGCTTGGTTGGTTTGTGGTGATTTTAATGAGATTCTTTTTTCTTTTGAAAAGGAAAGAGGATTGCCACGTGAAATGGGACAAATGGAAGAGTTTCGATTAGTTTTGAGTGAGTGTCAGCTAGAAGACGTGGGATATGTTGGTAGATGGTTTACATGGGAGCAAGGAAACCTTCATGAAACAAATATCAGAGAACGTCTTGATAGAGGAATTGCTAATAAAGAATGGATAGAATTTTTCCTAGAGTATATTAGCCCACACCTGTCTCACTCTTTTTCTGATCATTGTCCTCTTTTTTTTTTTAAACCAGGATTAAAGGAATTAGTAAAAGAAGGGAAGGATTCAGATTTGAGGCTTGGTGGACCATGGAATCGTCTTGTGATGAGGAAATTAAAAGGTTATGGTCGATCTGTAAATCGGGTGGTTGAAAAACTTAACGTTGTAGGAAAAGGACTAAATAGATGGGCAATAGGTATTATAAAGAGGTTTATCGAAAAATTTACTTACTCGAATTGAGGAATTGGATGGTATGGACAGAACGGATAATAATTTGGCTGAACTTATTGTTGCCAAAACCCATTTAAATTTGGAGATGGAAAAGGAATAGAAGTATAGGGAACAACGAGCAAGGATGAATTGGTTTAAAGAAAGAGATAAAAAAGAAAAATTCTTCCATAGTTCTGCATCTTAAAGAATAAGGGAAAATTGTATTGATGAGCTAGAAGACGAATTCGAGCAAATAACTTCTAATAGTTATGTAATGGCGAAAATGGTGAAGCATTATTTTGAAGGTCGTTTTGCCTTAGGAGGGATTAGCAATACTGATTAAATTTTATCAAGTATTAAAAAAATGTGACACCCCTAAAGTGACCCTAGTCGGAAAGCGGTTTCGGGACCGCTAAACCAAGTCACCAAATTATTTGAATATGATAATTATTGTCTAAAATATGTGAATATAAATGTGTGAAAGTTTTAAGCTTCGATTTAGTTAATTGCATGTGAATTTAGTTAATAGGACTTATGTGTGACACTTGTGAAATGTGATAGGTTAATCTATAAGGATCTATTAGTGCATGTAATCAAAAGGGTGGACTTGCATGTCAATTTCCCCACTTAATTAGTAGTGGCCGGCCATGACAATGAGGGTGGACAAAATGTGATGGGTAAAACATGTCATAAACATGTTGTGTTAATGCTTTATGTTAGAAATAATAAAATAAAAGGGTTAGTAATAAAATAAGGAGATGGAGAGTGATGAAAACAAAGAAAAAAAAAAGTGTCCATCCTTTAACATTTTTTTGGCCGAAAATTCTAAGGAGGGAGGAAGAAGAAAGAAGAAATATGTTTTGAGGATTTCGGCAAGATAGCAAGCTAAAAATTTAAGGTATGTGCATTCGGTCATAGAGAAAATTGAATCAAAAGTTGGTTGATCCTTGTCCTCCATTGCCGTAGCCTAAAGGGAGGGAGAAGAAAGTTTGGTTGCTTTGATTTTTGGCTTAGAAGATGGCTAGAATGAGGTATGTATTGAATGATTCTTGAAAATCTATGCATGTTTGAGATGATTAGTTCAAACTCTACTTATCCCATAGATTAAACTTAGAATTTTGAGGTTTGAGATTCGGTCAACAAGCTTGAAACTCATAGTAGTTTGTTTTGGTAAGCTTGGTATACGGATGATAGATGTGTTTTGGTTTTGGTTTGATAACGATGTTAAAGATGGTGATTTTCGGTCATGTATTAACTTAAATTGTAAGTATGATTTATGGTATAATTTGTGTGATGGAATGGTCTTGAGATTTGGCTTGATTAAATGGGTAAAATGCTAAGTGTATTAAAGATGATGTAATGGATATTTCGGTTTATGTGAAGTAAATATAGATGATGATTATAAGCTGTTTTATGATTTGATAATGGTGATTAAATCTTGTAGTTAAGTGTTTAGATATATATATATATATATATATATATATTAATAATGAATTTAGTGGTACTTGCTATGTGAGAAATATGCAATGCTATAGGTATTTGATTATTAGATATGGTTATTTTAGGTTGATTTGTAATGGTATGATTGCATTGATGAATTGGTTTGAAAATGGTGGATAATATGTACATGAGTATTAGGATAGGGCTTTAAGTTCATATTGATAAGTATGCAATATAGGTATTTGGTATGTACATATATTGTTGATGTCGTATGCGTTGGTCATTTTTTTATGATTTGAAATGGTAAAAATAAATTTGTATCACTTTGTGTTATATATATAAGTGGCTGTATTTTCGGCCATGGTAATTGGCTATCTAGGTTCCATTTATAATGGCAAGTAACGTGAATTCTTGTTTGTGCATGTGAATTGGGTATTAGTGAAATAAACATAAAAGTTAGTCATGGTATATTTCATAAACACATTATGCACTGAAGTTATACGATTATCAACTGTGACTATTAAAGAAGTAATGTTGAATAAGTAATGAAACAAATTCATTTGTTTTAATTAAGCTTAAGAGCAAAGAGGATCAAAGTCGGATAGGGGAAAAGAGAAAGTAAACGAATAGCCGTGGATATCTAATCGTCGACCGCTTCCGAGGTAAGTTTTAAGTGATTAAACGTTGAGTAAATTCAATCATAATAGGACATAATGAGTTGATTTAATAAGATATGATGTGGCCATGATATGTCTTAAACTCAAATGGTAAGTTCATAAGTGTTTGGACTTGGAAATTTAAGAGCAAATTGTAATAATTTGCTTTGGACAGCAGCAGTAACGTGATTTTAGAAAATCACTATAAATTGTTGGTGTGGAATTATAGGCTGAAAAAAATATGTAATCAAAGCTTAGTTAGTCTAGTTTCTTATAAAAGAGACCATGTAAGCAAAGAAATTTCCTATAAAGAGATATTTGAAGTTGTGTGGGACAGTGTCAGAATGACTCCGAAATCCCCTGTTCTGTTTTTAGAAAATCATTATAATTTTTACAAAAATGGTTATAAGATAAAATTTATATGCTTAGACTCCTTAATGAGTCTAGTTTCAAATGAAATCAAATAGAATACATTTTTAATTCTGTACAATGAGAAATTTGATTCGTAGTGAAGAGTGGTCAGATTAGTCAAACAGTGAAACAAGGGAAACTTTAAGAAAAATCTGGTATTGATTGGCCAAATCTAAAATTCTGAAAATTTTATGGATGGAAGATATACGAGTCTATATTCAGCGAAAATTAACGGCAAGTGATTTGGAGTTTTGTAGCTCCAGTTATAAATAATTTAGTGACTATTGCTCAGGAAAACAGCTTGTAGTGAATATGTGATTTTGTTGTAAACATGGATAAAACTTGTTTTAGTTGCTCATAAGCTATTGATTAAACCCATACGTGAATTCTAAATCGTGATATTGTAAAATGATATATGAGTGTTAGATGGATCTTTGATTTGTGAAATTGTAAGTTTATGAGTATTCGAATATGAAAGGATAGTATGGCGTGAAATTGAATTATTCATTGGAAAATGATAGATGTAGATTCGGCCAAGACAAAGTGTATACATGATAGTATATGTGGTATGTGAAGTATATTTGGATAATTGTGATGTGAATACATGAAAATTTATATTTTGATTTAGGATTTTTTGTGATGAATGTGAATGTGTATATATGAGATAAGGCAGAATGGCCAATGTGATGAATGTGAGCATGCGTATGTGTGATAAGGCCGAATGGCCAATGTGATGAATATGAACATGCATATATGTGATAAGGCCGAATGGCTAATATGATGAAT
The DNA here is from genome assembly GCF_025698485.1 of Gossypium arboreum. Classification (NCBI taxonomy): domain Eukaryota; kingdom Viridiplantae; phylum Streptophyta; class Magnoliopsida; order Malvales; family Malvaceae; genus Gossypium; species Gossypium arboreum. The sequence goes on along the minus strand of NC_069074.1, from coordinate 46,951,203 downwards.
GTGAGCATGCATATGTGTGATAAGGCCGAATGGCCAATGTGATGAATGTGAACATGCATATGTGTGATAAGGCCGAATGGCCAATGTGATGAATGTGAGCATGCATATGTGTGATAAGGCCGAATGGCCAATGTGATGAATGTGAACATGCATATATGTGATAAGGCAGAATGGCCAATGTGATGAATGTGAAAGTGTATATATGTGGCGAAGCCGAATGGCTAATGCGAAACGTGTATGAGACAGATATGTGGTAAAGCCAAATGGCTAATGTGAGATATGTATGAGATGTGTATACATATATATATACGTTATGGCCAAATGACAGACGGCGGAAGGTGTGTTTTATTAGATATTTGATGAGGTAAATGAATTACAAATATGATAGTCGATGTGAATGTTGTAACATGTGAATAAATATGCATGAAACTTTATGATGTAAACCCGGGATTAAAGACCAGATGACCATATGTGGTGACTATGTCTGGGTTAAGACCCGCTGACTTCGTGTGGAGATTTCATCTGAGCTAAAGGTCTCGCCGATAATCCGAGTAGAGGTTAAAGCTATAAGACTTCGCAATAAGAATTTCTTATAGATATATTCAATGTGAAAGGTTAAACAGGTATGTACTTCAAGTTTATATGTGAGCTTGATTTGAACTAAATCATAAGGTAGTTATGTGATGCATACGTGAGCAATCTATGAGACTATTCCTATGACTATGTGACATCAGATCAGTGTGAGGGGTTATGTGAAATTATACAATATATCTATGTCACATGAGCTCACTTTTATGTGAAAGTTTAACCACCTATTATATATGATGAGATGTGTATATTCGGAAAAGGGATGGTATGCCCGAAGGAAGAGTAAAATAAAAATACGAACAACTATGTTATAATTTGATTGTTATCTGTTGACACTGCTTAAAACTTACTAAGCATTGTAATGCTTACTCTGTTTACTTTGTTTCCTCTGTTTTATAGATCTCATCTGGAAGCTACAGGCTCGGGGATCGTCAGCAACTAGTTACACTATCACTATCCACTGCTTGGTACTGCTATGTTTTGGATTATCTTATGGCATGTATAGAATAGACTAGTGGCGGAAGAATATTTTTGGTTAATGTATATAAGCCATGCGAAAATGGCATCTTTTGAATGTTTACTTAGAGAAGTTTAAATTTTATCCCTAGCTGTGCTTAGTACTTATTTAAATGAATGATCTTTATTTCAAGAAAAAGTTCAAAATTTTTCTGTTCTGACATGAGTTACAAGTCCGGTAATGCCCCTTACCTATTCCGGCTACAGTTACGGGATAGGGGTGTTACAAAAAATGTATTTTGGAGGACATGAACAAAGTTTTGACTAAGGAATTCACAAGGGAAGAGATCATTTTTGCGATAAAAAATATGGGACAAACAAAAGCCTCCGAATGCAACGGTTTTCTTACTTTTTTCTTTAAAAAATATTGGCATATTGTTGGAACTGAAGTCAGTGATTTTTGCTTGAATATTTTAAATAATGGCAGCTTATTGGGTGACATTAATTCTATAAGTATTATTCTAATCCCCAAAGTAGCAAGCCCTACGAACCTTAAGAAATTTCGACCCATTAGTCTTTTCACAGTAATCTATAAGATTATAGCCAAGGTAATCATTAACCGTTTCTAGAAAGTTTTAGATGTTTGCATTGATAAAGCCCAAAGGGCTTTTGTGACAAGAAAACTTATCACAGACAATGTTTTACTTGCATATGAGCTTATGCATACTCTTAAACAAAGAAGATTGGGTCAACATAGGAGTCTAGCGTTAAACAGTGTGCTTAAAAGTTTTACAGAAGCTTGGTTTTGCAGAATCTTTTGTAGAGCTTCTCATGTACTGTGTTACTTTGGTAAGCTATTTAGTGTGCTTAAACGGTGTATTTGGAGAAAAATTCAAACCCATGAGAGGATAACGTCAAGAAGATCCCCTAAGTCCATACTTGTTTTTAATTTGTAGTAAGGGGCTATCATCGCTAATGAGATTAACAACATATGAAGGATTGATAAAGGGGGCAAATGTATGTCGAAGAGGTCTTACTATCATACATCTCATTTTTTCTGATGATTGTATTATATTTTGTGATGCCACTGACAGGGAAGTACATAATCTAAGAGATATACTTCGAGATTATAAGGTTTGTTCAGGTTAGAGCATAAATTTTGATAAATCAATGGCTTTCTTTAGTTTGAATGTTCCAGAATTTAGAAGGGAACAAGTTATGGCTATTTTGGAAGTACGAACCTCTCCTAATCTGAAAAAGTATTTAGGCTTACCCAACATGATAGGGAGAGATAAAAAAAAGGATCTTTCAATTCTTTTAGGATGCTATATAAGATTAAAGGATGAAGTGCAAGATTCCTGTCAATTGGAGGAAGGGAGGTGTTTATAAAAGCAGTATTACAAGCAATTCCTAGTTCCTCGATGGCATGTTTTCCATTGCCAAAATTATTTTTTGATGAATCAGAAAGTATTATGGGATGGTTTTGGTAGGAAAAAAAGTCATGATAAATGCGATGTACATTGGTGTGAATGGGAAAAACTTGGAAAGCTTAAAGAGGACAGAGGGATGGGTTTTAGATGCTTTTTAAATTTTAATATTACAATTCTTATAAAACAAGGCTGGCGGTTAATTTGTTATCCAAATTCATTATTATCAAAATCATTAAAAGCTAAGTATTATCCTAATTCATATTTCATGCAAGCAAGTTTAGGGACCTTACCCTCTTATACCTGATGAAGCATACGGTCTACGAGAGGTCTTCTTAAAAAGGGGTTGTGTTGGCGGATTGGGCATGGAAAACATGTTTGTATATGAGATGAAGCATGGATCTTAGGAATTGAGGAGTATAAAATTCAACATGTGAATAATTATCATATATTTGTAGACATTCAAAACAATGGAAGGAATAGTTGATAAAAAGTAACTTTCATCTCGAAGATAATGAAAGAATACTTTGCATACCCCTCCCCATAGAGTAAGAAGTGGATAGATTGGTCGGCGCGGTGAAGCTTTGGGATCGTACTCAGTACGGAGTAGTTATAAAAAATTATTACAAACAAATAACCCAAGTACTTTACAAACTAGCTCCGCCATTACAAAACTATGTACAAGAAACTTTGGGAGGTGATCTGCCCTCAAAAATAAAAATTCTAGTATGGAAAACTTTTAATAACTATAGTCCTACTTTGTATAATCTTTACCAACGAAGACTTGAAAACTCAGCTAACTACTCGAGATGCTTCAGTTGTCTTGAGATCTCCAAGCATGCCTTTAGGGATTGCCTTTTTGCTGTTGATGTTTGGACCAGATTTGGCATTAGATGGACTCTGGAGCAAAATCAGTTACAAATTAAAGAATGGGTGATGATGCTATTTGAGAAAGAATCAAGTCAACAGATTAGATTAATTATGGCTACTTTTTGGAGATTATGGAAATAAACTAGTGCATGAAAGAAAAATTCAACATGTTGCTAATTTAGTCCAGTTTGTCAAAAATTACGTTCGAAAAATTAAAGAAGTAAGAGGAAAAAGATCTGTCAAAGTAGCATATGGAGAATGTTGGAGCCCCTCAAGAGATACCTTCGTGAAGATAAATTTTGATGTTGCATTTGACAAACAGTGTATGACATCATGTTGTAGAATTATAATTCGAGGCTAGATAGGTACTATTTTAAAATCTAAATTTTTCATCAATACCCACATCCCAATAGCATTTGCAACAGAGGCTCTTGCCTGCATCCATGTGATTAGATTTGGGGCATAATCTGATTTCTTAAAGGTTGAAATTGAAGGTGATGCTCTAACTATTATCAAAAAGCTTCAAAACTAAGAAGAAGACAAATCTGAATTACGAGCTTACATTACAGATGCAAAAAGACTACAAAAGTATTTTGTCTCATGTCGTTTCAAACATATAGGACGACAAACAAATACAAAAGCGCATACCTTGGCCAATGAGGGGCTTAAAGATAGGAGTGAGAATTTTTTGGGTTCGGACTCCTCAAATACGGTGGTATGGGTCATCATGGAATAATGAAATGGTGAGACCGTGGGGAGCATGGGGGTCCTATCTTACACCCACGAAATCTGATGTGAGTTTGGAAAAACTGGAGAACATTGACATGAAAATAGAGTATAATAGTACATAAGAACTACTAAATGAATCAAATGAAGCGGATGGATACCTCAAATTCATGGGATCTTGTTGCTAGGATCTGGAAATTGCAAGTTAAAAACTTATCTGAAAGGGTAATCTTCTTTGAAAACATGTAGAAGGATTTGGAATCCTACAGAGCACCGAAATGACGATTTGTTTGCAAAGAAGGCATGGAGACACCAAAACGGAGTATCTGGCTGTAGGAATTTTAAGATTAGGGTTTTTTAATTGTGTTACAATTTTGTTTTGTGTCTTGAGGAGTTAGGCTTAGGGTTTTACTTTTGATTGCTTTTGGACTCGAGGTTGGTATTTGTTTCATAGGTCTTTTTTCTTTTCTAAATTGTTTTGTTTTTTCAATTGAATAAAAGCAGCAAACCAAGTTAAATAAAAAAGAAGAAGAAAAATGTTGAAAATTCTTGAAATCTTTCCATTTATCTCATGTTGGCTATATAAGGATAAAGGGGTTTTTATTTTCTTACAATCTGATCCTTATTATAAAATCCCACTTTTTCTTGCAAATTCCTTGATAATTTCTATAGCCACCCAAAAGAAGAAGTGAAGTAGAGATACTAGAGAGTTAGAATACCATCTTGGAAGTAAGAAATTTGAGTTGGAGGTAAAAATTTTGAGGAGAAAGTGAAGAGATTAAAGTGACAAGGTATGTACTTGGATTTTACTTTATTTAGTTTTAGTCTAGGTGTAAAAAGTTGAATTAATTATGAATGCAAATATTATGAATGAAATTATATTAGTACATGAAAATATTAGAAAAATGACTAAATTGTAAAGTAAACAAAATAAGAAATATGGAATGGAATGTTGAAAAGAGAATATAAATGAAGTGTGATGATATCTGATTACATCAAAAGTGATAGTGTGATGAAATTTCCAAGTTAACTTGCATTTGTGAAAATGAGAAATAAATTTTAAAGTGTACAAAAGTTTATGTTTTAAATAAAGTATTATGATAAAGAGTTTAAATGACGTGCTAGATGTTAGAAGACAAATTACAAAGTGATATTAAATGAAATTATATTAAATGATGAACTTTCATGATGCTAAGGATTAAATTCTAATGTTATGAAATTTATAATTGAAATAAGAGAAGTTATGATAAAATTATATATTAATGATATGTGAGTTTTAGGGATTAAATTTAATAATAATAAAAGTATAATAAATATACGTGATTAGATGAAAGTTAGTGCAAAAGAACCATGTGAAAGGAAATGTTTCAACTAAAACAATTTCTGGACAACAGTATTGACTTGAATTTAAAAATTTATCAAAAACTGTAGAAATTGAGTTAGAGTTTGAATAAAATATGGATTAAAGTTTAAAGAGTCTAGTTTTGCATAGAAGAAATGATGCAAGAAATGGAATTATAGATTGTGAGATATAATAATTTTTGTGAGACGAGGTCAGAATAATTTTGGATCCCCTGTTCTAATTTTGAAAAATCACTATAAATTGTACAAAAATATTTAGGTGATGAAATTTATATGACTAAAAGCTTGATAATTATATTTTCAATGTAAACAAATGGAAATATAATATGAGTCTTGTATGGAAATATAATTAATTTTGAGTAAAGAAGGCTTGGAGCTTCCTAGTAGCAGAAAATGAGAAGATTTGAAGGAAAAAATGTATTTATTGGCTTATGTAGAAATTTTGAAATTTTTATGGTAAAAACCTCATTGAGTCTAGTTTTAAAAACAAAAAGCAGATCTCAATTTGAATCCTATAGGTCAAGATATAAATAATTTAGTAATTACTACTCAAGAAGACAACTTTATTAAAGTATATTATGTAAATAATGAAAGAATAATTAATGTTACATATAAGCATGCCATACTAAAAGTCAAAGATTTTATATAAATACATGTATATCTAGGATGTGGAATGGAGAGGAGGAGGAGAAAAATAATAGAAGAGTTATAACATTAAGAAATTGTTTCAAATGACGGGTTTATTAATACATAAATGAATCTCAAATGAATTGTTGAAATACTAAGTGAGTGATTGTTATAAAATAAATTAAGGGAGACCTAATTGATAAACTGATCGGTAAAGGTTAGCAATAGTGACTATATGTATTTTTGTAAAGTGCGAATCCACTAATGGACTTATTTGCAAAACTTTAATTATTGTGATAATTTTATAAACTTTGATATAAGCTGTACACAGGATTCTTTAAGACAATATAATATGTTCCAAAAAATAAGTTAAATGAGTAATGACTTTTGATAACAAATTTAATGTATATTGGGTTAATAGTAATAATTATGAGAAGTTAGAGTGTAAGATGCAAATTGACCTAAAATGAGTTTTCTTTTAAATTCAGAATATCGAACCATATTTTGGTATCGATACCAAGGGCATAGTATCGATACTTTGAGGAAAGTATCAGTACTTCAAGCAGGGTATTGATACTTATGATTAAATTTTGAACATCAAAGCTTAAATTGGTATTGATATTAGACAGGGATATTGATACTCGAGTCAAGCTACCAATACCATATAGAGGGCATCGATACTTAAATCCTTTGGAACTAGTTTTGTACATTATAAAATATTTTAGATAAAATGTTATTTGTCCCTAAAGTTTAAAAAGTTTGCAAATAAGTCCTAAATGGTTTATAAGTTGTTGAATGTGCTAACGAAAGCTTGATTAAAATAGTAAAAATATTTTTATTTAAATTTAATTATAAATATTAATATAAAATAATTATATATTTTTAATTATTGAATAGTAAATCGAGTTGAATCCAAAGGATGAAAATACTAAACTTAAACCTAACTAAAAGCGGTTTTGATAGATTACCCGACTCATAGACACCTCTATTTAATACTATAGTTTATGTTTTATTTACCTTTAGTACATTAAAATTGTTTAATGTTGATTGAAAACGGTGGAATTTATTGACTATAACTCAATGTAATCTTTAGTACAGTTTTTATTAAAAATAAAATAGTTAATTATATTATTTCGATTATATATTTTAAATAATTACAATATCTTTCAAATTAAAATTTTAATAAAACATTTAATTATCATTTTAAAATTATTTAAAATATTAAAAGAAATTTTTAAAAACTATTTTCCAAAACAAAATGTTAAAAACATTATTTCTATAATGTTTAAATATTAAAATTATTTTAAAATACTAATATTTTATATATTTTTAAATTTTAATACTCTTTTAAAATTCAAATTGGTAAATATTAACCAAATTACACTCTTTGCAATCAAAATTAAAAGTAAAATTAAAAAAAAACCTGTTTCAAAATTAAAATTAAAAATATAAAATGAACATTTCAATTTAAATTTTTTGTAAAAATATTTTTTAAATATGATATATACATAAATATATTTCCTATTAAAATAATTTTTTAACATAAAATTAAAACAATCTTAAAATTATTAAAAAAATTATGAAATTTTTATTTCTTTAAAATCTTAGTTATCAATTATTGTTTTTCATTTAAAATTATATTATATATAAATCTATTTTATAATAACAAATATGAATTTATTAAATATATTTTAGATATTAAGTATTATAAATTGTACATTATATGGGTATGCAAGTAGATCTGTTCATGGGTTGGGCTATCCACTTAGGCTCGTCTGAAATTTGGGAGGGTTTGAGCAAAAACATTAAGTTCGAAAAAATGGGCTTAGGCAAAAAAATTAAGCCCGTTTAAAATATGGGTTGGGTTCGGACTTAAACATTCAAAATCCAACCCGAATCGTTTTAAGTTTATAATACTTTATATTATGTAATTTAAAACACATTAAAAGATAAACTTATACTAAGTATATAATATTACTCTAATGTAAATATTAAAATAATGTTAAGATGACTATATAAAAATTTCAATAAATAAAAATGTATTAAATTATTAAATATTAAAATAATATAATATAAATATTTTTTAAAAAATTAAAAAATAATATGGGCGGGCCTAAAATAGATTTGGGTTAATCTTTTGCAAATATGGATAAGTTTGGGTAAAACTTTAAACCCAGATTTCGAATCAGGTTAAGCTTGAGTAAATATAAAGTATATTAATATCATACTTAAACTCAACCCGGTTCGACCTAGGCATGAGCAACTCTATATGCAAGTAAAGGAAACATTCAAATCATATATATAGGACTAGGTAATAAACATTTGTGTTTACATTTCAAAAGGATTGACATACATTTTATTTAATCTACTTGAAATTATATTTGAGTTAATAATAACTATTATAATAATTATGAAAATAATATTTCACGGGAAGATAAAAATTTTGATCAAATATGTCTTCAAAATTACTTTATTAAACATTTGTTAATTAACTAAATATAATTTCCATTATTATTTATGATTTATATTATATTATTTTATTTTTAGACTTTATATTTCATTAATATATTTTTACCTAATATTTTGATTTAGCGTTTGGGTTTAAAATTTATGCGTGTATTATCCATGCATGTATCAATAACATATTTTTATGAATTTATATTTATTTTTAAAATCATTTTAATATAATATAATAAAACTAACTAACGAAGCTTTTATGTTATTATAATTTTATTTTATACAATTCTGCTTCAATTTTAAAATATTTTAATACATTTTATTTGATATACATAATCTTATTGTGCATCACACCGGTAAACAAACTATCTAGTATCATTTTCAAGTCGAATTTCTTGTTGTTAAAAAATTTACAAGATTGATATTATAGAGACTTACAAAATTAATTTTGATACCAACCTTTAATAATAAAAAATAAAAATATACCAAAAATTTCATTTTCAAACTCAATTCAAAATTTTAATTCATTTAATTATTTTCAAAACCCAAATCATATGAAACAATTTATATTTCAAATATTTTTCTTTTTCTTTTCTTATAATGAAAACAATTTCCCTCATTTTTATATATTTTATTTAATTTTAGAATTTTTAAAATTTTAAAAACACTTTCACTTTTATCATTTTATATAGAATTGATAGAAAGTATAAAAGTTAAAGACTAAAATTGTTATTATACCAACTAAGAAATTAATCACTTAACAGTTGAGTGACATAAAAATTAAAAACATTAGTGACCAAATTGTAAATTTTCAAAGTTTATTGATCGAAATAAAAATTTACCCATAATTAATTGACTAATGTTATAATTTATCTTTTTTTATTAACTAAGCACGAGTTTCAAAAAATAGATATATTAAGGGATAATATAATCTTTGGCTCTTGAACTTGGCAACCAAGTTCACTCTGGTGCCTGTACTTTTTTGGTCCACTTTGGCATTTGAACTTGACAATTAGGTTAATTTTGGTCTCTAAATTTGAAAAATATAAAAATTTTGATGATCAAGTGATGATGTGGTATAATCTCAATGCCACATTTAGTGTTTTAACAATTGGACTGATCGTCGAACAGATCAAACATTCAACCAATTTGAACGGTTTGAATGCGAGATCAACAATAATTAAATAAAAAATTCAATACTCATACACAACTTTTAAATTTTACCAATTTCAAGCAGTTTCTAAGTCAATCGGTTCAACCCCTTTGTTGGATTACATCGATTAGTTCTCTGCCCATTTGATTTGATAACACTAGTAACATCATTAAATTTTAACAGAATCTAAGTTTAGGGATAAAAATGGATCTAGTTGCTAAGTTCAAAAATAAAAGTTGACCAAAAAAGTATAAATACTAAAGTGAACTTAGTTACAAAGTTTAAGAGCCAGAAATTATATTATCCCTATATTAAAGGTATCTAATAGAATTATTAAAATTTTATAAGATATATTTTAGGAACGCAATTAAATTACGAAAAAAGAAAACAAATTACTTACAAAAATTTAATTCAGCTCAACCTTACCTTGTCTCCTAAACACCGAACTCTTCAACTTAGATCTTTCCTTATTTGTTTTATATTGAATCTAACTATGATCTCAGTCCCTATACTTTTTAGATTTCTGAAATTTAGTCTCTTTACTTTTTGATTTTAAAAATTTGATCCCTCTACTTGTCAGTATAATTGATAACACTCCTTTAGATTGGACTTCAGGTTTCAAATAAGGCAAGTAGAGGATTAAATATTTGGAATTAAAATTAAAGAGACATAATAGTAGAGGGAGTGGAACAGATTTATAGCTTATATATTTTTAAAATTTTAATATCCTACAAAAAGGTCAAAAACGTCGTAAAGAAAGGGCTTTTCATTTCGATTCAGATGAAGCTTTAAAAACTAAAAAGGGAAAGAAAACATAAAACATATTCAGTTTTCTTTTTCTCCCTATTTCTGATGTCTCATGTATATTGGATTCTGATTTTGAACCTTTGGATCTTAAAAGCGACATCGTTGCAATCGGGATCGAGGACGGTGCTTCGAGAGATTGGCAGCGGCGGCGGTGGTAGTGATCCGAAGGATTATGGCGTTGAACTGAACGCCACGAATTTCGATGGAGTTCTCAAGGACACTCCTGCTACTTATGCTATAGTCGAATTCTTCGCTCACTGGTTAGTACTTTTTTTAGTAATCATCCATTCTTAGCTAACCAACTGTTCTAAATCTTGAGCTTTTAGAAACGAAGAATATGCTCAATTTTCATAGTTCTTTGTAGTTGACCGTGTTGACTGTGGAAGAAATTTTTTATTTTATTTTATTTATTTACTTGATCAAAACTTAATATGCTGAAAATTAGCCTGAAATTTGGTTGTCGTGGTGAAGACCGGTACAGCTGAGCATGAGCAAACAAACAAACAAACAAACCGAAACCGATTTTGAACCGTAGTGTTAGGAACAGTTTTGGTTTGGCTTTTATTAGTTCCATTCGATTTCGTTCAGATACTAATTTAAACCTATTCGGTTAAGTTAGTTTTAGTTTCGAAAGTAAAAACAAAAACGTACTCAAAGCCTAATTATATTTTTTATTGAATATTTTATTTTATTTTTAAGTTAGTGGAAAATAAAATTTAATACAATTTTTTAAATTTTGGAAAAAGATGAATCAAGCCGATCCAAACAATTGTAGTTTGGTTCAGTTTGGCTAGGTTCATTATAAATGGATTTTGGTTTGGTTCCTAAGATTTTGCCTGTTAGGATGTAAAGAAAATTGGAAAGATGAGAAATTGAAGAGTAGAAAAAATAGAACGATAGAAAATATAATATTTCTTTCCATAAGTGTGCGTGTTACGAAAGGACTAGTAAAGGAAAATTTGAAAGAATTCTTTCCATGAGAAGAAAATAAAATATTTGAAAAATATATAATTTTGAACTAACATACACCTGGCTCTCATTTTCTCTCATCACATTCCAATTTGGAAGGATTGGGTATTATCCATTAGGATAGAAATGATCATCTTTCCTATTTTCTTTCCTGCTAAGTACACTCAAAATTTATATTCTTTTCACTTTTTCACTCCATGCTCTTTTTTTTTTTTTTTAAGTTAATAAACGTTTAAAATTGTAGACATGGATATATTGAATCTTTATGAGTTTCCTTTCCATATAATTGAATGCATCATATTATAACGTATAATTGCTCGATTTTAAGAATTAGATGGATCACTATGTAGGAAATTGAATGTCCCTTTTTGTTCACCGAACAAAGTCGGTTATTTTAACCTTTTTCAGTTTTCTTTGTATATAATTGAATGCATTTGTATTATAATATATAATTGCTGGAATTTAAGAATTAGAGGGATGGCTTTTCACATTTTTATACTAGATAGAGAATTGGTGTTTTAAAGTTCATGTTCGTATTCTTAAATATCATAATGCGTGAGATATGAGGAATGACTTTTCAGAATTCAACAATGGTTCTTTTTGTTTATTTCTATAACAAACTTGTGCCATTTCCCCTCCTAACCTTCCTGAATTGTTTCGAAATTTGACACTTTCTGATAAACATAAATATGAGGGTATTTTTTGTACATCCAAATAGGAAATGAGTTGGCAAACCAATGAATGATCACGGTTGTTCATATTTCATAGCCAGATTGATGTATTGCATTGATTCAGTAATGAACTTATCCAGAATCCAATTACCCTTAATATAATTTATTTCCTAATAGTTTCCGTTTTTGCTCAATTTTATGTAATTTATAACTGCAAAAGCTTTTACTTTCTCATGAAAATGGAACATTTTATGCACAAGTGCATGTGCTTGCATGCAGTGAACTTGCCTGTTTCCATAGAACTGCCATGCTGCCTAGGTTAAGTTTTACATAGCTAAAAAGTTTAGTTGCATGCTTCATGCCAGTTGTTAAACGACTCTCTTTTCTGTGATTATTACTTTTCAGGTGTCCTGCTTGCAGAAATTACAAGGTATATCGCAGTCTATTTTGCACTCAGTGTTTTTCATGTCTTCACTTTCTTATGATTTTTGCAGCCCCACTATGAAAAAGTTGCTAGGCTTTTCAATGGACCTGATGCGGTGCATCCTGGTATCATATTGATGACCAGAGTTGACTGTGCATTAAAGGTATTTATTTTTCCTTCTGAATACCTTCAAATTGCAGCTTCATAGAAATAGTACTTTTAAAAATCCCTGTTCATTAATGGCATATATTTGTATGGCTAGCATAATGCTGGAATTTAAGATGCCGTTGAAAATGTTATCTGGCTTTCTGGCCTTCTCCAGTTAAGCGTAAAGTTGTTAATATGGAAATTAAATAGAAGTAGCACTTTATTAGTTTTCTGTTTTCAATTATTTTATGAGTTTTGAAGAGTTGGAATGTTTCCATGTAATATGGTTGTTCTTTTTATTCCATGTAATTTGGTTTACTTATTTAGCCTTGTTCTCCTAAGTAGCCACTATACAAAATATTGCATTCCTTTTGAGATTCACTTCTTTCTTACTCGTGTTTTCAGTTGTTGAAAAACTGTCTTGTTAATGTAAATTTGGATCTTTGATTTCTTTGGCAGCACAGATAAATACCGGTCTTTGTGATAAGTTTTCTGTTAGTCACTATCCTATGCTGTTTTGGGGTCCTCCTACAAAGTTTTCCACTGGCTGGAAACCCAATCAAGAAAAAAGTGAAATACGTGAAGTTGATAATTGGCGAACAGCAGAACTCTTGCTTAATTGGATCAATAAGCAAATAGGCAGGTATGAGGTATCTTCATCAACCACTTATTTGATATACATCTTTATAGTCTGAACTAGTGATCTCTTGAAATTATAGAATTGTAAACTACATGCAATTATGAGGCATTTACTATCCATAATTCTGAATGAGGCTAAGTTTTTTCCACAAAAATTGTTTATGTGTATTGGTACATTTGGGAATTGCTCAATAATCGTTTGGTAAAAGAATTTTATATATTTAAGAATTTTCTTAATAACTAATGACATGACATGCAGGAGGATGTTCTGATAGTTAACAGAATATAAGATTAATTTTAAAATTCATTCTTGTGTATGGGATGCATTTATGGGACTCAAACCTCTACCCGATTTCTGAACAGTTAAGACTTATAATTTATGGGTAAAAAATGCAAAATGATTGTTGATGCTTTTGCTATCACACCTGATGGAATCGATTATTATGTTAGTTCTAGAAAATGGCAATCATTGTGGAACTTTAGACCACCTTTTGGAGGTGGGGTATGACAGCTATTGGTAGTGGGGAGGTTTTGGAGTGCGAGGAAATATGTTCCTGTTTTCACATGTACTTGTAAAAAAGAGGGTGCTTGATTGATCTGCAGCTGAAGTTAATGCCAAAGATTTGCACTTATCTATTAAACGTTTACATCAGCTTTGGTCATGTGATTTTATGCATTACTCCCTTTCAGTTCATATGGCTTGGATGATGAAAAGTTTGAAAACGAGCAACTTCCATCCAATATATCAGATCCTGGACAGGTATTTTTGTGCATTTCTAGTTTGCTTCTTGAACAATGTGTATTTGAGGTTTCCAATTTGCTTAGGATTTTAACTTTGTAATTTGGCTTGGGAAAGATTGCTCAAGCCATTTATGATGTGGAGGAGGCAACCGCAACTGCATTTGACATCATTTTAGAACAGAAGGTAGGGATCTCTAATGTAGATTTTTCCTCTATGCTCAAATGTGTATGTTTATGTATATGAAGCTAGGAATGTGTTTTCTCCCCATGTCTTCTTAAAGTTGCTAAATATGATGTCCTGCAGATGATTAAATCAAAAACTCGAGCTTCACTTATAAAATTTCTTCAGCTTTTAGTCGCTCATCATCCTTCCCAGAGGTAAAAATGCTACTTTTCATTATAACCTTGGTTTCATTTTATATGTTGTTTCCTTCATTGCGCTATTAGTTTATTTGTATTAGGTGCCGAAAAGGAAGTGCTGAAGTACTTGTGAACTTTGATGAGTTCTGCCCGTTAGATATGTGGTCATCTGATAAACATGATGTTCCCACCAGTAACCTGAAAGAGGTGCTACATGATTTCCAGATTTGTGGAAAGGAAGTTCCCCGTGGATACTGGGTAGGTACTAAAAGGAAAAGTTGGTTTTTTATTTTCTTTCCATGCATATATTTGAAAAATGTTAACATCAAATATTATCATGTAGGCTGGGCTAAATGTCGTTTATTTGTATTAGATGAAACTTCTTGATCGCTGGCATTAGTTCACTTGCTTGCTGTTACCTCGAATCTCTAATATTACACTTGATGATTGCTAGTTCCATATAAGTAGTTGCTACTCCCTATGTTACTCAAACTTGAGCATCGGACAAGGGTGTGTTTAATTTTTTCCCCCTTAGTTTTTTGATGTATTTGGAGGGTACTTGGAAGGTTGTATCCCCATACCCATGTCTGCATATGTCTCTAGCGGTATCAGACATGTATGCTTAAAGAAAAATAAATTGTCAGAGCAACATAGGCTATACCTATTTCATTTGATTTGATGCCTCTCCGTTTAGCTACTACAAAGGATCAATTTTTGTGATATTTTTCAGCTGTGAGATTGTCAGTTGATTGCTTCCTTCTAGCTTAAGCTCTATAAAATATTTATCCATTTTTGTTTTTCGTCCAGTATTCTTTTGGTAATATTATTTGAAGTTTTCCTTTTTATTGGTTGCTTATTGCACTTGGATGTTCATTTTTGCAGATGTTTTGTCGTGGCAGCAGGAACGAAACCAGGGGCTTTAGGTAATGATGGGGAATCCTTAATTTTTAGCTCATACATTTTTGAACGAAAATTTTTGACTCATTTAATCAGGGGCACTCTTGATTCAATCAAAAAGAATGATAACCATGTTATCAAAATTATTTTCCTTTGTTAAACGTTCTCCCATACTATTAAACTGGAGATATAGTTAATCCCCATTTGTTGAGTCAGGGGCAACCCAGGCATATAAATAGAACAAGGACCTCTCCACTTATTGCCAATTGGTTTTATGATAGTCTATTCTAAAATCTAACATGGTGTCAAAGCAAGCTTTGTCCCCTTTGCTAGCTCATCTGTGATAGGGCTATGGGGGGGAGTAGTGAAGCTGAAGTGAAGTAAATCTCATATTTGTTAAATTGGGACAACCTAGGCACGTAATATGAAAAGACCCTCTCCAGAGCCTATTGTCAACTGGTTTTAGATTGGATATCCATTCTAAAATTTTACACACGCAAGGTCAATCATAAAAGAGATGCCTTCTCTTCTAATTGATCTGATCAGATGCCAATAATTACTTGTATTTGTTTACAGTTGTGGATTGTGGGTTTTGATGCATTCACTTTCAGTGAGGATTGAGGATGGAGAAAGCCAGTTTGCGTTTACATCTATATGTGATTTTATTCACAACTTCTTTATCTGTGAGGAGTGCCGTCAACATTTTTATGAAATGTGTTCAAGGTAACTTCGACTTCAGAGCAGGTTATTTTTCTTGAGCACTCCAAGTTTACTTCATCTGATTTGCAAACGTCCGATTTGCAGAGTTACTAGTCCTTTCAAGAAATCACGTGATTTTGCCCTTTGGTTGTGGAGTGCTCATAATGAAATTAATGATAGATTAATGAAGGAAGAAGCATCTCTAAAAACCGGAGATCCAAAGTTCCCTAAGATAATTTGGCCTCCAAAGCAACTTTGTCCTTCATGTTATCACTTGCAAGGTCCCAAAGATAAAGGAACCAATCAGATTGATTGGGACCAGAATGAAGTGTTCAAGTTCTTAATGAGTTATTATGGAAATACACTTATATCTTTGTACAAAGGAAAGGGCGTTCTTGCTGATGATAGGGCCAATGCTACCCTGGATGATTTGGTGACCTCAACGAACACAGTCGTGGTGCCTATTGGGGCTGCATTCGCTATTGCCATTGCTAGCTGTATGTTCGGAGCACTTGCTTGCTACTGGCGGTCACGGCAGAAGAGTAGAAAGTATTACCATCAACCATACTATTTAAAGAACATATTATAATACAAGTACTTTCATATCGTATTATAAGCATTAGAAAGGGCTAAAATGGTACGGAACAATTGTAGGGGCTTTGATGCTTGGAATTGTAACAGTCTCATTTGCACCACTTTTCAGGCCAAGGAGGAGCTGGAACTAAGATTTACTTAGACAACAGAAATATACAACCTTTAAGATGCCTGGTCTGATGAGCTCGAGCTTGAAGAAGAAATCCGGTTTCAGCCCTTTATCAACAGTCCCACTTGAGGTCCCATTCTTTACCAGTTCTGTTCTTTCATGAAGCTAATCCTGAAATATAGTTTTGGTGCTATAATATTTAACATGGTTTTGATTTTGAGAAAGAAATGATATATATATTGTTCTTACGATTGCCGTTTGATCACATTTGACATACTGCATTGACTTTTGTTAATTGTCCGATCCATGCTGTCGATTGATACCCTTACTTGATTCTGTTCTTCGTAAGTATTTTTTTTTTTTTTTTGGTTAATACTAGAGAGGAAAGAACCAAACTGTAAGTTGAATGCGGGGATATTGTATATAGCTCTTGTAAGTTTATTTCAAGACTTTGATTCTGCATTTTAACGCAATACGAGGCAGCTGGAAGACCATAAAGGAGAAAGGTCTATGCACCCATCTGTCTGTACTGTACTGTAATAAAATGACTAAATTTATGTTACAATTCACAAATGAATTAGATACCTCCCTATTCTGGGTTAATGAAGTAAAATTATTTAAAAGGTGGAGAGGATAAGAGAATTGAAAAAGAGGGTTAAGATGGCTTAGCCCACCTATTGGTTTATATGTAGATGAAAGGTGGAAAACCGTAAAGATGGAACAAATCTGATATCGAGCGCACTGAAGTAAACATGTGCATGGGTTTGGTTTGAGAGGGATTTTTTAAATGTGGATCGATCCCAATTCAATTTATTTAAATTTAATTATGATATTGGCAAACCCCAAGCACAAGGCCAATCATTCAACTTTCCAAGTCCAGGAATGTAGACGGGCATCTAGATCAACATGTGGCCATCTCTTAGCTTTCCACAAGCTTAATTGCACGACTCATTAAAAATCTTGTGAGAATCTAACCATTAGGATGAGGGGTTCTTTTTTTTTTTTTTTTTGAGGATGTTCCAAGCCGTATTGAGTTTGAAATTAGTTCTTGTATGGGCTGAGAGCGTTTTAAGGTAAAGTTAAGTTCTTTAACTGTGCATTTTTCAATATTTGAATTTATATTCTTAATATTATAAGACGAAAGCGCTATCATTTCAATTAACAACTTGTTGATGCATTAAAATGGGGTTCAATCGCACATTTGACCACCAACTCTCATTCAACATGCGGCACAAAGTAGACACTAACCATTATAAGTAAACATCCATCCATCCTTGGAGCTAATCATCGTTGGTACACACCATACATCCTTAATTTCTCTCTACTTAATCTCTCCTCCATACAAGTGGCCAGAGACCTAACTCCAACAGTCTATCACTTTGAATATAGGAATTCAGGCCACCCAAACATCTCTAGTTCATTACCAGGTTTATATCAAGTTTAATCATGATATTAATACATTTTATATTTGCTCAAGCTCGGTTCGACTTAAAATAAGCCTAAAATTTTACTCAAGTCTAACTATATTTGCAAATGGCTAACTCAAACTTTTAGGTCTAATTATATTGATAAATAACTAATCCAAACTTATTTTAGTTTGCCCTTGTTATTTTTAATTTTCTAAAAATATTTATATTATTTTCAATTTAATATTTAATAATTGTCTATATAATTTCATTCATTAAAATTTTTACATAGACAATTAACTTTTTTAATGTTTACATTATATATATTTGTGTTATAAATTATATAATATGTTGGAATTAAATGACCGAATCTTTATTTAAATAAAATACAATGGTAAAATAAAATAAAAGTAAAATCTATATAGAACTACACTTCTTTTATTTTATTTTAGAATAAGGTTCTTTAAACCTTATTAAACTCCATCTATTTTATATTGATTAGAATAAGGTGTTTCAATCTTACTAGAATATGGCTTTACAAGCCTATAAATAGATATAGTCTATTCCTCTTGTAATTAAAATTCGAATTCGACATAGTGAATTTTCTTCTCCTTTGCCCGTGGTTTTTTTTCCTGAAAGGGTTTCTACGTAAAATCTGTATGTTTTTTATTTTATTTTATTTTCACAAATTGGTATCAGAGCTTTCGAGTAGTTCATCTCGATCACGGTAACGGCGTTTTTGAAGTATGAAATTTCACTGTTGGATCGCAACACCATATTTGCGTTATGGCAGATTAAGATGCAAACAGTTCTTGCGCAAATGGATCTGGAGGATGCCCTGCTAGGGATATAGATAAGATGTCTTCGACATTAACAGATGAAGAGAAAAAGCGTAAGGATCGAAAGACGTTAACACAATTACATTTGCATTTGTCCAACGAAATTTTGCAGGATGTGATGAAGGAGAAGACCGCTGGTGCATTATGGAAGAGGCTGGAACAAATATGTATGTCGAAAACTCTAACAAACAAGTTGCATATGAAGCAGCGTTTTTATGCTCATTGTTTGGAGGAAGGTGCGTCTGTACATGAGCACTTAACAGTGTTTAAAGAAATTTTGTTAAACTTGAAGGCCATGGAGGTTCAATATGATAAGGAAGATCTAAGGTTGATTCTACTTTGTTGTTGCCACCGTCTTATTCAACCTTTAGGGACACGATTTTATATAGCCGCGAGTCTCTCACAGTTGATGAGGTTTATGATTCTTTGACCTCGTATGATAAGATAAAACATCTTGTGGTTAAACTCGACTCTCAGGCAGAGGGTCTTATTGTTCGTAGGAGACAAGATAGGAATGCTGATGATGATCGTGGAAGGATACAGTAGCGGAATCCTTGCGGTAAATCTAAGGGTAGATCGAAGTCTTCAAACAGAGGTAAAACTTGTAACTTCTGCAAGAAGAAAGAAAGGACACATTAAATCTGAGTGTTATAAGCTACAGAACAAGATTAAAAGGGAGGCTGCGAATCAAAAGGGAAAACAACCAAAAAATTTCGGTGAAGCTGATGTTGTAGAAGACTACAGTGATGGTGAACTTCTAGTCACTTCTGTCAATGATTCTAAAGTAAGCAAGGAGTGGATACTTGATTCAGGCTGTACTTTCTATATGAGCCCTAATCGGGATTGGTTTACAGCTTACGAAACAGTGTCTAAAGGTGTTGTTTTAATGGGAAATAATGCTTCATGTAAAATCGCAGGTATTGGAACAATTAAAGTTAAGATATTTGACGAAGTTGTCAGAACACTTAGTGACGTACGACATTAGTGACGTACGACATGTTCCAGAATTGAAGAGAAATTTAATTTCGTTAAGTACTCTTGATTCAAAAGGGTACACATACACAGCTGAAAGTAGAGTTTTAAAGATTTCCAAAGGTTCCCTTGTTGTGATGAAAGGGCAGAGAAAGACTACCAAGTTATATGTTTTGCAGGGTTCTACTGTTACTGGTGATGCAGCCGTCACTTCCTCTTCCTTGGCAGATGATGATATTAGTAAACTTTGGCATATGCACCTAGGGCATATGAGTGAGAATGACATGGTAGAATTGAGCAAAAGAGGACTTCTTGATGGGCAAGGAATTTGCAAACTGAAGTTCTATGAGCACTTTATTTTTAGGAAGCAAAAGAGAGTTTGATTCACCAAAAGAATCCATAACACGAAGGGAACGTTGGAGTATATTCATTCTAATCTGTGGGGGCCATCCAGAGTGCCTTCGAGAGGTGGAGCTAATTATATGCTAACTTTTATTGATGATTTTTCCAGAAAAGTTTGGGCGTTCTTTCTGAAGTAGAAAAGCGATGTGTTTTCCGTATTTAAGTCTTGGAAAATTATGATTGAAAAATAGACGGGAAAACAAATAAAATACCTCCGCATAGACAATGACTTAGAGTTCTGTTCTGATGAGTTTAAAAGATTGTGCAAGTTAGAAGGGATCGTGAGACACTTGACAGTTCGTCATACTCCACAGCAAAACGGCGTTGCAGAACGAATGAACAGAACGATCATAGAGAAGGTTCGATGTATATCGTCAAATGTCAACTTACCGAAGTTGTTTTGGGCAGAAGCAGCCTCTACTGCATATTTTTTGATCAGCCGATCTTTATCCGTTGCCATTGAGAAAAAGACTCCACAAGAGGTAGGGTCTGGTAATCCTGCTAATTATTCTGACTTAAAAATCTTTAGGTGTCCTGTGTATGCTCATGTTGATAATGGAAAATTGGAACCGAGATCATTAAATGTGTTTTTCTTGGTTATAAAACTGGTGTAAAAGGGTATAAGTTATGATGTCCTAAAAATAGAAAAGTTGTGATTAGCAGATATGTTATTTTTGATGAAACTGTTATGCTACCTAACTTATCTCTTAAAGACTCTTCCAATAAAAAAAAATCAAAAGTAGGTGGAGCATCATATTAATACAGAGTCGACTCCTCAAGCCGGTACAAAAACTGAGAATAAAGTTGCTTCTTCACCGCAATACTCTATCGCCAAAAACAAAACTAGAAGATAAAATAAACCTCCAAATAAGTATGCCGAGGCTGATCTAGTTGCTTATGCTTTAAATGTGGCTGAAGATATAGATGCGAATCAAGAGCCATCTAATTATTCTAAGGCGGTTAGCTGTGAAGGCTCAGAAAAGTGGATGTTTGCTATGCAAGAGGAGATAGAATCACTCCACAAAAACAGAACATGAGATCTTGTGAAACTTCCTAAAGGTAAAAAGGCTGTTAATTGTAAATGGGTGTTTAAAAAGAAAGAAGGAACTCTAGGAGTTGAAGAACCCAGATATAAAGTAAGGCTTGTTGCAAAGGGTTATAGTCAAATTCCAGTAGTGGACTTCACAGATGTGTTCTCCCCAATTGTTAAGCATAGTTTGATTCGAGCTTTGTTTGGTATTATGTTAGATGTAAAAACTGCATTTTTACATAGAGAACTTGAAGAGGATATTTACATGCAACAACCAGAGGGTTTTACAGTATCAGAAAAAGAAGACTATATTTGCTTGCTGAAAAAGTCCTTTTACGGTTTGACACAGTCACCAAGACAGTGGTACAAGAGGTTTGATTCCTTTATGACTTCTCATGATTTCAAAAGAAGTAGTTTTGACAGTTGTGTTTACTTTAAGAAAAACAGTGATGGTTATTTTGTGTATCTTTTTTTTTATGTTGATGACATGTTGATAGTAGCAAAAGATAAATAAGAGATAAGAAAGGTCAAAGCCCAACTAAGTGAAGAATTTGAGATGAAAGATTTGGGACCAGTAAAGAAGATACTTGGTATGAAGATTCTCAGAGATAGAAAAGCAAGTAAATTGTACCTAAGTTATAAGGGGTACATTGAGAAAGTTCTTTGCAGGTTCAATATGCAGTGTGCTAAGCCTTTTAGTACTCCTTTAGCAGTCCATTTTAGACTTTCATCGGCTTTGTCTCCACAATCAGATGATGAGATTGAGTACATGTCACATGTTTCATACTCTAGTGCAGTGGGATCTCTCATGTATGCTATGGTTTGTTCACGTCCAGATTTATCATATGTAGTCAGTGCAGTTAGTAGATACATGGAGAACCCAGTAAAGAACACTGGAAAGCAGTTCAGTGGATTTTAAGATACTTACGAGGTACTACTGATGTCTACTTACTATTTGGAAGAACTAGAGATGGAGTCATTGGATATGTTGATGCTGATTTTTCTGGAAACCTTGATAGAAGAAGATTTCTCATAGGTTATGGTTTTACAATCGAAGGTTGTGCAATCAGTTGGAAAGCAACTTTGCAAACTACAGTCACTTTGTCTACCACTGAAGCTAAGCACATGACGATTACTAAGGCTTGTAAAGAAGTTATTTGGTTGAAGGGACTCTTTAATGAACTCAATGAAGACCTTCAAATTAGTACAGTATTTTGTGACAGTCAGAGTGCAATCTTCCTTACAAAAGATCAAATGTTTCATGAGAGAACAAAACACATTGATGTTCGGTATCATTTTGTTCGTGATATTATTGCTCGTGGTGATATTGTTGTGAGCAAAATTAGTACTCATGAAAATTCTGCAGATATGATGACTAAGTCACTTCCTATAACCAAGTTTGAGCATTGCTTAGACTTGGTTGGTGTTCATTGTTAAAGTTAAACCCTTAAGGGGTTTTATGGAAGAAGTGGAAAACTTGTTTGTTGAGAGTTTGTGATGAAGAACTTGTTCTTTGAGAATTCGTGTCAAGGTGGAGATTGTTAGAATTAAATGACTCGAATCCTTATTTAAATAAAATACAGTGGTAAAATAAAATGAAAGTAAAATCCATATAGAACTACACTTCTTTTATTTTATTTTAGAATAATGTTTTTAAACCTTATTAAACTTCATCTATTTTATATTGATTAGAATAAGGTGTTTCAATTTTACTAGAATATGGCTTTACAAGTTATAAATAGACATAGTCTATTCCTCTTGTAATTAAAATTCAAATTCGACATAGTGAATTTTCTTCTCCTCTACTCATGGTTTTTTTTCCCGAAAGGGTTTTCACGTAAAATCTGTGTGTTCTTTATTTTATTTTATTTCACGTAATATATAAAATAGCATAATATATTATAAACATAGAACCTAAGTCAAGTCGAGTTAAATTTAACCTTTAAATATTTAAGCTTAAGCTTAACCCATATTTTAAATAATTTTATTTTTCCATTAAAATCCTTTTTAATTTTTTTTTATTTTTACCCAATGACAGAAGTTATGACTTTGACAAGTAAATCAATTCTTGAACAAATTTAAATTCATTAAAAGGATTTAGCAGAAAAAAAAATATGGTCAGGAAATATAGATATTGTGGGTTGATGAAGATGATGCAATGATGAGACCCATTATCATAATCAAATGAGAAGCCTAATCCTCGTTTATCATAAAATTTGTTGTGAATCCAACTTTAATCTTCTCAAAGTTAGCAAATAGTACCAGAAGTCGAACCAATCTTTTCAATTTTCGATTCAAATGTCAGATAGTTCAATATTTTTTATTCTAAAAAATGATAATTTTAGTTTTTTTTAACATCAAAATATTAATTTAATGTAAAATAAAGGTTTATTCTCAAATAATAATAACAATAAAGGTTTAATATATAAAAAACCCTCAAATACAATACTATGTTTAAACAAACTTTTAGTTAAATAAGTCCTAAACTATTATTTTTACCCAATAAGTCCTTAATTTTAATTTAATTATTTTTATTTTTAAAATTTTATGTTTACTCTATTAGTTTCAACGAGTTCTTTACTAAAACTTAAATATATGTTATTAAAACTCTTTTAATCTATTAAAATTAAGAAAAAAAATCCTTAAACGTTTTTTTATTGGGTGGTCTCTAATCCCTTTTTGTTTGTAATTTATTTTGACAAAATTTTTCAACAAAAAGTTTGAATTTGAGCACAAAATACTAGTAATTTAATTATTATTTTAGGAGATTCATATAGAAACAAATGAGTATTAAATATTGTTGGTTTGATAATATATAAAGAGATCACACCTAGGTTGCTTTAAGCTTGTTTCTTTGACTAATTTTAGCTAACGAATTTGAATGAAATGTCAAAACTCGTTTTCCTTTTTTTTTTTTTTTTTTTTTGCTTAGTTAAAAAGAATTATTGGGCATGAAAGAAATTGAAAGGAAGAAAACGTGTACAAATTATTGTGAAATAGGATGTAAACTGTTAAACTATAGCAAAGAATCAAAGCAAGAATAATATTTGCATTGAAAGCAATACTGTTAAAAACAAAACTCATCTCGTATGAATACTATTTATCTTCACTAACACCTTGCAACTTCCTGATAACAGTGAGGGCATCTCCTTCGAGAGCCCTAGATCTAAGCCGAACATCAAGCTTTGGATACAGGCAAGAGCTTCAGTTGCGAAAACAGAAGGTATGTTCTCATTAATAATCGTTTTAGAACCCAAAACCTCACCTTCTGAATTTCTAATAACCATTCCTGAACATGACCTATTCTCATGTTTTTTGAGAGATGCATCGAAATTTATCTTGACAACTGAGTTCTCCGGAGGCTTCCATGTAACTACTTCCATTCTAACAAAAGGTTTGGAACTAGAAATCCCATCTATTTCTCTAACATATTCTCTAATGGAGTTTACTACTGTTAACCCTAGTCTTTTCTGTCCTTCATGCAGTCATTTATTTTGTTCAGTCCAGATAGCCTAAGTCACAAAAACCAACGTTTGACATTGAGAGCTCAAGGTATTATCGAAAAACCAAGTAATCCATTCCATAAAATCCATTTACGATATCAACTCTGACCATTGAAAGTTTATTAGGTTCTATATCTTTTTTGACATAAGGCAGTCCCTCAAAACATGTTCCCTGGATTCAGACTCTTTGAAGCATCAAGGGCATAGGCCTGCATTGACTAATCTCTTGTAGTATAGATTAGAAAGTAAATCAGAATGTAATCTTTATTTTTGAGGGTAGATTCATACCCTACAATTTTTTGTAAATATCTGTATGCTAGAGGTGAATCTAGAGGGGATGGTAAGGGCCCTGGCCCCCTTAAAATAGAAAAATGTTATTTAAGCTCTTAAATTTTTTTTTAAATTTTAAATTAGTAAAGGTAAAATTGCACTTTAGCCCTCTTAAAATTATAAAAATTCAATTTAATTTTTTAAAAATTATAAAGATATAGACTATAAAAAATTAAAATTTTATTTGACCCCACTAAAAAATTGTTCTGGCTTTGCCCCTGCTACATGCATTGTCTAGTTGGTTGTATGATTAGTTCCCATAGGGTAGTGTAATAGATACTTGTACGCACTCCGAACAGTAAACTCCTCAGTCACCTCCCCTTTCCATACCAGAAAGTCTTCATGCTGAAACTTGGCTAGTGGGATTTTCAGAATACGATTGGCATCCATATCAGTAAAGGTTTACCTTATAAACTCTGGTCTCCATCTTCTTGTGTTATTGTCAATAATATCAGCCATCATAAGATTATCCAGATAGCTTCACAGTTTTGAATTTTATAATCTGCAAATCTTGAAACCCACCCTAACAAGAATTTTAGTTCTAGTCCCAACACGCTACCACAATCCATCCTGAAGAATTCCTTTGGTCGCCTAGATACTTTCCCAGCTATAGGAAGGTATATTTCCTAATCTAGCACTTAAGAAATCCCTATCTGGATAATATTTTGCTGTCAAAGTGCATGCAAGTAATGAATTCGGATAAGTAATATGATGTTACCCCTGCTTCGCTAATAAGGATAAATTAAAATTGGTAAAATTGTGAAAACCCAAACCACCATATTCCTTAAGCCGACACAGTTTCTTCCTTTCACACCAGTGAATCCCCCTTCTACCCTGCCCTTTTTGCCAAAAAAAAAATCGCACAAATTTGCTCCATGTCATAACAAAGTGATTTTGGTAATAAAAAAAAGGACATTGAGTAAGTATGACTGGCCTGTAACACTGATTTAATGAACACTTCCTTCCCTCCTTAAGATAAATACCTCACACTCCAGCCATCAATTCGACTCTTCATTTGATCCTTTAATGATTGAAAGGTCGATTTCTTTCCTTTCGCACCATTTTAGGCAACCCAATATATCTTTCAAAATTTGTTGAAACACAAACGCTTAATATTTGCGTTACCAACTCTCTCATTTAATCAGTCGTGTTAGAACTATAAAAAGTTATATATTTTCTCATAATTAACGCATTGACCAAACTCCTCTTCGTATTCCTTTAATATCCTTTTAATTGTTTGTGCCCCCTTAGAGTAGCCTTCCCAAATATAACGCAATCATCGACAAACAATAGATGGAAAATTTGTTGTCCTCTGCTAATTACTTTAACTCCTCCAACTAAGCCTTCCCCCTTGGCCAATCATATCAACGTTGAAAGCCCTTCCCTACGCACTAGAAATAAATAAGGGTTCAATGTGTCTCACTGTTTCAACCCTCTTGATGGAATAAATTGTTTCCCTTCTCTCCCATTTATGATAATTGAATAAGACACTAAAATAATACAGTGAGATAAAATCCACCCATGAATTCATAAAATCTATTTTCAACAGCATTCGTCGTATATTGTATGCTTTTATCATATCAAGCTTTAACGCCAAAAAACCCTTTCGTCCTAATCTCTTTTGCTTATATGCATGAAATACCTCATAGGCAATAAGTACATTGTATGTAATTAGCCTACCCAATACAAAAACGTCTAGGCCTTGTCTATACAAATATCCAAAGCATACTGAAGACGATTTGCAATAGTTTTAGAAATAATTTTATAGAGTACATTACAAAGACTTAAAGGCCTAAAATTAATCGGATTCGTAGGCTGTGAAACTTTCAGAATCAGCATAATGTTTGTAGCTTTTAAGGGTTCTAATAACATACCTTACTTCAAAATTTTGAGACAGAATTCGCCTACATCAAGTCCGGTAATATGCTAGAATTGCTATTAAAAAATCGCTGGAAAATCATCATTCCCCGTTGTTTTTGTTGGACCCATCCCTTTTAGATCAGCATAAACCTCCTCAGCAGAATACTTGGCTAAAAGCTTTTGATTCATGTCATCCGTAATTTTTCACTCCACCCCCAATAAAATATGTTCCATGTTTCCCTCCCATTTCGTAGAAAATAGATTTTCAAAATAATTCAAAAAAATAACCTCCATCTCATTCTCTATACTTGTGAATCTTCCAATCCCATCTTCCAATCTCCTGATTCGGTTTATATGTCTTTGTTGTGATACAAATCTATAGAAAAATGATGTATTCCTATCCCTCATTTTTAGCTAATTTTCTGTAGCCTTTTTCTTCCTAAAACACTTCTTCTTTTTCGATCTCTCAATTAAGATAGAGTTTCACATCAATTATCCCAACAAGCGTATCATCAACTCTTTTTACTTCGGACAATGTTTTTAATTTTTGATTCAGTACATTTGTTACACCCTTCCATTTTTCTTCAATGTTCTTTTCCATACCCTCCATCCATCTTTAAGCGCCTCCAATTTCATCAAAACATTACCTGTAGATAACTCCCAAACCCGACGAGCCAAGTCTTCACATGAGTCCTTAAGAATCCACCACACTTTAAATCTAAAATTTTTACATCCCCTTTCCTTTTCTTAGACTGAATTGTTTGAATTAAAAGAGGGCAATGATCCAAAAAAGAATGGGACAAATGCTCAATTGAATATCCTAGAAACATGTTCGACCAATGCGAATTGACCACCCCTCTTTCCAAACGTTTTCTTATGTTCATTTTAGGTAGATTCTTTCTCTCCTAAGTAAACTAAGGCTCGGAAATACCTCCACCCATTATCTCACAGTCATCCAATGTCTTTCGAAAGCTGTCCAAGCGTCTTTCTTGTAACAGTTCATTTTCAATGAAATAGGAACAATGATTTTGGGACCATAAATTTGAGTCAAAGAAAATTTATTTTAATATTATTGTATTAATTTCATTATGATAGAAATAACGTATGAAAATTTCATTAAGAAAATTTTACTGATATCATGCTTAATTAGGGAAAGGACCAAATTATATAAAATACAAAAGTTGAGTTCTAGTAGCTAAAAGGATCAAATAGCTATGGAATTCAAAATAAGCGGTCCTTATATGGAATTAGACCATTAAAGAAAAGTTAGTAGATATTTTTAATGATTCATCCATGGAAAAATTAGAAAATGATAAGGACTAAATTGGAAATGAGAATAATTAAAAGATGATAGATTAATTAAAAAGAAATATAATATTATTATATCATTTTCTTCCTCAAAATTTCTATGGAAACCCTAGAAAAGAGAAAGAAAGCTTTCTTGGCTTGATTGGGTAAGCATTCTTGTCCAGTTTTTAGTAATTTTATATTTTCGAGATTAAAATAGCTTAATCTATCTATTTTGGGGATTAATTTACAAATATATCAAAGTATAGAAATTTTTTCATGGATGAATATGCTAAAAATTTGAAATTTATGGTAGAAAATGAAAGGTTGTTGATAGATAAACAACTTTTACAAAGAGAATTTTGATGAAATTATGATTTAAGAACTAAATTAAAAAATTGTAAAACCTATGAAAAAATTCTGATTTTTGTGAAATTCATAGGCTGTTATTATGACATGTATAATTTGGTTAGGCTTGGAATAAGGATTAAATTGCATGAATTTCATTTTTTGGGCCTAGGGACGAAATCATCATTTATGGAAAGTATAGGGGCAAAATGGTAATTTTGCCTAGGATGTGAATTGAATTAAATTAAGTATGAAATAGATTAAATTGATATTAAATTCATTTATATAGATCCGGAAAACTCAAATAAAAAGTTAGATCGAGGAAAAGAAAAAGTGTCGGATTAGTAGATCTCTGTATACGAACAAGTGACAAGGTAAGTTCGTGTAACTTAATTATGTATATTAATATGTTTGAATTGAATGTTGTATATGTTTAAATTGTTAAAATATTTAATGTGTGGAATTAATCACATGTTTGATATTGCTTGATAAATGATAAGTCCCGTTTGAATAATAAAATGCGATGGATACAATATTTTTCCCGTATTGATTATAGTCCTACATATGTTGCGGACATTATAGCTCAGACGAACATCCTGATAAGTGCCTACTCTAGCATTGCTGTTATATAGTTCCTGCGAGCATCCTGATCGGTAGTGATCTTGCATGTGTTGTGCACTACCGCAGCTCTTTGTGAGTGTCCTATTACATGATTCAATCGATTGTGATCCAAGATTTATTGTGGACACAAACGTAGCTCTTCATAAGCATCCTGATATAGGCTCTAATGAGATTTCTAACATGGCTCGCTTGAACTTCCTGTTATGCTATCTGGAGCTCCTTGATAATAACTCTTTGAAGTTACCTGTAAAGTTAAATGAGCTTCCTCATTAAAACTCTTATGAGTTTCCTATTTAGCCCGGATAAGCTTTCTGTTACATGGCTCATATGACCATCTTGTTACATGGCTCGAGAGAGTGTTTCTTGATTATGTGCCCTAATTGGGTACCCCTGGATATGAATCGACAGATTTCAATTTTGTACACTTTAAGTGTACTACATGAGTGCATCTATCTATATTTTAAATAAATTCAACAAGAAAAGTTTTAACATAGTTAAACTAAACCTGAAATTATTTGTCATGGATCTGTACATGTAATATGGAACAATGATATGGAAAAAAATATGTATATAAAAATCATTAAATGATGAGCTCATCCATGTTCTTGTTCTTGATAGTATGTGAATTATTTGACTAACATGATTGATGAAGTGTGTGTTTTAGGCTATTAGCCAAATTACTTGGATGCGTTTGGTGTGCTTATTTTAAATGAAAATATATGGTAAGTTAAATTCCTGTCATACAAACTTACTAAGCATTTGAATGCTTACTCGGTTTTCTTTTCTCCGTTTTATAGTACTCGAAAGCTCGTAAAAGTTGGAGATCGGTCGGAGCATCATCACACTATCCTCCAGCTTGTTTTGGTATAAATAGAAAACTTATTTTGACATAATAGCATGTATAAGCTAACTTAGCCAATGTTGGCATATAATGGTTGTTTGTCATCTAGTCATTGGAATGACTAATGATAGTATGTTTAGTGAATATATATATATATATATATATATATATATGAGGTTATAACATGGTTAATACATGTGTGCTTGGTATGATTTAATTGAATTATGGAAAATATATATGTATTACAAAAGTAAGTTTGGGAACACATGAATGTATGTGTTAATATATCATATATAACTCTTGTGTTTGGCTTGGTTAAGTTGTCTTGAATTGGTTGTTGAAAATGCTTAAGTGTTGATGTAGGTGCAAAGTAAAAAGGGTGAGAAATAAGGCTTGGAAAATAACCTTATTTTGTTTACACAGGTAAATACACAGGCATGTTTCTTGATCATGTGTGAGACACGACCATGCACATGAGCGTGTGGTTTGGTCGTGTTCCTCTGCATCTTAAAATTTAGAAACAGAATGCTTAGAATTGATCACACGGGTATGTGTCTCAAGCGTGTGTCTTAGCCGTGTGAAACCTGCACCTAAATTTTGAAAATTAAAATTAACCATACGGCCTAACACACGGGCGTGTGGCTGGCCGTGTGACCTAAGTCAGAGAGTTACACGGGTATAGACACGGGCTGAGACACGACCGTGTGCCTCACATTGAATGCTCACACGGCCTAGGACATGGGCATGTCATTTGGCCGTGTGAGCCATACGGCCTACTCACACGGGCGTTTGACCCCTATAGATAAGAAAAAATTTGAAATTTTACGAAAAATTCTTTAAGTCTCTGATTTAGTCCCGACTTATTTCTAATGTATAAATTGGGCCACGAGGGTCCATTAAAGGGATGATATGAATGAATACATTTAGTTTCAGATATGAATAGTAATTGACATGAAATAACTGTATATGTTCTGTAAACTCCAGTAATGTTTCATAACCTGGTTCTGATGATGGAAAATGGATAGGGGTGTCACATTTATTGGTATCAAAGCTACAGTTTAGCAAATTCTCAGACTAATGTAGCAAGTATGAGTTTAGCTATACATGCCATTATATAGTTTGTGATAGTGATCTCTTGCCCTTTTTAAACATATTGTAATGTCGTTCAACCAAGTTAGAGCTGAAGCCGAGGAAGCTGAGAGCATTTCTCAAGCTTCTGTACAAAGAGCTGCATCTAATAGTAAAAGGCTCGTACCTGAGGGCCGAGTTGAGGAGGCAAAATAAGTCTTCTTTCAAATGATGAATAAGTGGTTCATAGAATTTTTGAAAACAAATTCTGCTGTACAACAACCTCCCCCTCCTGCTCAACCGGTTCCTGATATGCCACAAGGTACTGAACCTGTTAGAACTGGTAAGCCTCCGGTAGATAAAATCCGTAAATATGGGGTAGAAAAATTTAGGGCTACTACCGAAGATGATCCAAAAAGGGCTGAATTTTGGTTGGAAAATACTATCAGGGATTTAGATGAATTAACATGTACACCAGCTAAGTGTTTGAAATGTGCCATATCATTGTTAAAAGATTCGACTTATCAGTGGTGGAATACTTTGGTTTTTGTTGTGCCAAGGGAAAATGTTACATAGGAATTTTTCCAAACAGAATTCAGAAAGAAGTATATTGATTAGAGATTTCTAAATCAGAAAAAGAAGGAATTTTTAGAGCTCAAACAGGGAAGCATGACAGTATCTGAATACGAATGAGAATTCCTTAGATTGAACAAGTATGCTAGAGAATGGGTTCCGACTGAGGCTGATATGTGTAAACATTTTGAAGAAGGATTAAATGAAGATATCAAGCTATTGATTGGAATTCTTGAATTGAGAGAATTTATGCTACTGGTTGATCGAGCACACAAAGCTGAGGAATTGAATAAAGAAAAGAAGCAAGAGAGAAAGAAGCCCGAATTTCTAGTAAAAGATTTATGGGTAAGTCACAATCATCTGCTTCAAAGAAATTAAATAAGTACCATGATCGTTTTACTACATCTGTGGGATATTCCAGAAAAGAACAGGGCTCTCAATGCTCTAGCCTAAGATCTTCATCTCTATCTGTAACCAGTATTGGAAGTGTCAGTAACCCCAAACCAAGATGAAAACATTGTAATAAATTTAATTTTGGAGAGTGTCGTATGAGAAGTGAGGCTTGCTATAGATGTGGTTCTCTTGATCATTTTCTTAAAGATTGCCCAGAAAGGATTGAAAAAGATATTGATCAGACTTCAAAATCGAGTAACAATGGCCCGAGAGTTAGACCACCCTAGCATCCCAAAAATGTCAGTGATAGTTGAGGGGCTACAAAAGATTCAATAGTTAAATATGAAGCACAAGCACCGGCAATGACATATGCTATTGGTGCTAAAGAAGATGCTTCTACACCAGACGTCATTATTGGTACATTTTCTCTACTTGTTACTGATATTACTGCTTTGATTGATCTTGGTTCAACACATTTATACATATGCACAAATTTAGTGTCTGTTAGAAATTTACCTATTGAATTCACTGAATTTGTGGTGAAAGTTTAAAACCCCCTGGGCCAGTATGTTATGGTGGATAAAGTTTGTAAAAATTGTCCGTTGATGGTAAAAGGTTATTGTTTCTTGGCTAATTTGATGTTACTGTCTTTCAATGAATTTGATGTAATTTGAGAATGGACTGGTTAACTCAACATGATGTGATGGTAAATTGTAAGCAGAAGTATATTGTGTTAAAATGCTAGAATGGTGAAATACTTCATGTTGAATCTGATAAACTAGATGTGTTATTTAATGTGATTTCAGCGATATCAGCACAGAAATATATCAGAAAAGGATATTATGTTTATCTAGCTTATGTGATGGATACTAAAGTATTAGAATCAAAGATCAAATCAGTACCGGTTGTTTGTGAGTTTCCTGATGTGTTTCCGGAGGAATTACCTGGTTTACCACCGATTAGAGAAGTAGAATTTTCTATAGATCTTGTTCCAAGAATCCATAACACCTTACAGAATGGCTCCTACTGAATTGAAAGATTTGAGAGCATAGTTGCAAGAATTAACTGATAGAGGCTTTGCTCGACCTAGTCATTCACCTTGGGGTGCACCGATTCTATTTGTAAAGAAGAAAGATGGATCGTTGAGGCTGTATACTGATTATAGGCATCTCAACAAGGTTACAATCAAGAACAAGTATTCATTACCTCGTATTGATGACCTGTTTGATCAACTGAAAGGTGTCACTGTATTTTCGAAGATTGATCTTCGTTCTGGTTATTATCAGTTACAAGTAAAAGATTCAGATGTGCCAAAAATAACTTTCAGAACTAGGTATGGACACTATGAGTTTCTTGTGATGCCATCGGATTAACTAACGCGCCTACAGTATTTATGGATCTGATGAAAAAAACCTTTAGACTGTATCTACATAGGTTTGTAGTGGTATTTATTGATAATATTCTGGTTTACTCCCGAGATGAAAATGAACATGCTGATCATTTGAGAATAGTGTTGCAAACACTACAGGAGAAGCAATTGTTTGCCGAATTTAGTACATGTGAATTTTGGCTACGACAAGTTGGTTTTCTTAGACATATAGTATCTACTAAAGGTATCTAGGTAGATCCAAATAAAATTTTAGCTATTATTAATTGAAAACCACCGAAGAATGTGTCGAAATTCAGAAGTTTTTTGGGACTAGCAGGATTTATCGGAGGTTTGTGAAAGAGTTTTCAATGATAGCTTCTCCGATGACTCGTTTATTACAAAAAGACATAAAATTTGAGTGGTCTGATAAGTGCCAGTAGAGTTTTGACAGATTGAAAGCCTTGTTGACTGAAGCAGCCATATTAGTTCAGCCTAAATCAGGTCAAGAATTTGTAATTTACAGTGATTCATCATTAAATGGTTTAAGCTGTATTTTGATGCAAGAAGGCAAAGTGATAGCCTATGCTTCTAGACAACTAAAATCACATGAAAGGAATTACCCAATACATGATTTGGAGCTAGTAGCTATTGTGTTTGCATTGAAAACTGGCTGCATACTTGTTTGGTGAAAAATGTCACGTATTCACCAATCATAAAAGTTTAAAGTATTTGATGTCGTAGAAAGACCTGAACTTGAGACAGCACAGGTGGCTTAAATTATTGAAAGATTATGACTTGGTTATTGATTATCATCTGGGAAAAGCTAATGTGGTTGCTGATGCTTTAAGCAGAGAATCACTGTTTGCTTTATAGACAGTGAATACCCAATTATCATTATTAGAGGATGGTTCAATCATAGCTGAATTAAAAGCTAAACCTACATTGCTACAGCAGATCTATGAAGCTCAGAAAGATGATAATGAATTAAAAGTTAAACGGCTTCAATGTGAGTTAAATTCTAATTCAGAACTTCAAATTGGGTCTGAAGGTTGTTTATTATTTAGAGGCAAGATATGTAAACTGAAGAATTTAGAACTTGTACAGAATATTTTGTATAAAGCTCACAATGGTACAATGTCTATTCATCCTGGTAGTAATAAAATATATAATGATTTGAAAAAGATGTATTGGTGGCCAGGAATGAAACGGGATATTTTTGAATTTTTATCTAAATGTTTGATATGTTGGCAAGTAAAAGCTGAACATCAGGTGCCTTTAGGTTTATTACAGCTAGTTACAATACTGGAATGGAAATGGGAAATAGTGACCATGGATTTTGTATCCGGATTACCCTTATCTCTGAAAAAGGAAGATGTTATTTAGGTAATCGTTGACCTTCTAACAAATTCTGCACATTTTATTCCGGTACGTATGGATTTCTCTTTGGATAGATTCACTAAATTATATGTTTCTGAGATTGTCAGACTACATTGAGTGCCAGTTTCCATTATTTTAGACACAGATCCCCGGTTTACATCCCAATTCTGAAATAAATTGCAAGAAGCTCTAGGTACACAGTTACATTTCAGTCCTGCATTTCATCCTCAAACTGATGGTCAATTTGAACATGTAATACAAATTTTAGAAGATATGCTCCGATGTTGTATTTTGGAATTCGAAGGTAACTGGGAAAAATACCTGCCTTTGGTTGAATTTGCATATAATAATAGTTATCAGTCCAGTATTAAAATGGCACCATATGAGGCTCTGTATGGTCGTAAATGTATAACTTCGTTGTACTGGACAGAACTCAGTGAGAAAAGATACACGGGGTTGATTTAGTCCGTGAGACTGAAGAAAAGGTAAAGGTAATGCGAGATAGTTTGAAAGCAGCCTCTAATCATCAAAAGTCTTATACTGATCTTAAACGAAAAGAGATAGAATTTTAGGTCGGTGACAAGGTATTATTGAAAGTATCACCTTGGAAGAAAGTTCTTTGGTTTGGCTGAAAAAGAAAACTGAGTCCACGGTTTATCGGACTATATAAGATTATTGAAAGAATCGGACCTGTTGCTTATCGATTGACATTACCACCAAAGCTTGACAGAATTCATAATGTTTTTCATGTGTCCATGTTACGACGGTATCAATTAGATCCTTCACATGTAATTTCTCCAACATAAGTTGAGATTCAGTCTGATATGACTAACAATGAAGAACCAATCAAAATCCTGGCATGTGAAACAAAAGAATTAAGAAATAAAAAGGTAGCTTTAGTAAAAGTTCTCTGGCAACGACATGGTATAGAATAGGCTACCTGGGAATCAGAGGATACTATGAGAAAGTAATATCCAAATCTCTTTACTGGTAAATTTTCGAGGACAAAAATTCTTAAGGGGGAGAGTTGTAACAGCTCATTTTCAGTGAAATCGGAACAGTGGTTTTGGGACCACAAATCCGAGTTAGAAAGAAAATTTATTTTAATATTATTACATGAATTGCATTATGATAAAAATGACGTATGAAATTTTCATTAAGAAAATTTTACTGATATCATGTTTAATTAGGGAAAGGACCAAATTGCATAAAATGCAAAAGTTGAGTTAGTAGCTAAAAGGATCAAATAGCTATTGAATTCAAAATAAAAGGTCCTTATTTGGTAATTAGACCATTAAAGAAAAGTTAGTAGATATTTTTTATGATTTATCCATGAAAAAATTAGAAAATGATAAGGACTAAATTGGAAATGAGAATAATTAAAAGATGATAAATAAATTAAAAAGAAATATCATATTATTATATCAACTTCTTCCTTAAAATTTCTATGGAAACCCTAGGAAAGAGAAAATAAGCTTTTTTGGCTAGACTAGGTAAGCATTCTTGTCCCGTTTTTAGTAGTTTTTATATTTCCAAGATTGGAAAAACTTAATCTATCTGTTTTGGGGATTAATTTGCAAAGATATCAAAGTATAGAAATTTTTTCATAGATGAATATGCTGAAACTTTGAAATTTATGGTAGAAAGTAAAAGGTTGCTGATAGATAGACAACTTTTACAAAGAGAATTTTGATGAAATTATGATTTAGGGGCTAAATTGAAAAATTGTAAAACCCATGGAAAAATTCTAATTTTTGTGAAATTCATGGGCTGTTATTGTGACATGTAAAATTTGGTTAGGCTTGGAAAAAGGATTAAATTGCATGAATTTCATTTTTCGGGCCTAGGGACGAAATAGTCATGTATGAAAAGTATAGGGGCAAAATGGTAATTTTTCCTAGGACGTGAATTGAATTAAATTAATTATGAAACAGATTAAATTGATGTTAAATTCATTTATATAGATCCAAAAAACTCAAATATAAAGTTAGATCGAGGAAAAAAAAGTGTCAGGTTAGTAGATCTCTGTATAAGAGCAAGTGAAAAGGTAAATTCGTATAACTTAATTATGTATATTAATATGTTTGAATTGAATGTAACAGGACGTTGTTGAGTTAACAGTATGTTGTTGATGTATGCCTTGACTGTGGGATCTATGTCAACTTGTTTCTAATGCAAAAATTGGGCCTTGAGGGTCCATTAAAGGGACGATATGAATTTAGTTTTGGACATGAATAATAATTGACATGAAAAAATTGTATATGTTCTGTAAAATCTGGTAATGCTTCATAACCTGGTTCCGGTGATGGATACGAGATAGGGGTGTTACATTTCCTCCCTTGGAATTCCTCCAACCTTTTCATGAGAATATAAGATCTCATTGAAGTCACCATAAATAATCCATGGTGCGTCAAAATTTCTCCTTACCCACTTAAGAATGGACCAACTATCCTTTCTATTCCTTACATCCGAAACACCATAAAAACTCGTTAATCTCTACTTTAAGTTCTCCTCTACTTCATGAATATCCGCATCTATATGATTTCTAGAGAAGCTGTGAATATTGATCAACTTATTTCCATTCCAAGCAAGCTAAGCCCCCTAAGTCCATCAGCACCAAAATCCAACACATTATTAAAACCACATTATTATCGAACCTTTTCCATTCTCTTTTCATTTAATTTCGTCTCCACCAAGAAGACAATTTGGGGATTAATAGTCTTCAACATAAACCAAAGCCTACGAGTAGCCCGTGTACTCCCCAATCCGCGGACATTTTAACAAACGATTTTCATTGCGTCCAGTTGGTTTGCCTCTTGGCAGCTACCAATATTTGATCAGATTAAGTATTTTGCTACTTAGCAAAAGCCTTTAGGAGATTTGTCAAGTTTGAAACACTAGAAGCCCCCGAAATTCTTTTGGGTCATTTTTTCCTTCCACATGTACCACTAGGTTTTCTTCAAAATCATGGTTAATGCTATTATGGCCCAATCCATCATAAGTACCAAATTGATTCCCCATATCATGATTTAGATGTCCTTCCAAATTAAGTCCCAGCACCACATTTATATTATTCCATGTTTCACTCCTAAATTCGCTCCTTTCATTACTCTTTGAATTATGTGTAGTCCACAAACTTTCCTTAAAGGCATCACCCCCTTTCTTACATAGCCAAACACTGTTCGTTGTTGATGCAAGCCTTGACTGTGCTTTTAGGGATAGATCCCACCCAAATTCTAAAATATCTCCTCTTCTACGCAATTGAACCGGGAAAAACTTGTCATTGTGACCCAAACATTAGCAATAAAAACAAAAAAGAGTGAGTTTCTCATATCTAAAATTCACATAAGTGAATTTTGATGATGAAAATGCTATCTTTTTCCTTCTCTTTAATGGCTTCCTCACATCAATCTCCACTTGGATCCTTAGATGACCCTTTAAACCATAATTTATCTGTTTAGAATCAATTCCAAAAATCTCCTAATAAAAGTGCCCAATTGCATGGCCACAGCTTCTAAAAAGTAACTTGGAGGTAAATCATAAATTTGCATCCAAAAAAGAGAAAAAACTAAAGGAACCTGCAATGGATCCTCGTCCTTATCTAAACGATGGATAATCAATAGATGATTATTAAATGTCTAAAAATATCCCCGAACCACCCTATCCCCATCCATTCCATTGAAAAACTTGAACAAAAATCTCTTCACACTCAGATCTGAGATTTCAACACCACCTAGCGGATGCCACAAATTAGCCATCATGTTCTTCATTGCCTGAAAATGAAAATACTTGTTGTTAAGAAACAACCAACCAAAAAATGTTCATAAATTGACTGTTGGACCCCCGGATCAGTCGGTAATGCCACTGTATCTTCCTCTTCCCCATCCTTAATATTCAATCCTGCCAACTCATCCTCTATGGTAGCTAACCTCCTCATGTCTTAACAATTAAATAAATAACACAGAGACAGAAAAACAACAAAAAAGACATAAAGCGTGCTTCAGTGAGCAGAATATATTTGAGAAATATATATTCTTAAATATTAGTAGAATAAAAGAGTTTAAATCACATACATTTAAGTGTTTGATATGTGTAAAAATAAAAGTGAAAGATAAAAATTTACCTTAATTAAAAATTAAAGACTTTTATAGATAAAAATAAAGATTGGAGCCTTATTTTATTATAAAATAAGTATAAGTGCTTGTTTAAACATAATATAGTTATTTGAGGGCTTTATATAAATGTGTATATATTAACCATATAATTATAGTTAACAAAAATTATGCATTTACCTTAGTAATATTGTTTTTATGGGTGCATTTAAAAGTGATTTACCAATTAGATTTGGATGTAATTACTTGTAATTACATATTTGTGACATGTTAGGATAATCACTGTAATTAATGGGTGTCCTTGGATTGAGTGTAATTATAACATCCCAATTACACTCCAATATTAGGGAAAGTGAGAATTTGAGTAATTATGTAGGTAATTATAAACAATTACATTAAAACTGAATTATTCTCTGCTTTCCAAATATTTGCATAAATTATTTAAGCTTAAAAATTATTTTTATAAAATAATATTTTTATTTTATACAAATCTTGTTTAAATAATTTAAAATTTTATTAATGAGAGATAACTTATACATTTTGATCTACTAAATAATTAACTAAACTATATAGTAGTAATATAAATTATTTATACTAAATTACATCTTATTTATTATTAATTATTTATATTTGGTAAAGACCAATCAATGATAAAAAAGAGAGTAGATATTTGATGTTAGAGAGATTAACCCAACAAATATAGAATGCTAGAGTAATTAAATAAAACTATATTGGGTGTTTATTTTTCTTGTTAATTTTATTAGTAATTGTATTGTCCAATATTTCTTGGACTAACATATTATATATGTTGAATTAATTTTAGGTTTTGTTACTTGTTTAGAATATTTTATCAAGTATTCTTGATAATTTTATAATAATTAATATTTTCTAGAATTTAAAATTACGTAGATGTGTAATTATAATTTATAGTACCAAACATGATATGCTGCCAAAAGCAGAACCTGATATTTCTTCTAGAGAATCTCCTAATTGTTTCAAAGCAACTAGAAGGAGATTCTTAAACCAGAAAAAAATTCAATTCAGATGTAGGATACCTATCCAAAAGTTTTCACAACTCAATCATGTATGATGGAATCATCAAAGATTTGACATTTTCGAACACCGTCTGTAACTCACTAAAGACTTGGGAAACAAAGAAAATATGTGTAGGAATGAGATATCCAACAAAAAGAAAAAGGAAAATGATTGAATAGAGGAACTCCTAAACATTTGACGATCTCAGATGTTACTCTCCATTAGTTAAGCACATGTTAGGAATTAGAATTCATTGTAATTACAAGAGAGTGTAATTACTATCTTAATAATTACACTTTCATCCAATTACTCTATGATATCTAAACACACCCTAATTAAAAAAAAAAAACTAAATATTCAAATCTTAATATTTAAATATTAAATTAAAAAATGAAAAGATCAACTTTTACTCTCATTATCTCTTTTTAAGGTTACAAATATAAGTATACTTACAATTACAAACATAAATAGAAAATTAATTATATTAGAATTAACTTAAAAACCATATTTTTAGGCACCAATAATATAAAGCTAACTGATGAATTTTTATACACATAAAAGTTTTATTATACACACAACCATATACAATTTCATTTATCAAGCAATTTAACTTTAATTAAATTATTTATAAAATAAATATTAAAATTTCTCTAGGGTTTATTGGAATGAAAATCAGCACAGGTCAACTTTCAGTTCTATTTTAATACAATTGATTTAGCTTTAATCTCTTTTCAGTTCTATTTCAGTTCTATTATGTTCTTGATATATGGTTGAAGGCATGCATTGAGAATTTTTTTTTCTCTTTTGGTTTAGTGAATTATTTTGAGATTTAATTTTCCCTTGATAGAATTTTCTTTTTATGTTTTTTTAAGTTGAGAAGAAAAGAACATGAAAACCTGAGGAAAGTCCAATTACAACACCAAGGCACGATAGGAACAAAGTAACAACCCCTACTTTGAAACTATTAAGTTGAGCAACAAAAATAGGAAGCTGTAGAAATACACCACCCTTTACTAAAACTTCTGCATGATAATTATTTTAATTGTTGATATGTGTTATATATGTTAATTAGTTATTGATCACATAAGAAATACAATTGAGTTTTTCAACAACAAAAACAATAGGAAGCCATAGAAAGACACCACCCTTTAGAAAAATTATGCATCATTTTTATTTTATTTGTCCATATGCGTAATATATATTTATTTTCAATTTTATATTAGTTATTCATCACATAAAAAAATATAGAATTATGGTAAGAGAATCATTTATAAGTGATGTCTAACACTCTTAGCCCTTACCGATCGACGGAACTAGGTTACAAAATGTTACAGTACAAAACGAAACAGTTACAAATCTTTAACAGATAATTCTAATTGAAAATCATTAACTATTATAAAATATGTCATTAAAAAAATTAAACCTTTCTCGATCTTAATATAAGCTTATGTGAGCTCTAAAATTGACCCCAGATCGAACAAGGATCAAATTGCAAATTTTAAAAAATATAGGGTCGACGTCGTGATGAGATGTTATCAACGTCGTGACGTCACCAAATAGTTGTCACGTCACAACGTCGGACCACTTGACGTCAGGATGTCACAATCTATTGGCCAACGTTGCGACAAGGGAAGATCAACGTTGGGACATCACAACCTGTTTTGGCAAAATATGATTGCTTCAAACCAACCAACCCTAATAGGTTAAAGAATGATTTTAAAATCATTTAAACCTGTTCAAAACATGCCACTTCCATTCCTAAACATAACATATAATCATCTAATCAATCCACAAAACCAATATGTCATATTTGACACCAATTCACAACAAAGATACATGAATCATTTCAAACCATTCTGCATATTTATACCATTTCATATCACTTATCCATTCAAAACAACAGGTTGATTCAAGCATTCCAAACTCAAACTTTAAACAAGGGCAAATTAACATCATCATAAATGCTCAAAATCAACTATGCCTCAAACATGTTTAACATTACAAACAAGTTGACACTCCTAAGTACATGCCACATATAACTGAGTTCAAAACGATCAAAAGGCTACCAAAACAAAAGGTGGATAGTGTGAGCTTCAAAGTGATCTGATCGTCACGTTCTTCAGTCAGTAATCTACAAATAAGTGAAATCAATGGTAAGTATATCAAATACTTAGTAAGTCCATATGAAATTTAACTTAACTTACCTAAGTATTATATCATTTAATCAATAGGAATTCAAAGGTGCACAATATGATAATCCTTTGACATTCTTAAAACTAATTGTACAATTTCATAAAATCATCAAGAAGTTAACATCTTACTACAATAATCTCAAAGTGTTCAGATCACATTTATATATACACCATATAATACTATATCATTTCAACTTATATGATATTACAACCATGTCAACTAAGTTTCTTATTAGATTTTCCAACCATTCCTTTATCAATTTGTCCATATCTTTTGTAACACCCCTAACCTATATCCGTCGCTGAAATAGGGTTAAGGAGCATTATCGGAGTTTACAAAACAATTTCAATTAATTCATGTCAATTACTATTCATATCCGAAACCAATCATATTCAATCATACTATCCCTTAAATGAACCCTCGAGGTCCAATTTATGCATTTGAAACAAGTCGGCTCTAAATCGAAAACTCAGGAAATTTTTGCAAAATTTCAAAATTTTTCCAAGGTACAGGGGACACACGCCCGTATGGTCAGGCCGTGTGGCTCACACGACCAAGTAACAAGCCCGTGTCTCAAGCCGTGTGGGATTCGATGTGAGGCACACAGCTGTGTCCCAGCCTGTGACCATACCCATGTAACTCTCTGACTTAGGTCACACAGCCAGCTGCAAGCTTGTGTGCTAGGACATGTGGACAATTTAAGTTTTGAAATTAAGTGCAAGGGTTACACGGCCAAGTCACACATCCATGTGCTAGGCCATGTGTCACACACGGCTGAGACACATGCACGTGTAAGATTCTCTGAGCATTTTGTTTCTCAATTTTAAGGATACAGGGGACACACGGCCAAACCACACACCCGTACGCATGGCTATGTGTCACACACGACTGAGATACACGTCCGTGTGTCTACCCGTGTGGACAAAAATAGGCCACTTTTCTCACCCATTTGGTCTCCCACCTACAACCACATTTAAGCACATTCATCAACCAATTCAAGACATTTAAACCAAGCCAAAAAAAAAAATTTATGCATAATATATCATGATATTAATTCAAATATCCAACTTACTCAATTGAACATATTCTTACTTAAGCATGTTTCAACCTATAATACTAATCATGCACACTTACATATCAAACATAGTATAATCTCATATATATACATTAACCATAATATCCTAGCCATTCCAATGGCTAGTTACAACAAAAAAATTTCATCATTTAATCTAACTTAACCTGTACATGTCATTATACCAAAAGTAGTTTTACTAATTATACCAAATTGAGTTGAAGGATAGTGTGATCTTACTTCGACCCGCTCCAAACTTTATGAGCTTCTGAATACTATAAAATAG
Source organism: Gossypium arboreum (assembly GCF_025698485.1). Lineage (NCBI taxonomy): Eukaryota > Viridiplantae > Streptophyta > Magnoliopsida > Malvales > Malvaceae > Gossypium > Gossypium arboreum. Next base: position 46,907,563 of record NC_069074.1, on the reverse strand, counting down.
AGGAAATAAACCAAGTAAGCATTTAATGTTTAGTAAGTTCGCATAACGGAAAATGAACTTACCACTCATGTTCATTTAAAATAAGTATATAAATAACATGCATCTAAAACAAATTTTCCATTTACCTAAACACAATACTCATCAAGCAAGTTAGTCATGAATTCCAAGTACTTTTCAAGTAATAAAGATGAGCTCATCGTATGAACATTTCCATATATTTTCAGGTAGATACAATTATTAATTTATTTAGACCTTAACTTATCTTATATCGTAAACTTTACCCATTGAACCTTATGAAATATCGATGGATATTGGGTCGTACACATGAAGTGTACAAATCTATAACCCATTAATTCATATTCAAGAGTGTTCATGAATACACTTAAACAGGAAGCACTCTCTCAAGCCATGTAACAGAAAGCTTATCTGGGCTGTCTAACGGGAAGCTCATGAGAGCCATAATTAGGTAGCTCCGAAGAGCCATTAACAAGAAGTCTGGATAGCCATATATCAGGAAGTTCAAGCGAGCCATTATCAGGAAGCTTACAAAAAGCCTTAAATCGGGGAGCTCATGAAGAGCCATATAATCGAGAAGCTCATAAGAGCTTAAGTGTGTCCACAACACATGTAGGATTACAGCCTATCGGGATGCTCCGAAGAGCTATAACGGGAAGCTCGCAAAAACCATATAATGGGAAGCTCGAGAGGGATAATAATGGAAAGCTCCTTTGAGCTATGGTGTGTCTGCAACATATGCTAGATCACACTCAATCGGGAAACTTATATCCATCGAATTTCATTTATTTAATTAGGACTTAATATTTCTCAGGCATGCCAGATATATAATTACTTTCATATACATAAAAATTTCATAATTCACATACAATATTCAATTCAAATATGAAAATATACATAATTTAGTTATACAAACTTACCTCAATACTTGTTCATAAATGAGAATCTACTAATCCGAAACTTTTTCTTTTTCTCGGTCTAACTCATTATTTGGTCTTTTCGGATCTATATAAATGAATTTAATCATAAATTTATTACATTTCACATTCAAATCAATCCAATTCACATCTTAGGCAAAAGTACTATTTTACCCCTATACTTTTTATTAATTCCAATTTTGTCCATAGGCATGAAAAATGAAATTCATGCAATTTAATCCTTATTCCAAGCCTAGCTGAATTTTTCATATAACAATAACAGTCCATGCAATTCACAAAAATAAAAAATTTTCCATGAATTTTACATCTTTACAATTTAGTCCCTAAATCACAATTTCATCAAAATTCACTTTACAAAAGTTGTTTATCAATCAACAACCTTTCATTTTCTACCACAAATTTCAAAATTTCAGCATACTCATCCATGGTAAAATTTTAATGCTTTAGTAACTTTGCAAATTAATCCTCAAAATAGATAGATTAGGTTATTACGATCTTGGAAATGTAAAAATTACTAAAAATGAGTACTTACCCAATTAAGCTTGCTTGAAGTTCTCTCTCTTATCTAGGGTTTCCATAGAAAAATTTTAGGGATGAAGATGAAATAAGATGATATTAGCTTATTTCCATCTTTAATTAATTCAATTTCCAATTTGGTCCTTTTTTTTTTCTAATTTTTCATGGATGAATCATCATAAATATCTACTAATCCTTCTTAATGGTCTATTTACCATATAAGGAACTCAAATTTTGAATTTCATAGCTATTTGATCCTTCTAGCTACTAGAATTCAACTTTTGCACTTTATGCAATTTGGACCTGTCCTCCTAATTAAACATGAAATTGGTAAAATTTTCTTAATGAAATTTTAATACGTTATTCCTATCATAATGCAGACCATGCAATAATATTAAAATAAAATTTTCTTTCTAACTCAGATTTATGGTCCCGAAACCACTTTTCGATTTCATTGAAAACGGGTTGTTACATCTTTACCAGAGAACTATTGTAATTTAATTTCAAATATTCAGGATTGAATTGCTTACACAAGCTGTAACATGTAATTTTCTCACACAAGTTGTATAACTTCGGTTTGTTCACTAGAGCTGTAGGTCAGGATTGTCATACTAACTCTATTTGATGCTGCTTGCACAAACTATAGAGAATCTGCAACATACGCTGGATCTCAACTAACGATAAAGCAGTCCCTGACCAACACCCGATTCCTTTAAAATGGTAACTGTTTGCTATTTGTATGGTAACATTTACTAAATTCTCATGGCATTTTTTTGTATACTTATGTTTTAATCTCTCTAATATAACCATTTATACATATTGTTTTACTATATAAACATTTCATTACCATCAATTGCCACATATTTATTCAAAAATGTTCTATATTACATACTTTGCAATTTAATCCACTCAGTGTTAAAACTTAACATTTCCATGACAATTCAACTAGCAAACAAAATATTATAATACTTTAGTAACTAAAATTAACATAATAAGTTCTATACGAACTTATCTGGTAAAAACAACTATTAATAAGGTGTCAGAGACTAATTCATAATTTTTCTTCTTCCATGAATATCCTCTAATTGGTTTAAATCTCGATCAATCAAGGGCCTAATAGTTGAAAGGTTCAACAATGACTTCCAAGGTTTCTTTTTGGTTTCAAATGGTGGGGAGAAGAAAATAAGGTGAAGATGACATCCTTATTTCATATTTTTAACATATTATATTAGTTAACTTTTAATTTTAATATTAATTTCAATTAAAAAAATGCATCCAACTATCCATCACTTTTTAAAATGATTTAATTGCCACTTTGAACTTTGGTTTGATACCACTTTACCCCTTTTTACAAATAAAAATCAATAGCGATTAACTTTTATCACTTTTATGATTTAGTTTTTATATCTTAATTAATTATTAATTCGACAAAATTTCCTATCCGAAATTTAATTCATCTATATAATAACTCCGTAAATATTATTAAATATTTACGAGCTCGATTTACAAAAACAATGTCCTGATACCTCAATTTCCAACACAACTGACTTTAGGGTCAAAACACTTGTACCTTGACTAACTATCCTATTTAATGAATTCGTCAGACCAAAATTCAATATAATTCTAAAGTATAGTCGTAAATATCAATAATAATTTTTACTAACTTGATCATCGAAAAATGGGGCTCCGAAGCCACCATTTTCAGCACCACTAAAAAACAGGTTGTTACACAATGAGATCATTATTGACAATAATTCTCTTAAAGATGAAGCAACATTGAGTTTGAACAACATGATGAGATTAATGTTAATTCAATTGAAGACATTAATGGGTAGTCAACTCAAAAATTGTGTGCTTATGGTGGACCATTAGTGATACGAGTTTCAAAGCCCAATTTTAGACTCATATATGTGACGAGCTTATGTCACGGGCTTAGAATTTTTGCCTCACAATCTATGCAGCCTTAGGCAGTTCCTTGCTCCCAAAAATGCCTAAGTCAGCCTAACTCCCACAATATGAGGATTCAACAGAACTCCTCCTCAAAACCAACACAAATGAAAGCAACTTAAAGCTAAACGAAGTTGAACAAAGAACGAAATAAGAACAAGCCATAGAAAACTAAGAACACAAGAGAGAGAGAAATTTGACTGAATGCTCTCAGGATTTCTTATTGCTCAAAACTTAAGTGATTTATAATGAAGGCAGAGGCTACTATTTATAGTTGAGCCTCTCTAAATCCAACAGTACAGATCAAGTACATTAACGGCTAAGATTAAAAGGAATCTACAAATCAAATATCTAATATTACAAAATTATATCTTCTAAGATTACATATCATATCAAAGATTGAAATCCTCGAAGATTATGTTTCCATATGTGTCAAGCTTGTAGATGAACCTTCAATTTCTTTAAGCAACGGGCCAATCCGATCGGGTCAAATGACCTCCTTCCTACTTGATGAATCGTACAAATGTGTCATGGTTGCCAGCTCTTATATGCAACCTATGACATTCTCCCTCACCAATTTTAGCAAGGCCCTCGTCGCGTCCTTCGTATGGTATCGATCTATCTTGTGTTGGAATTGCCACAAGGCTTCGACAAGTTCCCAACTTGTCTCACTATTGGGAAATCCCTTCCATCAGACTAGATATTTATGTCGCGGTCGATAGTACTTCTGTCTGATCACATGATCTGGCTTGATTTTTTTAACCTCTCGATCATAGGCGAATTTTACCCCTATTGGTGCTCGTTTGGACTTGCTTCGATTTGGGTTTTCTCCATCTTCATGGAATGGCTTAAGCATACTTACATGGAATACTGAATGGACTTTGAGCCTTTCAAGCAACTTAAGCTTGTAGGCCACCTTGCCTACCTTCTTCACAACTCAAAATGGCCCCTCATATCGTCGCACAAGCCCCTTATGCAAACCATTATGTCATAAAATCAGGTGTAGTTTAGCAATGACTCAGTCACCAACTTGAAATTGCGTATCCCTTCGATTCTAATCTACCCACTTCTTATTGCGCTTACTTGCCTTATGTAGAAAAGCTCTAGCTAAATCGTTTTGCTCTTGCCAATCTCTCTCAAATCGATAAGTTGTTGGATTCGGTCCAGCATAATGAGTTGCAATAGCATTGGGTGTAAGTGATTGTTGCCCTGTCACTATCTCAAACGGACTCTGGTTTGTCGCCCCCCTTCCTTGTAAGTTCTATGAAAATTAAGACACATCCAATAACTTTAACCATGCACTTTGTGTGGTACTCACAAAATGTCGAAGATACGTCTCCAACACATTCACTCGTTCGGATTGCCCATCTGTTTGTAGATGCATGCTAGTTGAAAAGTTCAAGTTTGAGCCTATTAAATTGAACAACTCCGTCCAAAATTGGCTAATGAATCGCCTATCTCGATCACTGATAATAGACTGTGATACACCCTAATATTTCACCACATGTCTAAGAAACAAACAAGCTTCCTCCTCAAAAGGACACTCCTTAGTTGCGGGGGATAAAAGTTGCATACTTTGAAAACCTGTCCACCACAACAAAAATGCTTGCAAATCCATCAGATTTAGGTAAACCCACAATAAAGTCCATGGATAATCTCTTCTATGGGCACTCCGGAATGGGCAAAGGTTGTAAAAAACTAGCAGGAGCCTTCAACTCGACCTTATCTTGTTGGCACACTAAACAAGTTTTCACATAGGTCTCCACATCATCACTCATGTGAGGCAAATAAAACTAATCCTCTAAGAGAGCCAAAGTGCGGTGTATACCTAGATGGCCAGCCTATCTTGAATCATGACTTCTTTTTGCAAATTCCCATATTGAGGCACATATAGACGTTGCCTTTGAGTGTATAGAAATTGTCACTTGAGCCAAAATCGCCTTGTTTTTCCATCTTTGGCAAGCTCAATCAAATTCTTGGCTGTGGGATTGTGGGACAATCCTTCTTGAATACACTCCAATACAGGACTATCAAGTTGGCTTATCGTTACAAATTCCATTTTTCGGCTAAATGCATTAGCCACAGTGTTGGCACTCCCTGGTTTGTATTCCATGCTAAAATCAAACTCCGATGGGAAAACCTACCAACGAGCCTACTTGGGGAACAACCTTTTCTAGGTTAGGAAATAACTATTTACAACATTATCAGTGAATACCACGAACCTGGAACCCAGCAAATAATGACTCTATGTACGTAAACAATGCACCACAACAGTCATCTCTTTTTCTTGGACCGTGTATCTTCATTTTGTCTCATTAAGCTTTCGACTCTCGAAAGCAATTGGATACCCATCTTGCATCAATACTCCCCCAATCGCATAGTCTGAAGCATCAATGTATAACTTATATGCCTTTGAAAGGTCTGGTAAAGCAAGTTCAGGCTCACTCATCATTGCTTGCTTCACTTGGTTGAAGGCTTTCTCGCATTGAGGGTCTCCATCTCACACTTTACCCTTTTTCAACAAGTCCGTCAAAGGTGAAGTGATCTTGGAGTAGCCTTCAATGAAGTGTCAGTAGTAATTTGCTAACCTAAGGAAAAATTGTAACTTCATCACCTTGGTTGGTGGCTCCCAATCGGTAGTTGCTTAAACTTTGCTTGCATCCATTCAAATAGTTCCACCTCTCATAATATGTCCTAGAAATGGCACCTCTCATTGGGCAAATGAGCATTTCTCCTTTCTGACATATAACTCATTTTCTCATAGGGTTTGGAACACCTCCCTCAAATGTCCCACATGCTCTTCAAGCATCTTACTATACACTACAATGTTGTCAAGATAAAGAACCATAAAATGATCTAAAAAGGGTTGCAATACCTTATTCATTAGGGTGCAAAACGTGGCCAGAGCATTTGTCAACCCGAACGGCATCACAAGGAATTCAAAAAACTCGACCGAGTCACACAGGCTGTCTTGGGCTCACCCCTTTCGGCTACTCTCACTTGGTGATACCTCGATTGCAAATCCAACTTAGTAAACTATCTCGCGCTACCAAGTTGATCGAACAAATTTGTAAAAGAGGAATGGGACACCTGTTCTTCACAGTGATCTTGTTTAAGGCCCTATAGTCGATGCACAATCTCAAGGATCCATCATGCTTCTTTTGGAACAACACTGGCGTACCAAATAGGGCTTTGGATGGTCTAATAAACTCGACATCTAAAAGCACCATCAACTATTTCTGTAATTCCTCTAACTAGGGCAAAGACATCCGATATGGTGCTCTTGCTGGCGGTTCAGTATTGGGCAACAACTCAATCTTGTGATCCACCTCCCTCTTAGGTGGAAACTTTTTGGGCAACTCCATGGGCATTACATCTTGAAATGACTTCAACAACTGTTTCACTTTCTTTGGAATTTCCTTTCGAATTTCTCATCCACATTGTCCCTCAAAGTGGCTAAATAGGAGACTTCATTTCTACGTACTCCTTTGGCAAATTGGATTGCCAACAATGTTTTTCCCTTCATGCTTCCCTTTCTTTTCATTAGCACCATATATTGATGGTTTGAATAGGAGATCGTCATGTAATTCTCAGAAGGATGAATACCCGCATTAACTCGGTCAAGTAAGCTTAATCCAACTACAAACTTATAATCATCAAGTGGGATTACCTTCATAGTTACTTTACTGGTCCACCCGTCAAGCCTGAGTTCCACTCCTTTAGCCACACCTGTTATGGGAATGCTTTCTGAGTTCACCATTTTAATTCGACCTAAATCTTCCTCCATTTTGAGACTGAGTTCCTTTGCCATCTCTTTAGACATAAATAAATCAGATGCACCAGTATCAACAAAGGCATTCAATCTTCTACTTGCCACGATGATGTCCACAAACATTAATCCATTACTCGTCTTGTCTTCAACACCACCCAATATCGTACTAAGACTTTTGGTGTTGTTTTCATCCTCTTCGTGCGCTTCCATGGCATTGAAAGCGGCTTTCTTTGGACAATCCCTTATCCTATGTGGGCCTTGACAAAGATAGCATTTCATTGGCCTTTTCTTATCCCATGGTCTACCTTGACTAGCCATTGGGCCTTCACCATTCTTTTCTGCTTGACTTTTGTCTCCCTCACCATTGCCTTTGGGCTTTGGCTTGGGATTGGAAGACTCACTATTATCAAACTTTCTTCCCTCAACATTGTAGAAATTTTCTACCTCAGCCATGGCTACGATCAAATTAGTGATACCTAGGTAACACAACTATTGCTTAGTTCACATTTTCAACCCATCCTCGAACCAATAAAATGGTTCCTTCTCATTCAAGTCTGAAATATGAAGCATCAACTCACTGAATTCCCGAACATAATCTCAAATGGTGCCTTGTTGCGTAAGCCGATACAACTTAGCACGAGTCTCATTCTCAGAATGCTGCAGATAAAACTGCTTATTCAACTCTCTTTGGAACTCCTCCCAAGGCCCAATAGTTGTTTCTCTATGTTTCTCATCCGTGGACCTACGTCGCCACCACAAGAGAGAAACATCGGTAAAGTAAATCGAGGTAGTATTTACCTTAGTTGCATCATCCTCAATGTTCATTGCTTGAAAATATTGCTCCAATTCCCATAGAAAGTTATCCATTTCTCTCGCGAACCTAGTCCCCTTGAACTTCTCAAGTTTTGGAACATCTACATGACGTTTTTTTGGTCCCGAAGCCAACATCCTACTTCTCAGGGCAGCCTTATATATTGTGAGCTCCCCCTTAAGCTCAGAAATATCCTCTTTCATGGTAGTCACCAAGGCCTTAAGAGCTTCGTCCCTTACTGCTAATTTATCCGAAGTGGACTTGACAGTGTCCAATACAAATTTCTTGCTATCTTCCCTCAGTTCCTCTATACAGGTCAAAACCACTTCGAGTGTCTCTTTCATATCACCAACAGACTCCTCGAGATTGACCACTCAATTTTTCAAGCTCGACAGCATGTCCCTTGATTGATTAGCCTTTCTAGCCCTCCCATGGGTCTCCATTAGCTCATTCTCACTAACTCCTTTCGACATCCCTCAACATTGATTTCGTAAACCTAAGCTCAGATACCAACTGTCACAGACTTAGAATTTTCGCCTCACAATCCGTGTGGCTTTAGGCAGTTCCTTGCTCCCAAAAACGCCTAAGTTAGCCTAACTCCCACAATATGAGGATTTAACAGAACTCCTCCTCAAAACCAACACAAATGAAAGCAACTCAAAGCCAAACGAAGATGAACGAAGAACAAAATAAAAACAAGCCACAGAAAACTAAGAACACAAGAGAGAGAAATTTGAGTGAATGCTCTCAAGAATTCTTATTGCTAAAAACTCAAGTGATTTACAATGAGGGGAGAGACCACTATTTATAGTTGAGCCTCCCCAAATCTAATGGTACATATCAAGCACATCAATGGCTAAGATTAAAAGGTATCTACAAATCAAATCTCTAAGATTACAAAATCATATCTTCTAATATTACATATCAAATCTAAGATTACAAATCCTTGAAGATTATGTTTCCATATGTGCTAAGCTTGTAGATGGACCTTAAATCTCTTCAAGCAACGAGCCAGTCCGATCGGGCCAAATGACCTCCTTCCCCCTTGATGGATCGCACAAATGTGTCATGGTTGCAGGCTCTCACGCACAACCCATGACACTTACACTACCTCAAGGCCCAACAAGTTCAAAGGCCAAGCAAATTGAACCAAGATTAATCTTTTCAAGGAAACGAGGAATGATACATGTATAAAATGGGTGGAATTTATTAAAGTCAATTCAACCAAGTTGCTAATTTTCAAACTAAAAAGATTAGTCAACTTACAACGAATTTTTAGATGGGATCCAAGCATATATGGGGTTAGATGTCAGCACAGCGTTTGGAGATCTATCTCTTAACTTCAAAACACACTTTGAATCTGATAAAGATTGAAGTAGAGGAAGCAAAAGAAGGATCGTATTCAAGTTGTTTAACTTAGGAAGAAAATATTTGAATTTAATCGAAAAGAAAAATATACAAATTTAGTAATAAAGAAAATGAAAACAAGAAAAGAATAAATTTGAGAACAAAGAAATAAATAAAAATCATAAATAAATAAGAAATAGAAATTTAAAAAAATGAAGTGGAAGATGGAACGAGTAAACCAAAGAACATGATGTATAGAAGAATAATTATCCAATTGAACCCTTTGAGATATAAATCTCAATAAACTCAATTAATAACTCTAATCAACCCTCCAAGAAATAATCATTGGCAAATTAAAGGGTAAAGAATGAATTACCACAACTCCTTGAAGAAAATTAAGAAGAAAATTGCTTCTAAAAATTACAAGAAATAAATTTTGCACAAAGAAACTAACTCCTAGAGTTGAAAACTTTATTAATGAAAACAATTGTCTGCTTAATGAACAATGAAGAAGTCTTTATATAGGCTAGCTAATTACATCCAAATAAAATTTTAAAGTATACTAAAACTCTAATTAATCTAAATAAGAAATAATTTTAAGCTAAACTTTCTTATTTGACTAAGAAACAAAAAACTCATATACAATTTAAAATAATTAAATAATATCTAAAATTCAAAATAAATAAATAATAATATAATAAAACCTAATAAATACAATATTAAACTCATATATAATAAAATTTAAACCTAAAAATACTAAAAAAGTACATTCCAAACAACAATAAGATAGCATCATAGCAAATAAGTCACAACTCAAATCATTAACCAACTCGGACTTGGATCAAATCACATTTACACCAACAATCAAAGAACCTTAATTGCAGACAACCAAACCAGACCACCTTACATGTCAAAATGCATTCCAACAAACCAAACCAAAGTAGAAAAAAACATAAAAAAACTTAAATTAGCAAAACACCGAAACAAGCCAAATCCAATACAATGTGATGAGTTTTCATTCATGTTGCTCAATATATCATAAGTATTTGTTTGTCTTGAACTCAAGGGTGGAAATTCAAAGGATGAAAAAAAGAATCCAATGTAGTTTTTATAAATGTATTATGAGTAATAGAAACCTCAATTTCATTTGAAACCACCATTCTCAATCAAGTGCAAATTAGAGAAAAATTTATAGAGATTTAAAAGAAAGAATATAGAGGTTTGTTGAAACCTAGTAAATTCAGTCAAGATTCTTGTCAAATTGAGCAAAATCTAGTGTTTAAGTGAGTTGAAAGAAAAGTAAATCTGATAGAGTGGAAAAAAAAAAACAATTGAACAACAATTTCAAACGGAGATTGCATATGGTTGTGTCATAGTAAAAAATTTGATGTGTTTAAAACTTAATTGTTAGAATAATAGTTAAAGAAGCTGTTATTCAGCTGTTAAGATTGTTAGCTAGCAGTTATTAGTTAACTAGCAATTATAGCCTTCGTGCATGTACTCTATATATGTGAATGTACAACAACCTTTAAAGATAATGAAATACAATATGAAATATTCTTAACATGGTATCAGAAGTCCTTCTCTTCCTAGGAACTACTTTTTAATTTGCTGCATGCCTTATGTCTTCCAGCCTGTTTATTGAGCAGTTTGCTACACCAATGGCGTCTACTTTTCTCGATGGAGTTGACAGTCATTTCTTTTCTACCAAGAAGATCAGTTTCCTTCTTGATGATAACAACTACCTGCTATGGCATCAATAGGTTCTTTTAGTGATTAAGACGTATAAGCTTTAGTATTTCATTGATCCTGGTACTGTTCCTCCCTTTCAGACAATTCTTGATGACACTGGGGTACCACACCCAAATCCTGAGTTTGATCGGTTTGAGCAGCAGGACAGTGCGCTTGCATTTTGGTTACTGCCTTTAGTAAGTCCTTTTGTTCTCCCTCATCTAATTGGTCTCAATACGAGTGCTCAGATTTGGACTTGTTAGTGTGTATCGCAGCAAAACCACATCCTAGTTGATGTTTTATAGACGCGCCTTACATTCGCAACGTAAAGTTGTTCTCTCCATGCGAGACTTCTTGATGAAAGGGTTACTGTGATCGTCTTGCTGGCTTCGGAAAGGCCATTAGTGAACAAGAACATGTCATTGCCATCCTCAATGGTTTGTTTGCTGAATATGATTCTTTTGTTACAATAATTACTGCTAGTCAGGTTCCTTATAGTGTCCAAGGTGTATCCACAATGCTTCTTGATGTTGAAGCACGTCAGCAACTCACCACAATGGATACTCTTAGCTCAGCAAATATGGTTTCCCATTCTCCTGAGGTGCATGGCACTAACAGTGCGTCTGTGCCAACTTATTGACCCCCCTCAACCACTCGTAGCCGTGGGCATGGTCGTTTTTCGGGCTCTCGTGTGCAGTGTCAGTTGTGTGGAAAATATGGTCACTTGGTTGATCGTTGCTATTATCATTTTGATACCTCCTACAAGAGCACCAACTACAGACCACCTCCCTCTCCTCAAGCAAATAAATGCATGTTTAACAGTGTTGCTCCTATTCATCCTGGGTACCATTTACTATGGCTGTTGCATCTCACAACTCGCCCCAAGGATGGTTTTCTTCACCTATTAATGTTCCCACCTGGCCTAATCCAATTGTTGCTGGTCCAATGCACCATGTTGGTTCACCTCAACCAGTACAGTCACATCCTTAGGCTCTTCTTGCTACGCTTGAAACAGTGGCTGATAATGCTTGGTACCCTGATTCAGGTGCAACTCATCATCTCACAAACTCTCCTACAGCTCTAAGTGAAAGTGGCTCCTATGCTGGCCCAGGTAAAAGATATGTTGGCAATGGTATGGCACTCACTGTCCGACCTACTGGTCAGTCTTCCTTTTATACTTAGTGGCGTGCCTTATTCATAAGATCCTTATTGTTTGTGCCTAGAATAACCAAGAATCTTTTGTCAGTTTCAAAGTTTGCAAAAGACAATAAGGTGATATTTGAGTTTTTTCCTATACAGTGTCAGGTTCGAGATCTTCAAACCAAGGAGGTTCTCCTTCAGGGCTCTATCCATAATGGCCTGTATAGACTTACTCTGCCTGGCCCGTTCAAGACTGCTACTTATTCAGCCTCAGCTCAATTTTTGTTGGTACTGCTACTGTGCTTCTGAGTCTATGGAACTCTAGATTAGGACATCCTTGTAATGCTACACTTAGAAAAGCTCTGTATCATTGTAATATCTCTTTTGCTTCGAATAAAGAATCTCTCGGTTGTGATGCTTGTCACTTAGGAAAAGAATACAAGTTTCTATTTCTTAAGACATCGACTGAGTATTCTAAGCCACTTCAGCTAGTAGTTGCCGATGTATGGGGTCCAACTCTGATTTCTTCTAACGGTTTTCGTTATTATATTGCGTTCACTTATGCATGCTCCCGATATACTTGGGTCTATTTTTTGCATACGAAATCAAAGGTGCTTACTGTTTTTCCAATGTTTCACAAGCAGTTTGAAAAAAACTCTTGGATGCCCGCTTCTTGCCTTGCAAACTGATAGGGGTGGTGAATTTCAGGTATTGAAAGTGTATTTAGCTCAGCATGGCATCCGAAAGCATGTTACATGCCCGTATAGTTCTGAGTAAAACGATTTAGTTGAGCGCAAGCATAGACAAATTGTAGAGGCAGGTCTCTCCATGCTTGCACATGCCTCCATACCTCTGTCCTACTGGAACGATGCCTTCAGCAGTGCGGTATACTTGATAAATCGATTGCCTTCTTCTTCTTTAGGTAATGTCAAACCTTATGAAAAACTATTTCATGTCAAACCAGATTATTCTTTTCTTCAAGTTTTTGGTTGTTTTTGCTTCCCTAATCTAAGATTATTCAACAAACATAAGCTTCAGTTTCGCTCAACACAGTGCATTTTTCTCGGATATTCACCTATTCGTCATGGATATTGCTGTCAAGATCAAAAGGGTAAAACATATATTTCTCGTCATGTAACCTTTTAGGAGTCCATCTTTCCTTTTCAAATCACTCATTCCAAGGCTGTTCCTCCTATCCATTCACCATCTTCTAGTGCCAACTTCTTGTACTGACTCTTTATCACCTACCTATCCCCATCCCTTCTCCTAACATTATTCATGCTGCTACCATCCGTACTTCACCTGATAACCTCCTGGTCAACACCCTCCATGCTGATCAGTCACTATGTAGGTCCACTTCTCCTACTATATCCAACAACCGTCCCTCCAATTCATCCTTGAGTATACCTATCAACAATTCGTCCCATCCATCGCCTCCCCTCTCAGCTCCTATCAACTCTCATGCCGTGATCACTCGTAGTAAAGTTAGTGTTTTCAAACCTAAGGCATACCTGGTCAAAGCACCTAATTTCTTAAGTGATGCTCCTTCTGATATACATGAAGTTATGAAAAATACACGTTGGATAGCAGCCGTGCACAGTGAGCTTTTAGCTTTGCTTCAGAATAACACATGGACTCTTTGTCCTTTACCTGTAACTTGAAGAACTGTTGGCTGCAAATGGCTGTTTAAAGTCAAAAGAAAGGCTAGGGGGACAATAGAATGGTATAAAGCCTGGTTGGTCTTAAAAGGCTTCTCTCAACATGCTAGTCTTGATTTTCGGGATACTTTTAGCCCCGTCGTTCGAGCAGCAACCATTTGCATTGTACTTGCTACTGCTGGTATGAAGGGCCGGTCCTTGAGGCAAATTGATGTCTACAACGCCTTCCTCAATGGCGATCTGACAGAAGAAATCTATATGGATCAACCTCCTGAGTTTGAGGTGTCGAGAACAGATGGTCAAAAGCTGGTGTGCAGGTTGAACAAAGCATTATATGGCCCGCGTTAAGCCCCTAGAGCATGGTTCACACTCTCAAACAATTTCTGGTGACTCAGCTTGGTTTTAGTGCACTAGAGACTGATAACTCACTGTTCATTCGAAAATCGTCTGGTAACATCTTACTTCTTATGGTCTATGTTGATGATATTGTTATCACAGGTAGCTCAAATGCTGCTATTAATAATGTGGTCTGTCAGTTCAACAAGAAATTTGCTCTCAAGAATATGGGCTAGCTGAGTTTCTTTCTAGGCATTGAAGTTCAGCACATGACACAAGGATTGCTCCTCAGTCAAAAGAAATATGTGTCAGAGGTACTTTCCAAGACTGGAATGCTAGGTGCAGCTGCTATACCAACCCCCATGATGAGCACACCTAAGTTGACTACAGCAGATGATAGCCCTCTATTTCCTGATGCCCATTTATATCAAAGCACAGAAGGTATGCTTCAATACCTATGTATAACACTGCCAGACTTATCGTTCTGCGTTAACAAACTAAGCCAATATATGAACCATCCGAGTGAAAATCACTGGAAAGCTATGAAACGAGTTCTTAGATACCTTAGTAGGACTGTTGATCATGGCTTGTATTTTTTCCAAAGGAAATGCTGAAGTAGTGTGCTACTCTGATGCTGACTGGGCCTCATCTATTGAAGACCGCCGTTCTACTACAGGTTATGTGGTGTATCTGGGACCCAACCCTGTTACATGGAGCTCCAAAAAGCAAGCTGTAGTGTCCCGATCATCCTCTGAAGTAGAGTATTTCATTCTAGCCAATTGTGTATCCAAGCTGCTATGGGTTAAGCAACTACTCAATGAAATCGGTCTGACACTTTCTCAATCGCCTGTAGTCTGGTGCAACAATACCTCTACAGTCTCCATAGCTGCAAATCCTACTCATCATGATAAAATGAAATATGTTGAGATTGATCACCATTTTATTAGAGAAAAAGTTGTTGATGGTACCTTACAGGTTAACTATGTTCCCTCGACTAAGCAAGTTGCAGATGTCCTTACCAAGCCAATTTCACTAAAACATTTTCTCTCATTTCGACAAGCTCTCAAAGTACTCTCAAAAGTTGAAGAAACCAGGGGAATGTAAGAATAACAATTAAAGAAGCTGTTGTTCAACTGTTAAGATTGTTAGCTAGCAGTTATTAGTTAACTAGTAGTTATAGCCTTCGTGCATGTACTCTATATATGTGAATGTACAACAACCTCTAAAGATAATGAAATACAGTATGAAATATTCTTAACATTGATGACTTGGCTTTTATTTTTTGGTGCTTAAGAACTATGATTTTTTGGATGATTCTAATATAATTTATTCTCATATAAATATATATTTTCTAATAATTATAATCAAAATCAAACATTAGAGGCAAAATGGATTGATAATGAGAATGTCTTTAAACATATACCAGAATAAATTTGAACATGACTCGCATATGATGAGATTTAAATCAAAATAAATTTAAGGAGAATCCACTTATAGTTTACACGGGATGAAACTTGAACCTAGGCCATCAAAATCCGAAGACCTCAACCTACTCCATTCTTATGTACCCACTCGACCCTTATATATATACACACAGACATATGTATATATATTATATTTGATGTCATTTTTGTTGGGTTTGGAAAATGGAATGAGCTGAGTTTTATAACTATTGAGTTGGATTCTTCAGTAAATTTGCAAGACATCAGTGAGCTACGAGGTATCGAAGTTTGTGTTCCAAGACAATTTTTGATGCTTGAGTCAATATTTTTGTAGAAAAAAAAACAAGATTGAAGATAATAACAAAGTAAAAGTATGTGTGAGAGAAGTCATACCTAAAAAGAAGTTAATGCTCAGCATTTATAACAGATTTTAATGATTTATATGGTGGGGTTCTAACTTTATAAAAAAAATAAGTTATTTTAGCTTTTCATTTAATTTTTTGTTTTTTTAATCGTTAAACTTGAGTTGTTTGTCAAATCATTTCAATATGGATGGAAAAGTTTATATATTATTTTGCTGACATGGCATCCACGTGTATGCAACATCAACAATTAATTTTTTTAAAAATTCAAAAACATAATATTTATAAATATTTATAAAATGTATTTAATCGTAAAAATTATAATAATATTATATAATTTTTAGAATTTAAAAATTGATTGTTGATGTGACATGTGCATATATTGTCATATTAGTAAAGTTAACAAACATTAATTTTTCATTCATTTCGGGATGTTTTGACAAAAAGTACTAATTTAAAGGTTAAAAAGACAGAAAAATTAAATAAAAAACTAAAATATATATATATATATTTTGTAAACTTAGGAGAATAAATAAATTATTATGCATATATTTTTGGGGTTTCCCAAGTGCTGCATATATTTTTTTGAAGGAAGATGAATTTATCATCAATCATGTGACACTATTTATGTTAGTGAAATAAGCTACTGATTTGTACTAATTATATGGATGTAGGTCCATTTTATTTGGTCATAGTTCCCCTCCAAATTCATTCCCTCTACTTTGTTTCAACCTTTCATTTTACTTTAAAGTATTTATATCTAGTACATGAGTTTACGAATATGAACATAAATAATAATAATAATAATAAAGTCATCATAATTATGTTAACATGTACTCGTATATGATAGTAATAAACCAAATTTGAGTAACATAGTTTCTCATATACTATCTTCTTGAGAGATATTTTACATACTGAGTTGGATAGTTGTGGAAATGTAATAAGTCCGAGAACTCAGCCGAAGCTGCAAATTTTAACTCTAAATCCCTAATTAAGTTATCAGGAGTCTAATAAATCAATGGTGTGTTGAACACAACGTTTGCAGCCAAGAAAGAATGCTGGATCATTTCCATGACGTTAGTTGTGGCACAGTAGGCGTCCGAGTTTGGGTCCGAATGCTTTCGAGCTGGTGCTTAGATGGACCCAAAATCCGATCACTATCGCAACGAAGCACAGATAACAGGAAACTCACTGCATTTGCAAGAGCTAGCAATCCCAGTTTTGATTAAAACATTTTAACACCAGATGATGTTTCATTTCATTACCAGAAAATGCAAGAACTTCAATTCCATTGATTCCGATTGCTTTAAGGGAAAAAAAAACTGAGTTCCAAGAAAGCAAAAAAACCAAATAAAATCCTTATCTAAATTTGTAAACTAATATGGACATTGTTTTTTTTAATAACCTAAATAAGTTTCTTTTATGTTAAGTCAGTTGTACTACTTAACCAGCCGCCGAAGACGGCCTTGATTGGAGGGCCGAGGTGGTTGAGGTGTTGTTAGTGGAGGTTGTCGTATTAATGAGGCCAGCGCCACGGGAAGAAATTGTAGTGACACGCTCACAGCGAGGGCAGGTTGTAAGGGTGGAGGCAGGGAGCGGTTCACGGCTGTGAGGAGATATGACGGTGGGCGGGCCTACTTGCAAGGCCCTAAGCTCCTCCACTTCACTTTGAAGCTCTTGGTTCTGTTTAGTCAAAAATTCGAACCATCTCTTCAGATACTGGAACTCCATCTCCGTCTGCTTCAACTTGCTCCTACACACACACACATATTAATATTACAAATTAATCAATTAAAGTGTAACAAAAATAACAAATGTGGATCAGGTATATAGCTTTTACAATTAAATATTACATAAATTAAATTTCCAACAGAAAAAAAGAATCCAAAATTATGTTTTGATCCATGACATCCAACAAGTAGACCTCGTATCTTAACATCGAAGACTTTTCATCTATATTACAATATTGTTTGTAAAAAGAATATATGCATATATACAATCTATATTAGTAACATTTTTGGGTTATTTTAAATTTTTCATGTCATGCTTACGTGATTATATATATACACACAAAGGTAGCCAACCTATCTTTGAAACAGATATAATTTAGGTTTTGAATGGGTACATTAAATTTCTTGACTTATTTTCTTAATTTAAAGAAATATATATGTATTAAATGCGCTTGAAAAAACATGAGTAGGTTAATTACGAATTTTAAAAAAGAAAGAGAGAGGGAAGTATGGGCAATATAAAGCTCTTAAATAAGTAAAAACATTTCGTAATTATCTTTATAATTTCCAAAGGAGAGCAAAGGAATTCAAACTTGGATTTTATTCATAATTTATAAATAAAACGCATTTATTGACTTATTAAAGAGAATACTACAATATGATGTAGCAATAAATCAAAAGAAAACAGCATTTAATTTCATTCAATATAATATAATACACGTATGTAATCATTCATCAATGCATGGCTATGTCCAAAGAATGATGGATCAATGCAGCACTTTATTAATCCTCATAACATTTTATTATACAAGGTAAAAAGGTGACAAATTATATATCAATATGTTATTATAAAAGAGACATGCAATACTCTCAATTGGCGTTATGATTGTTATATATTTGATGTTTTAAGACAAACCACGACCATCATTGTTTTGATCCTAAAAAGTTGTATCATCTCATGCATGAAATCGAGCCAAATCATTCATTTTTCATAATTATGTTCATTTACTTGTCGGTTTTTTTGTCCTTTTAGTTAAAGAATTATTTATTATTTTAAGTTTCTTTTCTCTTTTAAATATTTTAAAATACAAAATACAAATTATAACCCTTTCATCTGTATATAACATCAACTTCCTTTGATAGCACCAAATTGGCAAATTACCAATAGTTCTAACTTTCTCTCTAGAATCAAATTTATAACCTATGTTTTTATGTAATTACAGATACAATAAATGTTATAACTCACAAAATAAATATTGCATTACAACTGGTATTTGAGTTCATGATTATAAGAACGAAAGTGATATATCAACTTCCAAAGACAATAGTTTGTCGAGGAAAAGACAAAGAAAACAACCCGTAATCATAAAATATCATATCCATAATAACTAAAACTTCGAAAATAATTTGTTTGGTTTTTATTTTAAAAGAAAATGGAAAACATATAGTTTCACTTTCTATCTTTAAATTATTAGTGTACGAAAAAAAAAAAGAATATGTGTAGAATCTGATTCAGATTATATACTTTATGATATTCTTGTCAACGTTTTGATGATATTTACCCTAATCTACTTTTAATCCCACCCACTAAACCAAAATAATAAAAACCCAGATATTTTATAATTTCAATCAATATATACATATGTGAACAGTACCTGGCTCGACGATTCTGGAACCAAACTTCAACTTGTCGGGGCCGAAGCTTGAGTTCTGAAGCCAATGCTTCTTTCTGCCTCTGAAAAAAAACAAAGGAATATCAAAATAAACTGAATTTATTTATGTAGTTTTTTTTTTTTTTGGTGTTTTGATGATTTTATTGCACATACAGGGTTTAGGGTATGGTTCTGCCTGAAACTTTCTTCGAGCAAACGAGACTGTTCTTTCGAAAGACGAAGCTTTTTGCGAGGAACGACGCCGTCATTGGTGGTGTTTTCTTCGTCGACGACGACTTCCATGGTGGAGGCGATCCATTCATCATCGGATCCTGGCGATGGTAATCGGTTCATATCCAAATCTCTCGCTGTAAAAAGAAAACACGAAAATTTGAAGCAAAATCAATTCTTCATCAAGCATGAACAACATCAGATCAAATAGAAAACAAAAAACAGACTATTTCATTGGGGGAAAAAACATGGGATTTTCGAGGGGATTGAGGGTTTTTTTTTTTTTTTTTTTTTGCGTACCGGAAGAAGAAACTGATATAGTTAAGTCCAAGTTAGAAGAAGAAAACGCCATGAAATTTGCTGAAGAAGAAAGGTAAAAGGTAAAGTTTTTTAAAAAAAATAAATAAATAAGGATATGTATTTATATATAGAAGAGAAGAATATGAAAGGAAATGAAATGAAGGAGAAGGAAGATTAGGTGTGTGATAGATATAAAGGTCAAAGTCATAATAAATACATATAATAAATGGGAAAAAATGGTTTTCCAATAAGGAAACAATAAGAATTAAAATAAGAATTGATGATCATTTATGACTAGATTTAATATTTAATATTTAATAATTTAAATTATTTAGATTTAATTATAAAAATTATATTAATTTCTATTTTATTTTTAAATAATTTCATCTATGAATATTATCAAAATTTAGTGTTACGAAATAAATATACATGAAGAAAATAATTTTTAATATAAAGAAAGCAAATGAGAGAGGAAGTGGTAAAGAAATAGCCCTATTGACTGTGGTGGTGAGGTCAAAGGCTTTGACCCATGTGATGTGAGACACGTGTCAAGAGGATGGAAAATCTAGGAGGGTTGTAGGAGAATAACCGGCAGGTTTTCTGTTAATCAGTGGTGAGTCTGTCTGTGGGTTGAAAGGTCAGGTGATGAAATAATTGGGTCTGATCTAGGAATGGGGCAGGGCAGTCCAAATTTGATTTTATTTTTATTCTTAGATTTATATAAAAGAAATAAAATATTATAAAAGATGGATGTAAGTTGAGTATGATTATTTATATAATATTGGATTCAATAATTATCACATTTTGACATTTTTCATTCTTTTTATCTTCTTTAATGCTAATTGCTGACCTTACTTCCGGTTAAGATATAAATATGATTTATTTTAAATTTTAAGAATTTTTATTATTATTAAATTTACTCATATCATCTCTTGTTTGTATAGCATGAATAAAAGTGATTTGTCCTCTATATTCCTAGACACAACAATACATTAGTTAAAATGATTTTTGCGAACAAGGAAGAGCTATGTTATTTTTGAGGTCTCGTCTTTAGATATTAAAGAAATTTTAAAAGAAGATATCGTAAGGGCATTATATTCCTAGATATTACCTTATAAACTTTTAATATCTTTTAGTCTGTTTTACACAAAAATTAAAAAATAAAAAACAAATGTCATTTTCTTGATTTTAATTTCGCTGATTATTCAATTAATATGATTTAATTTAAAAATTAAGTTTATTTGACCCAAAAAAAAAAAGAATTGCAAGGGATTAGTGAGGAATTTAATGCTATTTTATTTGATTGAAAAGTTCCGAGGAAACTGTAACGCCAAAGTTTGAACATTAATGTAAAGTGAAAAGGAAATAAATAATAATTTAAAGATATATATTATGTATTTATGGTACCTTTACTTTCAAGTAATTATAATTAGGGCTGGTAAAATCCAAATTGTACCACAGATTTTGAGCCATTTTTCAAAATTTGTATATTGGATAACATAAGATGTTTTTATTTTATTTTATTTTATTTTATTTAGATATAAATGATTATGGTAATTGTAACCTTATTCTGCCAAAATTATTATCTTATTTTGTATATATAATTATTAAATGAATAAAATATAATAATATGTTATAAAAAAGTCTCATATTTTATAATTAAATATTTATTTGTCCTTGAAAAATTGAAAATATTAGAACTAACAAAATTTTAATTGAAATAAGATGGGGTGTGTAAAAAATGGACTATTTAACATCTATGAAGGTAGTAGAAATTTTCAATAGTATATATCCATAGCGGGACAAGACACGTGGTGAAGCAAAGTAAGTGACGGCGAATTTGACAACATTCGCCATCGCCACTACTCTGTTGCCATCTCTATTTATAGTACATCAAAATATGAATATATATATATATACAACTTTCTAAGAACTCATCAAATATATTCAATTATTAATCTCTATCCTACGTGTAAGCCGCAGATAAAATTTTATACTTTAATTTGATCTTTTTTAATTGGCATCAGGATTTATTTGATCCTCTAACTTTACAAAAAAATAATTATTTTAACTTTTCATTTAATTTTTTTTATTTTTTTAGTCATTAAATTTGTGTTATTTTTCAAATCACCCAAATTAAATAGAAAAACATGGCATACACGTGGATTGTCGCGTGGATGCTATGTCAACAATTAATTAATGTTTTAAAATTTCAAAAATAAAAAATTATTAAAATATTTTTAATAGTTAATGTGACGTCCATCTGGCAATCCACGTGGTCAGCAAAGTTAATAGACGTTAACTTTTCCATCAAATTTGGATTGACTTGACTAACAATACAAGTTCAAGGGCTAAAAGAGGCAAAAAAAAATGGATGGCTAAAATGATTTTTTTTTGCAAAGTTGGAGAGTCAAATAAATTATTATGCCCTATATTTACTTTGGCCCTCCTAATTTAAAAAAAATTATTTTAGCCCTTTATTTAATTTTTCACCTATTTAGCCCTTGAACTTACATTGTTTGTCAAATCACTCCAAAATGGATGGAAACGTTAATTTCTATTGACTTTGCTTAAGTGGCTTCAACATGTATGCCACATTAGTAATTAATTAATTTTTTAAAAATAAAAAAATACATTTTATATTTTTAAAATTTTTATATTTTAAAAGTTAATTAATTGTTGATGTGGCATTCACATTAAAAATAATTTTATAATTTTATATTTTAAAATTAATTAATTGACTTTTGATTCATTTTGAAATAATTTGATAAATTATATAAATTTAAGAGTTCTTATAAAATTGGAGGATGGAAAAAGAAAAAGGCATATGATAAGAATAGAGAAATGTGGTTTTGGAGGTGTGAAAGGTTGATTGATTAGCATTTCAATTAAGACAAGTAAATAAGAGTTTGATAGTGATGAATTAAAATTAATATTATACTTTGACTTGCTAATTATATTAATTAGTGATAGGAAATTTGGTTTTTAAGGAAATGGGAATCAAACTTTGGTAATGCCCAAATTTGACATGATTATCCCCAACTCTTTCTAAATTAGTCAAATTTATGACTTTAATTTAATTACAAAATTATTCTTCCCAACGAGGTATTGGGGATGTTAGTAAAAGTTTAATTTTGCCTTCAAATTAATTATTTCTTAAATTAATCATATTTATGATATATACGATTCACTTATTAAATAATAAACTTAATATTAAAATGTTTAATAGCAAACTATGAAAATTCAAATGTAATACAAATTGCAACTAATTAAACAATCAATTTTTCTCTAAATATGTTAAAATTAGGATATAATATCGACAATTATTCTTTCTCAAATTAACATGAATATGATCACATTAATAAATGTTTCAAATTTTTTTTATAAAATCAACTATAAACGTATAAATATATACTTATAACCTCAAGGAATGTTTGTTGTAACACCCCGTACCCGAGACTGTTGCCGGAGTCGAACACGAGGTGTTAACGGACTTAATTCATTAATTAAACAGCTCATACAATTCATTTTAAAATTTCCAGACAAGTTGGCTAACTGCATCACAGTCGCTTTAAAAATCATATCTCGAGTTACGAAACTCGAAATCCAATTACGTAAATTTTTCCTGAAACTAGACTCATATATATATCTACTAATTTTTTTCTAGAATTTTTGGTTGGGCCAATTAGTACAGTTTATTAGTTAAAGTCTCCCTTGTTTCAGGGTTCAACTACTCTGACCTCTGTGTATTACGAATCAGATATCTCCCTGTACAGAGCTTCAATGATTATGCCGTTTATCTCTAATAAAACTAGACTCAATAAGGAATCTGTACATATAAAGCGTGACTTCTAATTATCTTTTTAAAATTTATGGTGAATTTCTAAATTCAGAACAGGGGATCCAGAAATCGCTCTGGCCCTGTTTCACAAAAATTTAAACATCTCATAAAATATAGCTCATATACCTGTTTCGCTTATTCCATATGAAAATAGACTCATCAAGCTTCGATTCCATAACTTATTCATTATTTAATTCCATTTTTACTATTTTTAGTGATTTTTCAAACTCACGTCACTGCTGTTGTCTGAATCTATTTTATGGTAAATTTTACCTATTTCATGGTTTCCATGGATTAGCTAGCAATTTGACATACATAATACCAAATATGATCATGATTAGCCATTCCAATGGCTAATCATTACCAAGCATTTCTATTTCCGTACCACTCAATAACCATATCATAAGACCATATATACAAAATGATTATAATGCTATACATGCCATACTCAAAATATACAAGCCATTATGCCAAGATGGTATACGGATAGTGTGGCGTGCCTCCGACCGCTTCCGATTTCCGAGCTGGCTTGTCAACACTACAAGGAATGAAAAGGAGGAGTAAGCATAAATGCTTAGTAAGCTCACATGCAAATAGCAAGTAACATAACCATATAAGCAAACATAAAACATCATTTGCATAATCATCACCAAGACATTCATATCACCTTTTCATTTATCATCTTACCATATTGTTGTTATATCGAGTTTTCAACCCGAGGGTTAAGTACATACCTGTTCAAAGTATCCATTTCACAACACTTACCAATACGTCCCTTTCATCTTGAGTATTCCTCCATTTGAGTAGAACTTTACCCGTTGAACACATCGAATATAATTCGGATACATGGAAAGTTTGCACATAAGTGCCACATATGTAGCCAAGCTACCATGTAACCCGCCCATAAGTGAACTCGGACTCAACTCAACGAGCTCGGGCGTTCGCATCCATAAGTGAACTCGGACTCAACTCAACGAGTTCGGATGCCTAGTTACATCTCACGAACTCGGACTCAACTCAACGAGTTCGGACGCTCGCATCCATAAGTGAACTCGGACTCAACTCAACGAGTTCGGATGCCCAAATATCCCAGTGACATGTCACTTGTATCCTAATCCATTCCTGAGGTTCAACGGACCTTTTCCCAATCATGTGTCTCAACCATCTTCTACGGAATGCCGATACCGATACTCGGTAGTATTTCACATTTTCCAAGTATATCACATAATTTGACATATTATCAAACAATTATCACAAGTATAATATTTCATAATAATTATCATATCATTTAAAAACATTAAAACATTTAAAATAATAACTATGTTACCAACATTTACATATGAACTTACCTCGTATGCTAAAATGGCTATTTTTACCATTTCGTCCACCACTTGGTATTTTCCCCATTTTAGCCCAATTTCAGTTTTCCTTGCTCTATCATTTAAAATATAGCCTAATTAGGACTCACATTATTCAAATTGACCCAAAATCATATTTTGGAAAAATTACAATTTTGCCCCTAAACTTTTGCATATTTACACTTTTGCCCCAAAGCTCGTAAATTAAAATTCAGCCTATTTTCTTATGTTTTATGACATGCTGATCATTTTTCCTTCTATGGCAACATCAAATTCTCACTCTAACATGTACTTATGACTATTAGGTATTTTTACCGATTAAGCCCTTTTGCTCGTTTTCACTTAAAACCGAGTAGCACAAGTTGTCTAACATAATTTAAAACCTCATATTCTATCATAAAACACCAAAATACACAAATTTCACCTATGGGTATTTTTCCAAATATAAACCCTAGGTTAAATTATTGCTAGCATAAGCTAAATCGAGCTCTGGGACTCCAAAACGTAAAAATCATTAAAAACGAGGCTAGAACGGACTTACAATCGAGCTTGGAAGCTTGAAAACCCTAGCCATGGTTTCTCCTTGCTATATTCGGCCATGGGGTTGAAGATGAGCAAAATTGGCTTTTAATTTTGTATTTTAATTCATTTTACCCTAAATGACCAAAATGCCCTTACTACTAAACTTTCCAAAATTCCATCCATGTCCAATTTTGTCCATAGACTTAGAAATTGGTAAAATTACTCTTTAAGGACCTCTAATTAATAATCTAATTCAATTTTATGCAAAATACTTCTAGAACACAAGTTTTGCAATTTATTCAATTTAGTCCCAAATTTCAAATTAGGCACTTTATGCATAAAATTTCTTCACGAAATTTTCACACAATCATGCAATCATATCATAGACCTTAAAATAATCATAAAATAATTATTTCTATCTCAGATTTTGTGGTCACGAAACCACTATTCCGACTAGGCCCAAAATCAGGATATTACATTTGTATTCTGGGTAATTTTGTTGTTGATTGCTTTGAAGGACATAGCTAACTTACATTATTTTTTAACATCTTAATTAAGTTTATTTTAGAGAAAAATTATAGTTGTGATTTTGAGTTAGTAAAAAAAAATCCATTTATTAAGTTATCTATACTTAAGATTCATTTTATTATTGACAGCTTTGTTTTAGAAAAATCGTTTGTTCATCGCTTTACTTTGTTAAAACTTGATGTTAACTAACGCAACGGAAAAAACCATATTCATGTCATTTTGGAAATCTAGTCACCTTAGCGGTTTATTATTTTTTTTCAAAAATGGTTTCTTTACAATGCATTGAAAATTAGGGATCAATGTCAAATTTTACTTAAGCTAGATATCATGCGTTTTTTGGTTTTATGCTTGAGAAATCCATGCATGCAAAACTCCCCAAATGAAGAGTTATCAAGCCATAGACCATAAATAATTAAAAATTACAAACCAAAACCAATAGAAACTAATTAATGCTTATTAAAAATAGTTTGAGGTCTAAGGTGATTCTCCTATGTCAAGTTTGGTCCTTATTTTGAGGTTTACCTAAAAAGTTAAACACTATGGGGGGCGAGCTTATGAAAGCTTAGTGTGAGTCGAACATTTATTTAAATGGACATAAATATAGAATACAATAAAACATATTAGCATTAATAGAAAAACACATAACCATCATTGGAATTTCATATCATTACATAGCCATTATCAAATCGATGTCAAATGGTATATGAGCATTAGCCATCATTCATTCAAGTAACAATCATTAATTTCGATACCATTCAATACAACACAATACAATACGTAGCATAAATCAATAACATTCGAGTCGGTCGTGAGCATGATGCAATGAAAAAAGATCATACCCGTACCATCCGCTACACACCATGAGTTTCCCAGAACACATCTGCCAAACTTCAATGGATGCGAGCATAGCTCGATGTGCTAAAACCACCGAATGACAATAATGCAGTAAAACTGTCGAATAACAAATAATGCGATATAATCGCCAATCCCCTCAGTACTCCAAATGTAGTGCATTGACTACGAATAAATGTGGACTTAATATGCCGCCAGTACTCCACGGAACTACTCCGTCAACCTCAAAATATCTCATCCCATCCCAATGCACATGCAATATGTCATACAATCTCATACATAGCCATGATTTAATACTTTTCACATTTAATTGACATGTTCAACATGCCCCCAATAATCGAATACTTTTAGTGAATGAAATGAATATTCCAACTTTCAAATTACCATTAAGATGATATCATTCAACATTACACAATTTCACATACTTTTACGAATTTCCAATGTGCATGTATAGCAGCCTATCCAATATAACATAGCAAATTTTCCATGCAATTATATCATGCATAAACTCATATTTCAGCAAATCATGCTATACATACAACCAATCTCATACCAAATAGCAAAACCATGCATCACAATATCAATCACGTAATCATGTCAAACTAGTAACTTGACTAACACATCAATGTTTTAGGGCTCAAAATGTATCTGGTTTGGCCACTTACAAAATTAATTATTCAGCTATTAATCCAATCCAATCAACAAGCTAAATCATCAACTCTAACATGATAATTATCATTATCAAACAAGTTTATAAGTTTAAGACCCACACCTTATTTTACGCTTTTTTGTAGCACACTAGAGAATTGTAACACCCCGTACCCGAGACCGTTGCCGGAGTCGGACACGAGGGGTTCACAGACTAAATTCACTTATTTTTTTTTTTCATGGCCGAATGCTCCTTCTACACCATTTACCTTCACAAAGCATGAAATTCATCATCCAACTTACAAGCTTACAATCTCATGAAATTTAACCTCATAGTATCTATCAAACTCTCACTCATTAGCTTCTATCATAAACCTCCAACAACACCAAATAAACATATACTTCGTGGGTCTATGGTAGAACCAAGAAAGGAACTCATAGATATCAAGATGTAAGCAAACTACCATTATTCATCTAAGTTTAGCATGAAACACAACCATCACCCTTATTAATCTTTTATAGCCGAAAACCATACTCACCCCAAAAAATCAAAATTTCAACATGGTTTACAAAAATCACTTGATATCTCACTCAATATCAACTAAAATTTCAAGAGCTAGTACAAACTTCCTTACCTTAATAGTGACCTAAGATGACCGATTGCTTCACTCCCTTCTTCTTCCTTTCAATTCGCCCAAGAAGAACCAAAGAACACAACTTGTTTTTCTTTCTTCCTTAGAACATTCGGCCAAGAGAAATGAAAAAAGATGGACACTTTTTTTTTTGTTTTCTTTCTTACATTCACGACAATGAGGAGGGGGAGAAACAATCACACACATTCTTTCCTTTTTCCATTTCTTTATTACCCATACTCCTTATTTTATTGTTCCTAACATACATCACTAACATAACATGTTTGTGACATGTTTCCACTCATAGCATGGCCGGCCACTAGCTCAAATATTGGGCAATTTGACATACAAACCCACCATTTCTATAGCATGCATTAATAGGCCACTTTACATTTGCCTAGCACATTTCTAAATTTTCTCACATAAGTCCTATTTACTAAAATTCACTTACAATTAACAAAATTCAAACATGAAATTTTCACACATGCATAAGTACATATAATGAGCATCAACTAGGACGGTTAATTAATTTTTTATGACTCAGTTTAGTGGTCCCGAAACCACTTTCCGACTAGGGTCAATTTAGGGCTGTCACAACTCTCCCCCACTTAAGAAATTTTTGTCCCCGAAAATCTTACCGGTAATTAGGTTTGGGTATCGTTCTTTCATAGAGTTCTCAGGTTCCCAAGTAGCTTCTTCCATTCCGTGTTTGAGCCATAACACTTTCACTAACAGAACCCTTTTGTTTCGCAACTCTTTCACTTCACGAGCTAGGATACGAATCGGTTCTTCTTCATAACTCATATCAGCTTGAATTTCGACCTCGGAGGGGTTTATTACGTGTGAATGATCGGATCTGTAACGTCGAAGCATCGAAACATGAAAAACGTTGTGGATCCTTTCGAGTTCAGGGAGTAAAAGCAACCTATATGCAACTGGGCCAACTCGTTCGGAGATCTCATATGGCCCAATGAATCTCGGACTCAATTTGCCCTTACGGCCAAATCTGAGTATCTTTTTCCAAGGCGACACCTTAAGAAACACTTTGTCTCCCACCTGATACTCAATATCTCTTCGTTTTAAATCCGCGTACGACTTCTGAAGATCTGATGCTGCCTTCAGACTCTCACGAATTATTCTTACTTTCTGTTCAGTATCTTTAATCAAATCCACCCCGAAAATTTTACTTTCACCGAGCTCGGTCCAAAACAATGGCGTACGGCATTTACGCCCGTACAAGGCCTCGTAAAGTGCCATCTTAATACTTGATTGAAAACTATTGTTGTAAGCAAATTCAATCAAAGGTAAATACCGCTCCCACGAACCACTGAACTCGAGGATGCAACATCTCAACATATCCTCAAGTATCTGAATTATCCGCTCGAATTGACCATCGGTTTGTGGATGGAAAGCGGTGCTAAAATGCAGCTTGGTACCCAAAGCTTCTTGTAATTTCTTCCAAAATCGCGAGGTGAATCTCGGATCTCTATCCGACACAATAGAAATCGGTACCCCGTGTAATCTCACAATCTGAGAAACATACAATTCAGCTAGTTTATCCAATGAAAAATCCGTATGTACTGGGATAAAATGAGCCGACTTAGTCAGCCTATCAACAACAACCCAAATCGCATCTTTCTTACTTGTCGACAATGGCAACCCAGACTCAAAATCCATCGTGATTCTATCCCATTTCCATTCAGGTATCATGATCGGCTGAAGTAAACCCGTACGCACTTGATGTTCCGCCTTCACTTGCTGACATATTAAACACTTCAAAACAAAGTCGGAAATGTCTCGTTTCATACCACGCCACCAAAACTGGCGTTTCAGATCGTTGTACATTTTCGTACTCCCCGGGTGAATTGATATTCGGCTACAATGAGCCTCGTTTAGAATCATCGAAATGAGTTCTGAATTTCTTGGAATGCACAAACAACTTCTGAACCTCAAACAATCGTCATTATCAATTTGAAATTCGTATTCCATATTCGGAACACATTCAGCCCGTTTTGCAACCAATTCATCGTCGACTTTCTGAGCTTTACGAATTTGATGAATCAATAATGGCTTGGCCTTTAATTCACTACTAACACATTGTCGGGTAGAACAGACAAGTGTACATTCATCGTCAGTAAAGCAAAAAAGTGATTTCCGCTTAAGGCGTCCGCAACCACATTAGCCTTTCCCGGTGATGATCAATGACAAGCTCATAATCTTTCAACAACTCAAGCCAACGCTTTGTCGAGATTCAAGTCTCCTTGAGTCATCAAATATTTGAGACTTTTGTGATCCGAAAATACATGGCACTTCTCACCAAATAAGTAATGTCGCCATATTTTCGTATGAATACGATGGCGACTAATTCGAGATCATGGGTCGGATAATTTTTCTCATGTGGCTTTAATTGTCTCGACGCATAGGCCACAACTCGACCTTTTGCATCAATACGCAACCTAACCCAAGTAGGGAGGCGTCACTATAGATGACAAACTCTTTGCTCGATTCGAAATGCACTAAAATTGAGCTTCATCAAATAAGTTTTCGATTGATCAAAACTTTTCGACATTTTTCCGTCCATTCGAACTTAACATCTTTTGAAGTAGCTTCGTCATGGGTGTGGCTATCATCGAGAAACTTTTTACAAACCGTCGGTAGTAATCGGCAAGTCCCAAAAAGCTTCGAACGTTAGTAATATTTCTCGGAGGCTTCCAGTTAAGTATGGCCGAAACCTTGTTCGGGTCAACTCGAATACCCGATGCGGATACCACATGGCCCAAGAAGCTAACCTCTCTTAACCGAACTCACACTTCATGAACTTAGCATATAACCGCTTATCCCATAAAATTTGCAACACTAACCTCGGTGCTCAAGATGTTCGGTCTCATCTCTTGAATAGACCAAGATGTCATCAATAAACACAACTACGAACCGTCCAAAATCGTCTCAAGATTCGATTCATCAAATCCATAAATACCGCAGGGCATTAGTGAGCCCAAACGGCATCACTAAGAACTCGTAGTGACCGTGCTTCGCTCGAAAGCGTTTTGGGTACATCCGAATCTCGAACCAAGAATCGATAATAACCCGATCTCAAATCTATCTTTGAAAACACCGAGGCCCCTTTAGTTGATCAACCAAATCATCAATACGCTGTAACGGATATTTATTCTTTATTGTCACTTTATTCAGCTGACGATAGTCGATGCACAATCTCATGGTTCCGTCCTTCTTTTTCACAAACAATACTGGTGCACCCCAAGGTGAGAGACTAGGTCGAGCGAAACCTTTATCCGTCAATTCTTGCAACTGAGCTTTCAACTCTTTTAGCTCGGTCGGTGCCATACGATACGGAGCTATCGAAATCGGCATAGTCCCAGGTACAAGCTCAATACCAAACTCTACCTCCCGAACAGGTGGTAAACCCGATAATTCTTCGAGAAAAACATCCGGGTATTCACACACCACCGGTACAGATTCGGGTTTCATTTTTAACTCTTTGTCATCAAGTACATACGCAAGGTATGCTTCGCACCCCTTTCTTGCATATTTCGGGCCAACATTGATGATATTACGGTGGCAACCCTTTAAGTCCAGTAGACTCAACTCGGATTCTCTCGTTATTTGCGCACCTCAGATCAATAGTCTTGCTCTTGCAATTCACAACCGCATCATGCACGGTCAACCAATCCAAACCAAGAATTACATCAAATTCATCAAACGGCAAAAGCATCAAGTCCGCCAAAAACAGAACCTCGAATTACTAGGGACATTTCTTACACACTTTGTCGACAAGCACGTAACGACCCAAGGATTTGACACCGATTACGAACTCGAGAGACTTAATAGGTAAAGTCTTCATGGATGCTAAGGTTTCACATATATAAGAATGAGTAGAACCTGGGTCAATCAAAGCAATCACATTAGTATCAAGGAGAGTAAAAGTACCAGTAATAACATCCGGCGAGGAAGCATCCTCGCGTCTTGGCAGATAGCATAGGCCCTAGCAGGCACGAGCCTCGATCTGGTCGTAGCATCTCTAGATCCTCTCGACCACCACTAACATTGCCCGTATTTCTAGATGGTCTACCTCGAGCGGTGGTAGCACCGGCTTCCCACTCGATTTACATTCATTCGCACAACCTCGGGCAATCTTTAATAAAGTGTTCAACTGACCGCACTTGTAACAGGAGCGGTCATGGAATCTACAACTCCCCGAATGCTATTTACCACAATACTGACACTCCGTTCTATCTCGACGATCATTTCCCACACTGGCGACCGAAGTGACTCGTGCACTCACAGGGGGTCGATCGCGATCTCGTCTAGAAAAGCCCGAAGTGTTTCTAGATCGGCCTAAATCATCTCTAAATTTCTTCGATGACTGTTGAAAGGGCCTCCCGAAGACCTCTTACGAAACTCCTTTGCTCCCATATCAGCTTTTCTTTTCTCTATACTGAGCTCCTCGGCTTTACAAGCTCGCTCGACAAGTACCACAAATTCTCGGATTTCTAAAATGCCAACACACAGCTTTATATCATCATTCATTCCATCCTCGAAACGTTTACACATCACGGCCTCTGAAGAAATGCATTCTCACGCGTATCGGCTAAGCCTCACAAATTTTCGTTCATAGTCGGTAACCAACATGGAACCTTGTTTGAGTTCAAGAAATTCCTTTCGTTTTTGGTCAATGAATCTCTGACTGATATACTTCTTTCGAAACTCGGTTTGGAAGAACTCCCAAGTTACTTGCTCTCTGGGTACAACAGAAGTCAACGTATTCCACCAATAGTAGGCAAAATCACGTAGCAAGGAGATAGTACACTTTAGGCACTCATCGAGTGTGCAAGATAGTTCATCTAGTACCCGGATAGTGTTGTCCAACCAAAATTCCGCTTGCTCGGCATCATCGCTGTCCGTGGCTTTAAATTCAAGAGCCGTGTTTTCGGATTCTATCAACTGGGGGCTTATTTGACCTTATTTGGTCAGTTACCGGAGGTATGGTAGGTGCGGGGGTGGTATTTGTCGGGAATGGAGGTTGTGGAACAGCCGTATTAGTTCGAATGTATTGGTTGAACCAATCATTCATCACGCTATAGAAAGCTTGTCTAGCTTCATCGTTCAATTACTAGCATTAGGTTGAGAGTCCGGCGTATTGTCCCTTGTCTGCGGAGCAGCGCTACACTCTCAAGATCATCAGCTACCACTCGGTCGGGATCGGGATCCATTACTATAATAAACACATTTCAATTGTCAGAAATCACCACACTATCAAATAATCACATAATGGCATGTATAGCTAGACCCAAACGTATTACGGTAGTCCTAGAATTGACTAAACCGTAGCTCTGATACTAATAAAATTGTAACACCCCGTACCCGAGACTGTTTCCGGAGTCGGACACGAGGGGTTCACAGACTAAATTCACTTATTTTTTTTTTCATGGCCGAATGCTTCTTCTACACCATTTACCTTCACAAAGCATGAATTTCATCATCCAACTTACAAGCTTACAATCTCATGAAGTTTAACCTCATAGTATCTATCAAACTCTCACTCATTAGCTTCTATCATAAACCTCCAACAACACCAAATAAACATATACTTCGTGGGTCTATGGTAGAACCAAGAAAGGAACTCATAGATATCAAGATGTAAGCAAACTACCATTATTCATCTAAGTTTAGCATGAAACACAACCATCACCCTTATTAATCTTTTATAGCCGAAAACCATATTCACCCCAAAAAATCAAAATTTCAACATGGTTTACAAAAATCACTTGATATCTCACTCAATATCAACTAAAATTTCAAGAGCTAGTACAAACTTCCTTACCTTAATAGTGACCTAAGATGACCGATTGCTTCACTCCCTTCTTCTTCCTTTCAATTCGGCTAAGAAGAACCAAAGAACACAACTTGTTTTTCTTTCTTCCTTAGAACATTCGGCCAAGAGAAATGAAAAAGATGGACACTTTTTTTGTTTTCTTTCTTACATTCACGGCAATGGGGAGGGGAGAAACAATCACACACATTCTTTCCTTTTTCCATTTCTTTATTACCCATACTCCTTATTTTATTGTTCCTAACATACATCACTAACATAACATGTTTGTGACATGTTTCCACTCATAGCATGGCGGCCACTAGCTCAAATATTGGGCAATTTGACTTGCAAACCCACCATTTCTATAACATGCATTAATAGGCCACTTTACATTTGCCTAGCACATTTCTAAATTTTCTCACATAAGTCCTATTTACTAAAATTCACTACAATTAACAAAATTCAAACATGAAATTTTCACACATGCATAAGTACATATAATGAGCATCAACTAGGACGGTTAATTATTTTTTTATGACTCGGTTTAGTGGTCCCAAAACCACTTTCCGACTAGGGTCAATTTAGGGCTGTCACAAGAATTTTCCAATTTCCTTATTAAACCTTAAAACGAACCTAAATTAAAAATTAGTATAAATTCAATTAATTCACCTCTTAAACAGCCTCCTAAACACCCATTTATGGGTTCAAACCAATCGTCACAATTACAACTATTTTACGAATCCAAACTAGTTAGATTTCTTACATTGTTTTGATGAGAATCATACGCGTGAAAGTTTTTCGGCTCGACGGTTGACTTAGGGCGTTCAAGTCAGCACCTAACAGATTTACATGCTGCAAAATAAATAGCTAATATTGATTAAAATCCTTCATTTAATCAATCTATAACTTTTTCCTAATAACTATGTCGAAACAACAAACTAGCTTACATTTAATTGCACTTACGCTTCCCGATTTGTGAGATTCGAATGGCCAATTGATCAAGAACATTTTCCCCTAATTGATATGTGATTAGAGGCTAATTAGGAGGATTCAAGAACTCAAAATAATGCTGAAAATAGATTATCAACAATTTAGAAACAAAATATCCCCTTTTCTTACACCTAGTTGCATGTACCACCACCCATGGTGGCCAAAATTGGGGCTGATTCAAGAATGATTTTGAGATCCTTTTAAAAGCTTGAAAAATACCT
The DNA here is from genome assembly GCF_025698485.1 of Gossypium arboreum. Taxonomy (NCBI): domain Eukaryota; kingdom Viridiplantae; phylum Streptophyta; class Magnoliopsida; order Malvales; family Malvaceae; genus Gossypium; species Gossypium arboreum. The sequence goes on along the minus strand of NC_069074.1, from coordinate 46,872,210 downwards.
TTAAAATATTTAAAATTCTCCCAAATTCTATATCTGAAAATTTAGGTTTTTAATTGACAAAATTAATCAAGAAATTGAAGGAAAAAGAGACCTTACATAAGCTAATTGAAAGGGGCGACAATGATACTTTCTTTGCAATGCTGGAATTGATCTTGGAGGCTCAAGATTTCAGATTTGGAGCTGATTCAATTGGAGAAAAATTGCAGCAATATGATGGTGGAGATGATGCAAAATCTTGTGGCAAAAAGAAAATAAAAAGATAAATAAATTAGGTGTTATGGGTGACGACAACAATTGAGAAAGGAAAAAAAATTGAAGAGAAAAGTGGAGAGGAGAGGAGAGGGGAGGAACGAATAGGGTGAGTAAAAATAGAATAAAAGCCTATTATTTTGTGTAAAATTAACATTTATACATAGGACATACTAAAAAAAAATTATTTTGCAAGGGAAAAGATTCGAACTTAGGACCTTAATCTAATTTCCATGCTTTCTTATTTTTCCAATAACCACTAGGCCAATACTCATACTTGAAATAATTTTACAATATTTATTTTAAAAACAAGGCATCTCACGTAATAGGATTTAAAGCAAAATTTGCAAAATGATAAAACTAGTGTAATAGAAGGGATTTGAACTTAGGTTACAATGAATGTTTTACTAACACTTATCCAACAAACCAATACCTCATTTATTTCCTAAAAATGCGTAGATAATAGAAAATTTTAGGGCATGACCACTCTCTCTTGATTCACAAACCCGATTCTACTAACCCTCGATTTTTGGGATGTTATAGCTGATCTAACCGACTTGGTTTTGGTACCTAGGGAAATCTTGGTTGATACAGAAGTTTTAGTTGTTAGGGAAGGTTAGGTCATTAAGGAAATCACAATTGGGATAAACCATTTCTTCGATTGATTCTATTGGTCAAGAGTGAGTTTATGCTCACTCTACTAGTTGTTAATATAATGAGTAGATTGTGGCAGTTTGTGACAATACACTTGGTGAGAAAATATCTATAGAAAAGTTAAGATGATTGGAATGTTGATGCTGAGAAAGGATTGGAGAAAAGAGGAGAGATTTGAGACTGGTAGAGGAATGATTATCCTAGACCCTTTTTTTTATATGTCAATAAGCCTTTAAATGGTTATTTCTAATAATTTTCAAGGTGCCACATGTTGCCTATATATTGGCTCGAGATTTCTTGGAATTTAGTCTATTTACTGATGTCTTGTTGTTGTAGGTCTCTATTTGAATGTCTGGGGAATAAATATATGTGATGTGTGAATGACAAATGTCTTGTTTGTGTTAGGTAAACTTGTTCAAGGGTTGAGCTACCTACCCAAGGCCAAAGGCTTGCTTGAAATTAGGGAGGGTTTGGGAAAAATTATTAAGCTCAAACAATGGACAAGGGCAAACATTAAGTCCATTTCAAATATGGGTCGACGTCGGGCTCGAGCTGAAACATTCAAGGCCCCATTTTCTAAGTTTGTAATATATTATAGGGTTAAATGTAAAATTGGTACTCGAACTTGTCCCCTTCTCTCATATTGGTACTTATGGTTTTTTTTGTCCTAGCTTGGTACCTGAACTTTTTTCCCCTCCACTATATTGGTACTTGAGACTGACAATATTAATTTTTTGTTGACGTGGAAGCGATAGCTAATTGCACGTCACCATGTGGCATCCTCTTATACTTTTTTATTTTTTATTTTTCCTCATTCTCTTACTTTTTCTTTTCTTATTTTGCTTTTTTTGGGCTACTTCTACACTTCTTCATTCGTTACCCCCCCAATTTTCCCAATGTTCATACATCTTTTTTAGAAACAACACTGCACTTTTCCTTTTTCTTCCTTTAAAAGTAAAAGTTTATACATCTTTTAATCTTATACAATACATACACCCTTTCACAACAATTAACGAAACCAAATTGATAATCAAGAACAAGAAGATCGAAGGAAGAGAGGAAATCATTAAACTATTTATTTCATTTGAAGCTTATGCATATATTTGGGTACTTTGTACTACTAACATGCATGTCTTTTGGTACATATTTTGGACTTTTTCTTCAATTTTTGTTAGGTGTGGGAAACCAAAACCCACCATTTCATTTTCCCCGTAGTGGCAATTAACATGTGTTGCTTTTTCTTCTTCAAATAAGATCTAAAATGATAAAAACATAACAATATTTGTAATTTTGTGCTTTTTTCTGTTTCATTTTCTGGTTACGAAGAAGAAGACCTTTGACAAGTGTGAAAATCAAAGTGAAAATAATGAAAGATAAGAGATGCTTTGAACAAAGTCAAAATGAGATAACTTCAACAAAAATCAAAGAAATTTTAGAGAAAGAGGAGGTTTCGAGACCAACTAAGAAATCCCTATATTGTTAATCAAAACCCCCACATCCAACCCTTCAATAGTTTCTTTTGTCTTTTTCACGTCTTCATCAAGATCGCTAATGAAATCCACAAAAACTGTCTAAATCTAAATCTTGGCATACTTGGCATATTTTTTTAAAATTCTTACCAGATCTAAGGCAATATAAATAAAGCATACGATAGCAAAAATAGGGATTTAAGTGGTGATTGGATGGTGAAAAAGTAAGGGAATATTTTTTTGGGGGGGGGTTGACAAAAAAAAGAAAGAAGAAATTTTCATGGTGATTTGATAGTGAGAAAGTGAAGGAAAATTTTAGGGGTTTTTGACAGAAGAAAGATTTAGTGTATAATTTGACAGAAGAAAGAAAGAAGAAATTTTGGTGGTGATTGGATGGCAAGAAAATGAGAGAAAATTTAGGGGGTTTTTAACGAAAGAAAGAAGAAAGATTTAGTGTATAATTTGATAGAATAAAGAAGAAATTTTGATAGTGATTGGATGGTAAGCAAATGAGAGAAATTTTGAGGGGGTTTGATGGAAGAAAGAAAGTAAAAGAATGAAAGTAAAAGCATGCCCATGAAAAGATAAATATGAAAAAAGAAAAGAAAAAGGAAAGAGGAGGGAAAAAAAAGAAAAAAGAAAGAAAAATGAGGTATAGGAGGATGCCATGTGGCAGCGTGCGATTGGCCAGCATTGCCATATCAGCAAAAAATTAACACCGTTAGTCTCAGGTACCAATATAGTGGACGAAAAAAAAAGTTCAGGTACCAATCTAGGACAAGAAAAAACCATAAGTATCAATCTGGGAGAAATGGACAAGTTCGAGTACCAATTTTATATTTAACCTTATATTATATTATGACATTTCATATATTATTGTTAGTTTTGATTAACAAATGTTTTGATATAATAAACTTAATTCTAAATTCCCTTAATCAAATTTGCGAAAGTTACTTTGATAATTTCAAATATATTTTCAAGTATTACAAGCTCAAAAATAGAGTTTCTAATGACAAACTTTCTATAAAAGCCTTTGAGTACCCCCCAAGTCCTTTAAAATGTTTATAAGCCTATTTTTCAAAATTCCCTAGCAATGTCTTGAGACACAAGATTATATGTCTTGAGACACATGAACTTCGAATGTAAAATACTACAGAGGAAGCATTATCTCAAGAAGATTTATGCTTTGTCTCAAAACACAGGTGCAAGATATTTTTGATGATCCAATTAAAATTCCTATTGGTCTTATGACATGGGCTCAAGTTAAGAAATTCAATGAAGCATTTGTGGGCTTGATCCAACAAGTTTAGGTCGAACATGGCAAGACCAATTCTTATTTCGCCCCTGATAAAAACCCAAGTCCATGAAATGTTTTGCATGTGGAATTTTAAGGCCAAACTGTCCATTTAGTTTATTTAATTCACAGCTTTTAAATTAGAGTTTATTTAATTTTTTTTTCATGTTATTTGATTTGTGTCTTTATTATTGCCTCATTAATATATTCCTAAATGTGTCTTCAAACATGTCTTAATTTATTGTGTCTTTAATATGTCCTATTTATTACATTTTAATTATTATATTTAAGATGTCCTAATGATGTGTTTAATGTGTCCTAGGTACATTCCATGGTCAGCCACACATACATATACAAGGGTTCATGCACCAACGACTATTCCTCTTCCCCAAGTTTCAATGGACAGCAACACATGCTTTGCACCAAATAGATTCATACACCAGTGACTTTTTGACTTCTAAGTTCAATGTACTGCAACATTCATGCACAACCAAATTTGATGAACATATCTAGCACTTAGATGGACGATTAAGACAAGGGCCATGTATGTCTTTAAAAGACTCTTCACCACTAAGGAAGATACATGTACGATTAAGGAGAAAGAATGTGTTTTCATACATACAATGAACATTTTTAATATCTCTTTGAGAGTTATCTCTTTTTCCTTTAAGAATTAAACCCGAACTATCAAGACTTGTCTTGTGGCATTCAAAATTTTACCAATCTCATCACTTCCATCATTTCTATTTCCAAAGTGTGGTAGTCACCCTTATATTGTTGGTTCCTATTTCATATATAAACAGTGGGTCACAGTTTTATTCAATTATCAAAACTTATCGAAACATTAATCGTCTTTATAGAAATCGAGTCTCGTTTTTATATAGCTTAGGTTCATTTCTAAGATTGTTTTCGAGTTCGAAAATTATATCATTTTACCATTTGTGGATTATCTTTCTTGTGTTCCTATCGTTTATCATATTTCGAGTTTGATCCTATTTAAAAATGATCGGGCAACTTAAATCGTGACTCGTAATCTTACTTACGTACGAGGTTCACGTCATTTGGTATAAGAGCTAGAATTCTTTACAGGTATCATTTTATTTTCTCTCTTCCGAATTTGAAAAAAAAATCCAAAAAAAAAGAGAGAAAGGAAAATACAAGGTGAAATTTTAAAAAAAATTTATGTGAACCCATCAATAAAATTTTCAATTAATTAATACTTTTAAGGCCATTTTACATATTTTGGTAAATTTTTATGATAACAAAAAAAAAATTCCTTTTATCTGTTTAGCTAAAATACCTTCTAATAATCTTTTTGAGTCATTAAAACCTATTTCTATCAAATTAATTTCAACCTTCCTTTTTCTTCAATTGTGCCCTATCCTAACAATGCCTCCAATATTATCATTTTGTTAAGTTCTTTTCATACCAAGTTCTTTAAGAAATCAAGAGATTTTAGTGTTAAAAGGCGAGAGTGTGTGAGACTATTAGAGTTGTAAAAGCTAGAAATTGTATGCAAACACGATAAGAGTGAATTTTCTTTCCAAGAGCAATATGTGAGGTTTGTTTTCTGAGGTACACATCTTATTGTCATATTCTTTCTTTTGTTTATTAAATCCATGATCAAAGAGAGTATTGTTTCAAAAAAGGCACTAAACGTTTGAACCAAGTGCAAGTGATTACAACGAGAGAACCTGTTTCAAACTTGTTGCCATGTGAAAGACAAGGTCTGTAGTTTGATAGATGATGGTGGGAGTTGTACTAATATTGCTAGTACAATCATGGTGGAAAATCTCCATTTGCGTACAACAAAGCACCTTCAACTGTACAACTTGCAATGGTTGAATGAGAATGGTAAAGTCAAAGTTACCAAACAAGTGATGGTATCTTTCTCAATTGGTAAGTACAAAGATGAAGTACTCTGTGACGTTGTCCCGATGCAAGCTTGCGATATCCTTCTCTAGTATCCATGGAAATTCGATCGATGAGTTCATTATGATGGCCATGCTAATTGGTACACTTTCGAGCATCAAAATTAGAAGATCACCTTGGCATCATTGAATCCGAATCAAGTTCATGAAGACCAAGCCAAGATGATGAAATTGAGAGAAAAAAAGAGTGAAGAAGAAAAAAGAATGAAAAATAAAAGGAGAATGAAAAAGAAAGTGAAACGAAAAGAGAGACAAAAAATCAAATTTCTATACAAAAGAAATAAAGATTAGGAAAGTTGTGATGACCGAGCAGCCCATACTTGTACTTTTGTATAAAGAGTTGTACTTTAAAGCTAACAAACTTGACGAAACCTTGCCTGGTTCCATTTAACTCTTTTGTAAGAATTCCAAGATATCTTTCCTGAAAATGTTCCTAACGGGTTGTCGCCCTTAAGGGGCATAAAACATATTTGTGACTAAATCTATTATTCCAAATCGGCAAGCATACTGAAGTAACCCGAAAGAGAAAAAAGAATTGCAAAAACAAATCCAAGAGCTCATAGAAAGGGGCTACATTCGAGAAAGTCTTAGTCCCTGTGTGGTTCCTATCCTACTTGTGCCAAAAAAAAAAAAGATGAGGCATGGCATATGTGTGTGGATTGTTGAGCTATTAATAAAATCACCATTAAGTATCGACATCCCATTCCCCAACTTGATGATCTTTTAAATGAGTTGTGTAGAGCTAGTCTATTCATAAAAATCGATTTGAAAAGTGGCTACCACCAAACTCACATGTGAGAAAGAGACGAATGGAAAATGACCTTTAAGACCAAATACAGTTTGTATGAGTGGTTAGTAATTCCTTTCGACTTAACTAACACACCAAGCACATTCATGAGTTTAATGAATCATGTCTTATGAAATTTCCTTGGCAAAATTTTGCGTGGTTTATTTTGAAGACATTTTAATTTATAGTCAAAGTCTTGATGAACATGTTAAACATTTAAGACCTATTTTGGAAGTTTTGCGAAAGGATAAGTTATACACTAACCTTAAGAAATGTTCTTTTTGCACTAATAAACTTGTTTTCTTCGGTTTGTGTTGAGTTCCAAGGGCCTTCAAATGGACAAAAGAAAAGGTAAATGCTATCTGAGATTGGCCACAACTGAAAAGTGTAACTAATGTTAGAATCTTCCAAGGATTGACTAGCGTCTATCAAAGGTTTGTTAAAGATTTTAGTACTGTGGCTGCACCATTGACTGAGGTGATTAAAAAAAATGTTGGATTCCATTAGGGAGATGAATAAGAGAAAGTATTTAATTTAATTAAAATAAAGGTTAACTAATGCTCATTTACTTGCATTACCTAAATTTTTCTAAAACTTTCAAAGTAGAGTGTGATGCTTCAGGATTATGGATCGGAGCTACTTTGATGCAAGAAGGGCGCCCTTTCGCCTACTTTAGTGAGAAGTTGAGTGGAGTTGCTTTGAATTACCTTACATATGATAAAGAAATGTATGCGCTGATAAGAGCCCTAGAAACTTGGTAGCATTATTTTTGGCCAAAAGAGTTTGTCATCTATACAGACCACGAATCCTTGAAGCATTTGAAGGGCCAAAATAAATTGAATAAACTGCATGCCAAGTGGGTTAAATTCCCTGAAACCTTTGTATAAACAAGGTAAGGGGAATATTGTTGTTGATGCCCTATCTCGAAGGTATACTTTGCTATCTTTAAATTTGAAACTTCTTAGATTTGAATACATAAAGGATTTTTATCCTAAAGATGTTGACTTTGTATTGTGTTTAAGGCTTGTGAGAGATAGGCATTTGAGAAATTCTTTAAGCATGATAGTTACCTGTTTCGCGAGAACAAGTTGTGTGTGCCAAAGGGTTCCATACGTAAATTATTAGTCACAGAAGCTCATAAAGGTGGACTCATGGGACATTTTTGCATATTTAAGACTTTGGGAGAGTTACAAAATCTTTTTTTTTTCCAAACATGAAAAAAGATGTTAATCGATTCTATGAAAGGTGTATTGTATATAAGAAAGCTAAATCTTGAGCTAATCCACACGGCTTTTACACCCCTTTACCCATTCCTAATGAACCGTGAACTGATATATCGATGGATTTCATTCTAGGATTACCTTGGACTAAAGGAGGAAAAGATTCAATTTTCGTGGTTGTTAACCGTTTCTCAAAAATGGCACACATCATTCCGTGTCATAAAACTGACAATGTTATGCACATATCTAATTTGTTTTTCGGGAAAGTTGTTAGATTACATGGTGTTCCAAGGAGTGCCATTTCTAATCGAGACATCACATTCTTGAGCAACTTTTGGAAGCTACTGTAGGGTAAGTTGGGCATGAAATTGTTGTTTTCCACCACCTATCATCCCCAAACGAATAGTCAAATCGAGGTAGTCAATTGAACTTTGTCTACTTTGTTGCATGCCATCGTTCAAAGAAATTTAAAATCTCAAAAAGAGTGTTTACCTCATGTCAAATTTACATACAATCATAGCATTTATTCCACCACTAAATTTTCACCATTTTAGATTGTTTATGGATTTAATCCTCTAACACCTATTGATCTAATTCTATTACTTCTAGTGAATTTGTGAATCTAGATGGAACAAGAAGAGCTGAATTCATTTGAAATCTACATAAGAAATTTAAGGATAACATCAAGTGAAGGACAAAACAATATGTATCTCAAGCCAACAAAGGATATAAGAGAATTGTGTTTCAACTTGGAGATTGGCTTTGGGTACATATGCATGAGGAGCGGTTTCCAGTGCAAAGATGATCTAAGCTACTTTCAAAAGGAGACAGACCTTTTCAAATATTGGAAATGATTAATGATAACTCTTATAAATTGGACCTTCCTAGTAAATATAACATTAGTTTCGGTTTTAATATGGCTGACTTGTCTCCTTATGATATAGGTGACAATTTGAGGACAAAACACGGACAAAACACCTTAAAAAGGGAGGGAATGATGTGATCTCTAGAACGTTAATTGGGTAAAACAACAAGCTGCCCATTTTCACACCATTTGGGTCATATTTTGATGAGACTCCAAGAGATAGGAGGCAAGATATTTCTAATGATCCAATTAAAATTCCTATTGGGCTTATGACGTAGGCTAGAGTTAAGAAATTCAAGGAAGCACTTGTGGGCTTGATCCAGCAAGTTTGGGTCGAACATGACAAGACCAATCCTTATTTGACCCCTGATAAAAACTCAAGCCCATGCAACATTTTGCATGTGGAATTTTAAGGCCCAACTGTCCTTATAACACCTCTAATCCATCTCCATAATCGGGTTAAGGTTACAGAGTGTTCAGTAAAAGTCATAACACTTAATGACAATTAATCATTCAAATCCCAAATTAAAACTCAAATATTCAAATTCAAATTTCATTTCATAGCACAATCATAATTACGGGCCTTAAACCGAGCTTACAAGGCCCTACAAATAATTTGGGAACAATTAGGGACCAATTTGAAACAAAATATAAAGTTTTATAAAAAATATAAAAATTTTAAACATAGGGTTCACACAGCTGTGTGGCCAAGCCGTGTGATACAGGGACATGGCCGTGTGGCCAACTGTTTAGCTTTCGAAATAATTTCATATAGCCGTGTCACAGGCCATCTACTAGACTGTGTTCAATTTGATGTTGGGTCACACGATTGCGTCACAGGTCGTGCCCTAGACCATGTTACATACTGATTTGAAACACACGAACATGTAAAGAGACTATGTGTAGCACACGATCGTATGGCAACCCGTGGCCCAGGCGTGTGCCCCTATTTGTGCCTTCAAATGCAAGTTTACCAATTCATGTTTACTTGGACATCAAACAACTCATTTGCCAGCAATTAAACCTACTCAAAACACGATCAAATCGACTGAAACATGTCAAAAACATCCAACCTAAGTGTCGAACCAATGTGCCCACATTGACACCATAATTCAATAAACAAATACATCCACAAAACATACCACAACAAGTTACAGTCAAGCTTATAAGTTCATACTAAAAACACATACCATAGTTATCATTTCATTTTTGTCCATTCACAACCAATATACCATTTCTCAACTACTTTTAAGAGTTTATACCAACTAGCCAAAACATAGTTATTTCAAATTTCATATTAAAACCAAAAGCAACTATACAAGAAAGCTATTATCAGGTTTAAACAACTTTACGCCAACCTATTATGAAAAGCTCCACACCATATTTAGATTTTCATACCAAACCTTGAACTAGCACATTATTAACTAAAGCATATATTCCTCGCACAAGTATGGAACATACCACTTGTAATATGTACTTAAAACATATACAAGATACTCCTATTGCATACCACATATCTCAAAATTAAACGTTTTCAAAATCTACCAAAAAGAATCTGAATAGTGTGATATTTGCGTTGATCCAATCGCCCTATTCCGCAAAATGTTATCTACATGAAACAGGAAAATGACACGAGTAAGCTTTAATAAGCTTAGTTAGTTCACAGGTTAAAACTATAAAACTTACCGAATAAACATAATATGTAACACCCGTTTCGATACGTCACGGAGTCGGACACGAGGGTTCTCGACCAACTCTCATGTGTCACATGACTATTTTTAACATTTCCGACAAGCTGGCAGATGCGTCACTGTCACCTTAAAATCATATCTCGAGTTCCAGAACTCGAAAACCCGTTCCGTAAATTTTCCCCGAATTTAGACTCATATATCCATCCGTGGATTTAATTCTAGAATTTTTGTCAGGCAAATTGGTACAGTTTATTAGTTAAAGTCACCCCTGTTTCAGGGTTCGACTACACTGACCTTTGCGCATTACGACCTGGATATCTTCTCGTACAGAGCTTCAATGCTCATGCCGTTTGTTTCTAATGAAACTAGACTCAAAGGGGAATCTATACATGTAAGGTAAGACTTCTAATTGTTTCTGGATAATTTATGGTAAATTTTCAAAGTCGAAACAGAGGATCCAGAAACCGTTCTGTCCCTGTCTCACGAAATCTTGAATATCTCTTAAATTACAGCTCATATGGTCATTTCGTTTCGTCCATATGAAAATAGACCCATCAAGCTTCGATTACATAATTTTTTTTTAGCATTTAATTCCACTTCTACTATTTTTAGTGATTTTTCGATCTCACATCACCGCTGCTGTCCGCAATAGCCATCGCAGAGACTATGCCAATTTCATGAATCTTTCCTTGGCCTTACTAATCATCCATCATACATGACACAAATTATTGCCACCTTGTCAAAATTAAGGTTTCTAAGACTCGTGGCTATAGGTTTTAGCATCCCACTCAACCGACCACATAGGCCATTTTCACATGGCTTAAAGTTTACAACCCAAAATTCAACAAAACAAAATAGCCTATACATGCCAAATGTTCTCCTAGATCGACTAAGAAGACAATACCAAGATTGCTCGCGGTGTGATGACTTCGATTGACGGTTCCGAGCACACAAAGGAGACGAGTCCAAGGGACCTAAAATGGGTGACAAGAAAACACCGAGTGAGTTTATAACTCGAGAAGTCATAAGCACTTCATAATTATCCATAAGCAAAATTCATCACAAAGTGAATCAATGAAACGAGGCTAAGTGTTTCATCCATACCGAACTATACCATAGTTCCTTAGACCTTTCGGTTCAATCTCATACATTCACATTTCATATACTAATCAATAGGATATTTAAGGCATTTTTATACTTCAACTCATTTTCACCACAATCATACAATTTCCATCATCACATAGTTTTAAAGCTTACCAAGCCCAACCCCGAGCATGAACATAGTGCCTATTCGCCATGAGCTCAAGGTACTTACCCGATCCGCTGTCCGTGATCAACTTGATAATGTCGCACACTCAGTGCCAATAGTGATGCAAAAGCATATAGTGAGTCCGCACACTTAGTGCTATCTAATCAGCTCGCACACTTAGTGCTACATAATCAAATTCGCACACTTAGTGCTGTACAAATTTTAAACCCGCACACTTAGTGCCAATCTTGTCACCGTGTCCATTTATACCCGCACACTTAGTGCCGAGACCAAACACTTTACGCATTTACTACCTTTGTACATTCAAAAATGTCATCATTCCATACACATACATTTCCATTTACACATCAACTCATTAAACACAATTGCATATATATTATGATCATTTAAATCAATACCAAATATATGCTTAATGACTTACCTTATATTGGATGAAACGATTTCCAATCGGCTACTCGATTATCTTTGCTTTGCCTTTGTTTGATTCTCCCCCTTTGATGTCTTAATCTAGAATAAATACATTTAGTAGTTAAATTTTCTTGCTGGATACTTATATGTATAATTTAATGGTTTTCACTCCATTTCACAACTATCCTTGTTCAAAATATCAAAACCTCAACCAACATTCAATTAATGCTTCAAGGCCGAATGTATTATCACTATTAAGGTAACCTAGTCTCAAGTATTTTTTTATTCTAATGTACAACATCATGAATCAACTCAACCGAATTATCTCTATCACCCGAACTACATGGAAATGTCTAGCTTTGGACAGCATTGAATTTTCAGATGAGACATGCATTAAACTTAACCGAATTTGTCATAAAATTTACAACATTGGACAGCATGTAAAAGCAAATTAAGGCAGCATAATAAGATAGTCACAATTGCACACGTCAACACATATTTGAGCGACCATACCACACCATTTACTTCACCATTTAGCCACGGTTTCAGGAGCAAATTAATCCACACTCACCAAACAAAACTATCAAAATCTTACATGCATGTCGCATGCAACAACAATCTCAAGCATCGCAACACTTAAAACCGAACACTTAGGAAGAAATATAAAATATTTGCAAAGAATGACCAAAAATTCCTCCAAGATGGAAATCACCTATTTGGTTTGCTCTATTGTATTTCTCTATTATTGCTTCCTCTTCTTCCTCTAGTTACAACAATTGCAAAAGAAAGAAAACATGAACACTCCTTCTTCTTCTCAAGTCATGGTAATTGTAACAAAATGAGAAAGGATGAACAACAAAGATTTTTCTTTCTTTTTCCTCAACTCACTGCAATGGGGGACATTCATCATTCTCTTTTTTTTTTTTCATTTCTTTACTACTAGCTTTCTATTTTATTGTTTCCTACATACATCACTAGCCTAACATGTTGGAAACATGTTTCCCTGCCCATCACTCTTGTCATGGCCGCCACTATGCTTGTATTTAGGAAATTTGACATGCAAATCCCTTATTTTCACAACATGCATTATTAGGCCACTTTGCAATTTGCCTAGCACATTTCTAAATTTTCTCATATGAGTCCTACTAACTGAATTCACATAAAATCGACTAAATCGAAGTTTGAAACTTCATACATCCATATTTACACAGTTTAGACAATAAATACCATGTTCAAACAATTTGGTGACTCGGTTTAGCGGTCCCAAAACCGCTTTTCGACTAGGGTTGTTTTAAGGCTGTCACAACTCTCCCCCTCTTTAGAAATTTTCGTCCCCAAAAATCTTACCGGTAAATAGGTTTGGGTATCGCTCTTTCATAGATTTCTCGGGTTCCCAAGTAGCTTCTTCTATCCCGTGTTTGAGCCATAACACTTTCACTAGCGGAACCCTTTTGTTTTGCAACTCTTTCACTTCACGTGCTAGGATACAAATCGGTTCTTCTTCATAGCTCATATTGGCTTGAATTTCAACTTCTGATGGAGTGATTACGTGCGACGGGTCGGACCTATACCGTCGAAGCATCGAGACATGGAAAACGTTGTGAATCTTTTCAAGTTCAGGGGGTAAAATTAATCGGTACGCTACTGGCCCAACTCGTTCGGACACTTCATACGGACTGATGAACCTCGGACTCAATTTGCCCTTACGGCCAAATCTAAGCACCTTCTTCTAGGGTGAGACTTTGAGAAATACTTTGTCTCCAACTTGATATTCAATGTCTTTTCTTTTCAAATCCGCATACGACTTTTTGAATTATCTTGTTATGCAACATCTCGATGTAAATCTTGGGTCTCTATCCGACACGATAGAAGTAGGTACCCCATGCAATCCAACAATTTGGGAGATGTATAATTCTGCCAATTTATCGAGCGAAAAATCCGTATGGGGATAAAGTGAGCCGACTTAGTCGATCTATCCACAACAACCCAAATCGCATCTTTCTTACTTGCCGACACTGGTAATCCAGATACAAAATCCATCGTCACTCGATCCCATTTCCATTCAGGTATCATGATTGGTCAAGTAATCCCGATGGCACTTGATGTTCCGCTTTCACTTGTTGACATATCGACACCTTGAAACAAATTCGAAATGTCTCGTTTCATACCGGCCACCAAAATTGGCGTTTGGTCATTGTACATTTTAGTACTACCGGGTGGACCGACATTCGACTCTGTGAGCCTCGCCCGAATCTTCAAACAAGTCCGAATCCTTGGAATACATAATCGACCCTTGAACGTCAAGCAATCATTGTCGTCAATCTGAAATTCGATTCCTCATTCAAGCACATTCGACTCGTTTAGCGACCAATTCAGCGTCGACCTTCTGAGATTCAAGTATTTGATGAATCAATAACGGTTTGGCCTCTAATTCGACTACTAGCACCTCATCGGGTGAAACGGATAGGTGAGCATCCATCGCTCTCAAAGCAAACAGTGCTTTGCGACTTAAAGCATCAGCCACCACGTTGGCCTTTCCCGGGTGATAATCAATGATAAGTTCATAGTCTTTCAACAACTCAAGCCAACGTCTTTGTCGCAGGTTTAGATCTCTTTGAGTCATCAAATATTTAAGACTCTTGTGGTCCGAATAAATATGACACTTTTCTCCAAACAAATAATGTCGCCATATTTTTAAGGCAAACACTATGGCTGCTAATTCAAGGTCATGGGTCGGATAGTTTCTCTCATGCGGCTTTAGTTGTCTCGACGCGTAAGCCACAACTCGACCTTCTTGCATCAACACACAACCCAGCCCAAGCAAGGATGCGTCACTATAGATGACAAACTCTTTCTTGGGACTCACTGTACTAGCACCTGGGGCCTCGATTAAACAGGTTTTAGTCGATCGAAACTTTCTTGACAAATGTTCCACCACTCGAACTTAACATCTTTTGGAGTAGTTTCGTCATCGGTGCAGCTATCATCGAAAAACCTTTCACAAATCGTCGATAGTATCCGCAAGCCCCAAAAGCTCCTAACTTCGGTAACATTCCTTGGAGGTTTCCAATCGACTATGGTCAAATTTTGTTCGGGTCCACTCGACACCGATGCGGACACCACGTGCCCCAAAAGCTAACCTCTCTCAACCAAAATTCACATTCTTGAACTTTGCGATAATCGCTTATCTCGTAAAATTTGCAACACTAGCCTCAGGTGTTCAGCATGTTCAGTTTCATCTCTCGAATAGACCAAAATGTCATCGATAAACACAACTACGAACCGATCCAAGTATGGCCTGAAAATTCTATTCATTAAATCCATAAATACCGTAGGGGCATTAGTGAGCCCAAACGGCATCACTAAGAATTCGTAGTGACCGTACCTCGTTCTAAAAGCAGTTTTGGGTATGTCCGATTCTCGAACCCTCAACTGATAGTAACCCGATCTCAAATCTATCTTTGAAAACACTGAGGCTCCCTTTAATTGATCAAACAAATCGTCAATTCGTGGCAACGGATATTTATTCTTTATCGTCACTTTATTCAACTGACGATAGTCGATGCACAATCTCATGGTTCCATCCTTCTTCTTCACAAACAATACTGGTGCGCCCCATGGAGAAAAGCTCGGTCGAGCGAAACCTCTATCCGTCAATTCTTGCAATTGAACCTTCAATTCCTTTAATTCCATTAATGCCATACGATACGGGGCTATTGAGATCGGCGTAGTACCCGGTACAACTTCGATGTCGAATTCCACTTCTCGAATCGGTGGCAATCCCGGTAACTCCTCAGGAAAAACATCTGAATACTCACAAACCACTGGTACTGATTCAAGTTTCCTTTCCGTCTCTTTACTCTCAAACACATACGCAAGGTATGTTTCACACCCCTTTTTCACATATCTCCGAGCGGTCATAGAAGATATTATCGCTGGCACTCCTTTTAAATCAGTAGACTCGACTCGGACTACCTCATTATTTATACTCCTCATATCAATGGTTTTCCTTTTGCGGTCCACCATTTGCATCATGTACTGATCACCAATCCATACCAAGAATAACATCAAATTCATCAAATGGTAGAAGCATCGATCGGTAGGAAAACAGATTCTCGAATTATTAGGGACATCTCTTGCACACTTTATCAACGAGTGCGTATTGACCCAAAGGGTTTGACACTCGATTACGAACTCAAGAGACTCAACGGTAGAGTCTTCTTGGATGCTAAGGTTTCACATACATATGAATGAGTAGAGCCGTGGTCAATCAATGCAATCACACTAGTATCAAAGAGAGTAAAAGTACCAAGTGATAACGTCGGGGAGGATGCCTCCTCTCGTGCACGGATGGCATATGCTCTAGCAGAGCACGGTCTCGGATCGAACAACCGTATCAGAGGCTCCTCTCTGATTACCACCCCTACCTCCAGAAATCGTCGGGGGCCTACCTCTATCCGTCGTTCCACTAGGTCTTGCACCTTGCATCTTATTCTTCTCATCTAGCTCCGTGCAATCTCTAATGAAGTGGTCTTTCGAACCGCATCCATAACAGCCCCATAATGCAGACTTACCCCAACATTCACCTAGGTGTCGTCTTCCACATTGGGGGCATTCTAGTTTCTCTTGACGATTATT
Organism: Gossypium arboreum; assembly: GCF_025698485.1. NCBI lineage: Eukaryota > Viridiplantae > Streptophyta > Magnoliopsida > Malvales > Malvaceae > Gossypium > Gossypium arboreum. The sequence continues at coordinate 46,855,734 of NC_069074.1, read as the reverse complement.
GCCCACACTAGCTACCGAAGTAGCTCGGGAGTCCGTCAATGGTCGGGCTCTGATAGAAATTCCCGCAGTCGCCCTCGACTTACTAGTGTCCTCCCTGAACTTCTTTACAGCCGAGAACGGAGCTTTACTCGTCGATCTTTTACGATAATATCTTGCTTCAAATTCAGCCTTCTTCTTCTCCTTTCCAAGTTCTTCCGCCTTGCAGGCTCGTTCGACTAGTGTTACGAACTCCTTTATCTCCAAAATACCCACTAGTAGCTTTAAATCTTTATTCAATCCTTCTTCAAATCTTTTGCACATAGCAACCTCATCAGCCACACACTCCCGAGCATACCGACTAAGTCTTACGAACTCATGTTCGTATTCAGATACTGTCATACGGCCTTGCTTGAGCTCCAAGAATTCTTTACGCTTTTGATCGATGAACCGTTGACTAATATATTTCTTCCGAAATTCCGTTTGAAAGAAATCCCAAGTAACTTGTTCCTTTGGGACTATGGAAATTAAGGTCCTCCACCAATAGTAGGCTGAGTCTCGCAACAAGGATATAGCACACTTAAGACATTCATCGGGTGTGCATGACAGTTCATCAAACACTCGAATGGTGTTATCAAGCCAGAACTCAGCGCTTTCGGCATCATCAGTGACTATGGCCTTGAACTCCTCGGCCCCGCGCTTCCTAATCAAGTCCACAGGTGGTTTACTCAGCCTCACAGGATCAGTAACTGAAGGCATTGCGGGCTCTTGGGGTGGAGTATTTAAATTCGGGAATGGTTGGAGCCGGATTGGTTCGGGCATATTGCGCGACCCACTCATTCATCATGGTGAAGAAGGCTTGTTTCGCCCCTTCATCTTGATTATTCGCAGATGACTGAGGCTCAACCGGCGGTGTCCCTTGCGCAGGAGCAGCCGCTACACTTTCAACGTCATCCGCCAAGGGTCTCTCTACCCCGGGTTCCATTTGCTAATCAAAACAAAAATTTCAACCGTCAGAAGTCATCACATTATTAAGCACTAACATTTTGGCATGTATAGCTAGACTCACACGCGCTATGGTAGTCCTAGAACCGACTAAACCATAGCTCTGATACCAATAAAATTGTAACACCCCATTCTCGATACCGTCGCCGGAGTCGGACACGAGGGGTTCTCAGACCAACTCTCATGTGTCACACAGACTATTTTTAACATTTCCAGACAAGCTGGCAGACTGCATCACTGTCACCTTAAAAATCATATCTCGAGTTCCAGAACTCGAAAACCCATTCCGTAAATTTTTCCCGAATTTAGACTCATATATCCATCCATGGATTTATTTCTAGAATTTTTTGTTGGACCAATTGGTACAGTTTATTAGTTAAAGTCACCCCTGTTTCAGGGTTCGACTACACTGAACTTTGCGCATTACGACCTGGATATCTTCTCGTACAGAGCTTCAATGCTCATGACGTTTATTTCTAATGAAACTAGACTCAAAGGGGAATCTATACATGTAAGGCATGACTTCTAATTGTTTCTAGATAATTTATGGTAAATTTTCAAAGTCGAAATAGAGGATCCATAAACCGTTCTGTCCCTGTCTCACGAAATCTTGAATATCTCTTAAATTACAGCTCATATGGTCGTTTCGTTTCGTCCATATGAAAATAGACCCATCAAGCTTTGATTATATAATTTTTTTTTAGCATTTAATTCCACTTCTACTATTTTTAATGATTTTTCGATCTCACATCACTACTGCTGTCCGCAACAGTTACTGCAGTAGACTATGCCAATTTCATGAATCTTTCCTTGGCCTTACTAATCATCCATCATACATGACACAAATTATGGCCACCTTGTCAAAATTAAGGTTTCTAAGACTCGTGGCTATAGGTTTTAGCATCCCACTCAACCGACCACATAGGCCATTTTCACATGGCTTAAAGTTTACAACCCAAAATTCAACAAAACAAAATAGCCTATACATGCCAAATGTTCTCCTAGATCGACTAAGAAGACAATATCGAAGATTGCTCGCCGGTGTGATGACTTCGTTGACGGTTCCGAGCACACAAAAGGAGACGAGTCCAAGGGACCTAAAATGGGTGACAAGAAAACACCGAGTGAGTTTATAACTCAGTAAGTCATAAGCACTTCATAATTATCCATAAGCAAAATTCATCACAAAGTGAATTAATGAAACGAGGCTAAGTGTTTCATCCATACCGAACTATACCATAGTTCCTTAGACCTTTCAGTTCAATCTCATACATTCACATTTCATATACTAATCAATAGGATATTTAAGGCATTTTTATACTTCAACTCATTTTCACCACAATCATACAATTTCCATCATCACATAGTTTTAAAGCTTACCAAGCCCAACCCCAAGCATGAACATAGTGCCTATTCGCCATGAGCTCAAGGTACTTACCCGATCCGCTGTCCGTGATCAACTCGATAATGTTGCACACTCAGTGCCAATAGTGATGCAAAAGCATATAGTGAGTCCGCACACTTAGTGCTATATAATCAGCTCGCACACTTAGTGCTACATAATCAAATTCGCACACTTAGTGCTGTACAAATTTTAAACCCGCACACTTAGTGCCAATCTTGTCACCGTGTCCATTTATACCCGCACACTTAGTGCCGAGACCAAACACTTTACGCATTTTACTACCTTTATACATTTGACAATGTCATCATTCCATACACATACGTTTCCATTTACACATCAACTCATTAAACACAATTGCATATATATTATGATCATTTAAATCAATACCAAATATATGCTTAATGACTTACCTTATATTGGATGAAACGATTTCCAATCGGCTACTCGATTATCTTTGCTTTGCCTTTGTTTGATTCTCCCCCTTTGATGTCTTGATCTAGAATAAATACATTTAGTAGTTAAATTTTCTTGCTGGATACTTATATGTATAATTTAATGGTTTTCACTCCATTTCACAACTATCCTTGTTCAAAATATCAAAACCTCAACCAACATTCAATTAATGCTTCAAGGCCAAATGTATTATCACTATTAAGGTAACCTAGTCTCAAGTATTTTTTTATTCTAATGTACAACATCATGAATCAACTCAACCGAATTATCTCTATCACCCGAACTACATGGAAATGTCCAGCTTTGGACAGCATTGAATTTTCAGATGAGACATGCATTAAACTTAACTGAATTTGTCATAAAATTTACAACATTGGACAGCATGTAAAAGCAAATTAAGGCAGCATAATAAGATAGTCACAATTGCACACGTCAACACATATTTGAGCAGCCATACCACACCATTTACTTCACCATTTAGCCACGGTTTCAGAGCAAATTAATCCACACTCACCAAACAAAACTATCAAAATCTTACATGCATGTCGCATGCAACAACAATCTCAAGCATCGCAACACTTAAAACCGAACAGCTTAGAAAGAAATATAAAATATTTGCAAAGAACTCGATCGAAAATTCCTCCAAGATGGAAATCACCTATTTGGTTTGCTCTATTGTATTTCTCTATTATTGCTTCCTCTTTTCCTCTAGTTACAACAATTGCAAAAGAAAGAAAACATGAACACTCCTTCTTCTTCTCAAGTCATGGTAATTGTAACAAAAATGAGAAAGGATGAACAACAAAGATTTTTCTTTCTTTTCCTCAACTCACAAAGAATTGGGGACATTCACCATTCTCTTCTTTTTTTTTTCATTTCTTTACTACTAGCTTTCTATTTTATTGTTTCCTACATACATCACTAGCCTAACATGTTGGAAACATGTTTCCTTGCCCATCACTCTTGTCATGGCCGCCACTATGCTTGTATTTAGGGAAATTTGACATGCAAATCCCTTATTTTCACAACATGCATTATTAGGCCACTTTGCAATTTGCCTAGCACATTTCTAAATTTTCTCATATGAGTCCTACTAACTGAATTCACATGAAATCGACTAAATCGAAGTTTGAAACTTCATACATCCATATTTACACAGTTTAGACAATAAATACCATGTTCAAACAATTTGGTGACTCGGTTTAGCGGTCCCGAAACCGCTTTCCGACTAGGGTTGTTTTAAGGCTGTCACATAATAAATCATTTAATAACAATGTTAATAAACATTAGTCCTATCAATCACAATCAATCAATAGTGAGTTATACAAATAGACAAGTTGTATAATCCGTTCAATCATACAAATTCAATCAATATCAAGTCACGATATACTATCGGAAATCAAGCAAACATTTATTCAATTCAATACTTAAGTCATTTGACCATTTAAAATCTACTGATGAATGATATAACAGATATGGATATGCGGTTATCCACCGAAACACACCAAAATGCTCCAACGAGCCAAACCAACTGAGAACTCACCTTGGCACAAAGTGCCTAGTCCATTGGCTAACATCCCTCCAAAAATACACCTCGGCACCAAGTGCCAAGCTTGAAGGCTTTACATTCGCCCCCAATAACAAGCAAGAAACACTATAAATATAACACGATAGTTTGCAACAAATGCTGGACTTCGGTATATTCAGTGGATAGGAATAAATTAGGAATCATCATCTCATCTCAAGTCAGACCCATACAATGCGCAATATAACCTATTGACATGCCAATTATATCCTATCCTATGTTCATCTGAGTTCGATATACAAAACCGCATAATATCTTACGATTCAGTTACTTTTATCACCTTGAATCATCTTTATGATTATTTCATTAAAGATATATAAGTATTCACAAATCATAATTCACAAGTCAATAAAATATTGCAAATTATGCTAGATTAAACTGTATGAACTTACTGAGGCTAAACAACAAATATGACAATATCAAGGGTTAATCAGTAATTTTCTCTTTTCTGCAATTACCTATCGGTTCTTGATCTATAAACTAGTTTATTTCAATTTACTAGCCACAATTTCATATAATATTCAATTTTGTAAAAAACCCTTCCCATTTACAATTTTTCATAATTGCCCTAAACTTTTACACTTTATTCAATTTAGTCCTTAATATTAAAACGAGTCTCTTTTCACAATTAATTCATAAAACCGATTTTTACCGAACCTTTAACCATATAAAAACAACCTGTAAATTCTAAAAATTTCAATACAACCCTTCCAAATTTCACATGCTTTTAATTAAATCCTTTAACTTAAAAACTATACAAATTACTTTACAAACTAACTCAAATCACCACCAAAGCTCAAACCCAAGCATGCACGTCAAGAAAAATAAAAGAACATCAATGGAAAAATTTATAAACTTTAACAGTATTTCAAAATAATTCCTGGACTAGATAAATCAAGTTACGGCGATCTCGAAAACATAAAATTTACAAGAAACCAATAAAAATAACACTTATATATATGAATATATACTTGGTCGAAATTCAAACTTCTCTAATGGAGTTCTTCCTTCTATTTTGGTGAAGAAAAAAAAAGAAAAGAAAATAAAATAAAACAAAGATGATACTTACCCACTTTTACTTTTGTTTTATTATTAATCATAACATTTTAATTAAATTATAACATATATTTACTACTTAACTTAATGAAAGCCCACCACTAATATACCTATGACTAAATTTCCATATAAAACCCTTATACCTTGACTTATACTCAATTAACCTAATTAACCTTTTAACAAATGATTTTTGTAAATTTTACAATTTGTTTTTTTTTAATTAGTTATCAAATCACTAAAATTTTTGATCAAGCTTCAATATATTTATATAGTAACTCTGTAAATATTTAATAAAAATATTTACAATTTTAGTTTACAAAATGAGATCTCGATACCTTATTTTTCAAAACCACTTGACGTTAACTAATCATTCAATTAGTAAAAATTATCATATCAAAATTCTACATAATACCATATTTGACTCGTAAATATTAAACAGTAGTATTTATGGACTCACTCGTCGAGTTTATAGTCCTGAACCACAATTTCCGACACCACTAAAAAACAGGTTGTTACAGTCCATTTAGTTTATTTAATTCCACAGCTTTTAAATATTTAAGCTTTGATGTACACTAATATATTTGTAAATTTATAACACACAAATATTAAATCTATACTAATATATAATATTTTAATGTAAATATTCTTTTAGTCGAAACCAAGGTATCCACTACTGGTAGTAGTGACTAATCTCTTCGCCACAAGTTCTATCCAAAGAGGTAAACAGCTGAGCATGAAATGTGCTTCATTCCCATGAGTGATTTTCGAACCTCCAATCACATGGTTAAGAGGTTAGGTGAGCAATCAGTACACCACACCTCGTGGTTACTATAATGTAAATATTAAAAAAATGTTATATAACCTAAATATAAAATTGTAATAAATGAAAAGTATATAAAATTATTAAATATTAAATTTAAAATATAAATATTTTTAAAAAATTAAAATATATGGAGGGCCTAAAATGAACTTAAATTTACAAATATGAACAAATTTGGATAAAAGTTTAGACACATATTTCAGGCTGAGTTGGGTCGGACCTAGTCCATGAACACCTTTAGTGTCAGATGTGTGGTCTCATTAGTGCGGGCTAGTGAAATCTTAAGCTCGTAAGTGTCTTAACTCACAAAGTGTTCTCTTTAGTCAAAGGTGTTGACTTATGGGTCTTGTTCTCATTAGGTAAGCTTGTAAGATATAAGAATAACAAATTATAGCATTTAAGAATATTTAAATATTTTATTTTATTTTATTATGAAAATTTTATATATTATTTATAAATATAATATTTTTATACTCGATTTTTTTATCGTTGGATCGAACCAAGTTTGGATAACAAAAAACTCATGCAAAGTCCAATTTAACTCGTAAAGGCTATAGATATTTTTTAAAATATTAATAAATTAATTTTATAATTTTAAATATATTTTATAATAAAAATAAAAATAATATTTTATAAATTTTTGCCCGTAACATTCTATTATTAGTTTAAATATATAATAGCATAGTTTCTACGAGGTTGATTATTTGTTTGTGTCAAATTATGGAATAAAAATGTGAAGATTAAAATATGTTTTAAATCTTTATGCACTTTATATATTTGAAATTTAGTCCTCTACTTTTATTTTCAAGAATGTAATCCCTCAACTATTTTAATTTAAAATTCAAGTTCAGTTTTTATCACAATTAAAATTCTTCTATTAAATTTACTGGATTGTATTTTGAAATTAAAAAAATTCACTTGATAGTCATGCAACAAAAAAAAATATTGAAAATTATTATTAGAATTTTTTTCTTAAAACATCCGTTTGAATTTATCAGGATAAAATATTTTTTGTTGTAGTGTTTTTAAGAAAAATTGACATCAATATTTGATTGAAATGAGTAACAATACTAACTATTGACATTATAAAGTAGATGAACCAAATTATATAAAATTAAAACATATATATTAAATATTAAGTTTCAACATAGTATAAGAGCCAAAATTGAAATTTCACCATTATTTTATAATGTAAAAAAACGATACTCAATAGAAATGGGAAGCCACTTGTCAATCTCTAATATTCTTAAAACATTCAAATTATATACATGAAATATTTTAATAAAAAGTTAATCATATTAACTATTTAGACTAATTAATAATATTATAAAAATATAGGGATCAAATTTTGTTAAAAATTAAAGTACAAAGATTAAATCACAAATTTAAACATAATAAAAAGACCAAAATTAAAATTTAACCACTTATCTATAATGCAAAAAAAAAAAAAACACCCTGAAGTTCCATGTGTCAATAGAAGGATCTTCCTTGTATATATAGTCTACATATATATATATATATATATATATATATATATATTTATACTCTTATTTGAATCTTTATCTAAGATGGTGCCACAATTTAATTAGATGTAGACTCAGTTAAAGAAATTACGAAAATATTTTTCATAATTAAAATAATTTACATTATTTGATGGTATTTTAATACTTTATTTAAAATAAATAACTTGTATATGGTGGCATTTAAGCTCATGACGTTTGCATCGATAAGACTTTAATTTTACCACTCAATCAATGTTTTATCTTGAAACGTTTAGTACCTTTTAATTTAATATTGCACATATTTCATTTGCTATTACTATTAATTAATTTTAAATTATCGTCTTCTTTATTTATTATATATTGTTTTTAAATACACTCTTTATTTCGACCCTTTAGCTACATTTGCAATTTCGCAGTTATTTATAATTACATTTATAGTTATGATTACTTGAACATGAATTCATTTGAAATATAGGTAAAATTTTATGTTTGGACTTAATCCATTTATATAAGAATATTTTCAGATTAGTTTTTTTTAATGAAAAATTTGCCTCCTTTCAAAAATTATAAAATTAATAGTAAAAACAAATTTCTTTGAATGAATATTCTTATTATAAGTTTTGATTTTAACATAATGCTTCCTCAACCCATAAATGGGAGGATAATGTGCTTTAACACACTTAAACTTATATCCTCTTATATTGACAATAATACTCATACTAATTGAACTAAAACTCAATTAGTAAGTATAGAAGTTTTGAAAGAGAGGAATATATTTGTAAAGTGAGTGAGATATACATTCAAACTATTGATAAATAAACAAATCTATTCTATACCACCTAAAACGCCTTTTAAACAATACCATCCATTCATTGGTGAGGGAATATAAAATTTTAGGCAATAGATATTATTGTAGCTTAAAATGTTTAATTTATTATATATTTAATTGATAATTTTATATAATTCACAAATTATTCATAAGCATTTTATACACTTAAATGCCTTTCAACTTATAACAATAATAGTCCATCAATAAAGTTACACTAATCTTCAATTTCAACTTTTCTTGTTACATATTGGTACTTAAAATTATTTTGTTACCCAGTTTAACCATTTTTAATAGTATTAAAACAAGTAAAAGCATTGATCCACCATTGAGTGGTGTTCAATGACATTAACCACTATTAATTGTGCATTTTATCAACGGTTAACTATCTACGTGATGCTATAAGAACACGCCTCGTCATTTTTTTTTTTGCTTTTTAAATATTATATATAATATGCTGTTAAGAAATCATATATAATATATAAAAATTCAAAAACAGTTTTAAAAATTTAAAATATAAATATAATTTTTTAAAAAATATTATATAAAAATTGAATTTTTTAAAAATTATATAAAATCAAAATATTATATAAAGATTGAAAATTTTAAAATTATTAAAATATATATAAATTTTATTTTTTCAAAACTCTAAATTCTAAAATTCAAAAATATATCTAAATTTCTAAAATTTAAAACTTTATATATATTTTTGATCAACTTTGTCTATTTTAGAAATTTAGATATATTATTTTGAATTTTAGAATTTAGAGTTTTGAAAAAAAATTATGACCAATTTTTAGAATATATATTTTTGAAAATTAAGTTTTTTTTCAATTTTTAAAAGTTAAATATATATTTTTAATTTTTATAACTTTTTCAATTTTATATAATATTTTGATTTTTTAATTTGTATTTATATATATAAAAGGGTAAGATCAAAAGAGTGTAAAAAGGTAACACTTTTAAGTTTTTGACCAACCTCCTTTAATTTAAGAGTTTACAATTTTGTTTTTATTTTAAAGATCTCTTGCTGCTTCTGGTTTTTTTTTTTTTTTTTTTTGTCAGCTTAAGAAAGTGAAAGATACCTACACCCATTTCTTAAATTCATCAGATGACTACATTACCTATATTGGAGAAGAGGTCGTATAAGGTTATTCTTATAGTAAGGGGTGACGGAGTGAGAAATGATAATGAGGTATGGTGGTTCTTATGTTGTTAATAAATAAAAATAAAACTACTTTAGATTAATTATAGAGAGGTTTCTAATTTTAGTCAACAGTTAAAAAAATGTCACGTCAACAATTCGTTAGTGGATTAATGAAATTTTTAACGACTATGACCAATTCGATCAATTATTTTAATTAGAGTGACTAAATTAATAAAAAAAAATTAGAGTGACTAAAATAGAAACAACGCTATTTTAAAGCGACATGCGGTGTAGTTTACCTTATTAAAAAACAAAAAAAAAGGTGGCATGATACGTTCTAATAGCACAACGTGGATGGCCAACATTAGTCAATAGTGGTCAACATCAATAAATGGTGTTCAACGTTTGGCCAATGGTGGGTCAATATTTTTATTTTAAATGAACTTAAGTGTCATGTGACACATTGTGATTGGTTGAAAGGTGTCACATCTTATTAGCCCCATGTAGCAACCAATTTTTTAGTACCGTTACACAAAATGGGTTAAACTGTGTAGTAAAATGATAATTTAAGTATCAATATAGAACAAAAAAATTTTACATACAAAATGAAAAAAACATCCTTTGAAGGTAAAATTGAGCATTAAGTCTTTAAAATATAATAATATTAACATTATAAATTTAATATAATCTGATTTGATCATTAGAAGTCAACATTCAATTTAAACTTAAATTGATTATACTCAACTTATTTAAATTTAAAAAAAATAGTGAAATAAATAACTTAAATTACTTGAAATAGTGTAAATCAATAATTCTATTTCTCGAAAAATATGAACTTGAAACTCAACCGGAAAACTTTAAATTTGAAACATGAATGATGCACACTAAAGATCAACCAAAAATGGAAATGCGAGGGATTGAGAAAATAAATGTGAAAAAGGCAAATGGGGGGCGGGCCGACAAAACACGGAACAAGGGAACCAAGTGGGGCCCAGGGTTGATGATTGGGATTGGGAAGGGGAAGCGTCTGTGGGCCCCCACTTGTCTTCTTGTCCTCTCCCCCTCTTCCACCTTGTCCTTCTTCCCATGTTTTGTTATCTCAGTGGACTGCATGTGGGGACCCCCCTTATGCAATATACACTCTCTATTTGTATGCAAGGGTTTTTTTTTTTTTACCAGTTTAGTTTTTCCGCTCTCTATTTATTTTTATTTAATTGTGCTTGAATTCATATTTTTTTATTTTTACAATAATAGTAATATAAATTAAATTAAGATTCAATTAATAACGTAATTTATTTTTAAATATATGGCGATGCAATATATGTGATATTTTTATTCAATTGGATAAATATAATACATAGTTGTGTTTTTAATATGCAAAGGATTAACATAAAAGGTTGAACCCAGGAAAATACACATTTTAGAAAAAATCATAACATGTAATAAAAACTTATTTTGAGGAATATTAATCTCGCATGAAAAAATTGATTTTTTTCTTTTATTAAAATTTTACTATTTTTAAGATTAAAATTTGGTTTTATATATAGTTGAGCTTACTCAAGTTTAAGAATTTTAAATGGTAATTCCAAATAGATTAGACACAAAGCAACTTGAGTCAAGTTTAGTTTGATAATAACCCAATCAAATTCCATATATATTTTCTTAAAGAGAATATTTATTTTATTTATCATTATTCTCAAACATATTATAAAATCCAAAATTAAAATAAAAGCTAGCAAATATATTTTCTTATATTAATTTTAACATTTCAATTAAACTTGTACTATCACCTTGTTTTATATATGCATATAGTTTTTTTTTCTAAATAATTGTTAATAAAATTTAAACTTCAGCTATCAATTTTTTTAATGTTTGTTAGTAGTATTTTTCCTTAAAGTTAGAGAAATAAAGGTAAGTATTTTTTATTATAAATTTTATTATGTTTATTTGAAATTTAAATTGAAAATCTTCACTCTTTTTTTTAATAACTTTTAAAATTTATTTAATTAAGGTTTTGATTGAGAATTATTGTTAAATATAAAGTTTATGATTTAAGGATTATTGTTTGTCTACCAAATCCAAAATGATGTGAGCCAAATTCTGTTTGATGCAACCGTGGTCCATAAATTTATTAGTAATTACATTTTATAGAGATTGTAGATGTATTTTTGATTGATTTTATTTTTAAAGATGCCATTATAATCACAATTATAATTAATATATAGTTATAATCATAATCAATCAAGATATCTTGCATAATGTAATTATTTTTGCAATTAATATATTCATACAACTATAATCAAAATTATTCATTATAATATAAAATTAATGAATTGATAATTAGAATATATTTGAATCATAATAAATTTGGATTATGCTCATATATGGTGGAAATTAAACCAAAATAAAATATAGACGGAGAGTCCACATATGATATAAACATATGGTGGAGTCGAACTTGAGATCTTAAAGTTTTGAGATCTTAATCTTGCCATTTAAGGGCTAGTTTAAAATTGCTTTTGAAAAAGTATTTGTGAAAAAATGATTTTTGAAGAGTTTAATTTAAGATTTAATCCTTTAGCATTGCCGCCAAAAAATATTTTAAGAAGATAAAACTCCATTAAAGACATTATGATGTAAAGTAAAAAAATTCACATTTAAATTATCTTTAAATTTGTTAATATTATAATATATAAAATATAACAATTTAAATTATAATAAAATATAAAATATATTTTATTGTAATTCATTATTAATATTTTGATATATGGAATATAAATTTTAAATATTTTAAGCAACTAATATAAATTATTTGTAAATTTTAATTTAAATATATAAACCATATTTTAGATATTAAAATTACATAAAAAAATAAGCTTACTATATATTTTTGAAAGGTAAATTCATTAATTCATTCAATGAATGGAACCATCCAATCTAGGGAAAAATAACAAACACTCATTGTAGATGATGAAGGACAAGCTCCAACAACACAACAAAGGCTTTAGCCTCAATATCAATAAAACATTATAATACGTTGATAATTGGTTTTGTCACAATTCAAACACAACATATCTGGAGTGATTGCAAGCACTTAATAAAACTGAAGACTTAATAAACAATGGAAAAACAAATAAAAATAAAACATATAAAACTTAAGACAACATAGATCCAAATCGACTTGTGAAATCATTTATTATTCTGAAATATTCTCAAAATAGAAATAAATTAAGAAGCTGACGAAGAGCCACCCACTTTCCAAGAAAAATTACTTGTGGCCAGTGGAGTTTTAGTGATCGAAAAGCATCATTATATGTCAATCACGACTTGAGATGACAACAAATATACCTACAAAATAGATCTGTAAATTGAAAAAGAGAAAAGACATGTGGAGTGAATGAGAAAAGAAAGAAAGAAAGAGTTGGTGGGGGTGGGGAAAAAGGTGGGTGATAACTAGCTCCGTCGTTGGAACAAAATATGATAAGCAAATGGCTTGGAGGAAAAAGAGAAAATTTTTTATATTTTAAAATAAATTCTAAAAAGGAAAATGAAATGAATTTACATTTTGTGATAATAATTGATGACAAATAGATAATTTAACTCAAAGTAATTTTTCAAAATACAAAAGCTAGAAGTTTGAAAAACACTTCAATACGTTTCTATTTGTGATTTATATAGCGTTTTTAGCTTAAAATGTACTTTTCAAATGCAACCTAAGTCAAGGACTACTCATTACCCTTAATTTGTAGTCTTTAAACTTATTAATATATTATATAGATAAAAGGGTTAATGTATATTTTAACTACAGAAGTTACACACTTTTGTTTAGTTAGAATCTAATTCATACCTAAACTTTAATGAGCATGAATAATCTTTGGTTTTCAGGATCCCAAAATTCCAATAGCTTCTCTCTTTTGTTAAGGAAATCGCAAAAGCGAATGGCAACTAAAGATTTTGTACTGACTAATTGACACATTTGAAGAATTTTTTTTACAAATTGAGGGAGGAGAATTATATCAATATGATTTCAACTTTGGTCAATGAGGTGTGAACAAGAGATTTTAAACATTGTTCCTTTATGTTGTTAACGGCATATTTGAATATATCATTTTGTAAAATAGTTATAAAAGTGTTGTATAATTGAGGGAAAAAGAAGTTCAGTAAAGACTTATGTTATATACTTACACAAAAGGGACAAAAGAAATCCAATTTTTTTCTCTAATGAATTTTCTTACCTTTTACTTTCATTGAGGGTCGGGGCTTGAGCGGTGGAGCAAGGCAACATCAACGGAGTTTAGCAATGATGATGGTGATAGTGCGGTGAGAAGAAGAAATGAGGGAATTTTTTAAACAAATATTTTTTAATTTTTAAATGTATTTTATTTATTTAATATTAATAGAAACAATAAATGTAAAATAATTTTAATAGATGTTAAGAATGATAAATCTAATGGAGTTAACCTAAAATCAATAAAAATATCAATTTGATTAATAGTTTTATTTAATCAAATTACGTGAAAGTTATCAAGTTTAAGACATTAACCTAAATAAAATAAACAAACTCTTCCATGTGTGTTTCACTTGTGCTTTCCAAAACACCTTTAAAGGCATAAGTTATATTATATAGATAACTTTTGCTTAGCAAAAGTGCTTTTGAAAATAATGTTTTAACTCAAACGTAAAATTATATTTTATTTGTGTTTATTGAATTTTTCTTTTTTACTTGTTTAGCTTTTTCATTGAATTATTAATTTTTTTATAATTTTATGAAAATATTTATTTTATAATGATTGAATCAGGTCGATAGTTTTACCTATTCCATCACTAGTTCGATTCTTACAACAACAATAATTTATAACTTTTTGGTTTAGAAAATCACTTTTGAGTCAAAATTAAGCTTTTAATTCTCATTTTCATTCAATATATATTTTTTGAATATTTATATTGGGTATACAACTATTTTTCTTTTAAACTCTATTTCAAACATATAACATTATATATACTTGCTTTTGTAATATTTATATTTTAATATCTAAAATATTTTAGATAATAAATAATAAATAATACCATTCCGGACGTCAATAATACTTTTTGATGATGAATAGTAACTTCACGAAAATACGAATGGTTTTTTGGCATCTTCTAAGTAGAGTTGTTCATGGGCTCATCCAAAAATTGGGAAGGTTTGGGTAAAAATATAGGCTCAAAAATTGAATTTGGAAAAAAAAATTTGTATAGAATGCAGGATGAGCCTTAGGTAAGGTCTTTTTGTCCCGGGCCTAGCCTGAATTTGTAAAAAAAACTATTGTTTTGCTGTCATTTCACTATTATGTTACTACTATTTTATTGTTATTTTTTGGATATTGTATGACTGTTGTTTTATTGGTAATTTTCCTACTATTTTTGTAACACTCCAAACCCGGACTAGACGTTATGGCCAAATCTGGAGGTGTCACAAAGAATAGGTTTTATTAACAAAGTTTATACGATAAAACTATTTTAGTTTTTCAACTCTTATTTGCTTATAACCATTGTCAAAACGTTTATTCAATTAATTTTTTTGCCTTAAAACGTGTTTTATAGTGGAAGCGTTGTATTTCAAGAAGGCAGTTTGTATTTTAGAAAACTTTTGTTTTAGTAAAAAACGTGTTTTTAGCGAGTTGTCCAAACAAAATATTAAACAAAAATCCAAATCCCAGAAATTTAATCAACAGTTCGGAGAGCCCAATTACTACAAAACTCCCAGAAATATCCTTTAAGTAAATAAAACCTTTATTTGAATTCTGTTTGTAGACTAATGGTCACCGCAAGACTCTGCCGCACCAATCCATCTAAGTTTATGGATTTCCTTAACAGAATGGATAAACAGAGGTGAGTTTACGTAAACTCAGTGTGTAACCCAACAGAAATAGACATGCAAACGTGCAGAAACCTCACATACAATCAGATACAGTTTCTTGCTCATACCCATTTCAGATACAAATAATAGAGTTAGATATACAAATCAGATAATCAGAATCCTACCCCATCCTCTACACACAAACTCCAACCATCCCATCATACCATGTGTGTAACAGCCTGTTTTTAGTCAAATTAGAACAATGATTTCGGGACCACAAATTTGAATTCGAATTCGAAATAATTATTTTATTATTATTTTAATGTCTATAGCATAATAGTATGTTTGTGTGAAATTTTCATTAAGAAATTTTATTGTTTGAATGGTCAATTTTATAAAAAGGACTAAATTGCGTAAAGTGCAAAAGTGGTGTTCTAATAGATAAAGGTATTAAATGGCTATGATATTAATTAGTGGAGGTCATTATGTGGTAAATATACCATTGTTAATATAAGTGGACATATATGGACATGCATTAAGTAATTTTAATGTTTTAACTTAAGGCTAATGTCGAAACCATTTTTTTGTTTGAAAACGGTCGACTTTTATTTTAAGAAAACAAAAAATGTGGGAGTCGCCACCAATCTTTTTTATGAGGTGTGATCGGGTCACCTTATGATTAATCGTTTTAATAAAATGCTTTAATTTACTAAAACAATAATATTGGTTTACGAAATTTGAGAAAACGGGTTCGGGAGTCGGTTACATACGAGGAAGGATTAACACCCTTGTATTGCCCAAAATTGGTACCTAATTGATTAATTAATGTCTTAACGTTGAGAGTTGAAAACTCGAAAAGAAATTTAAAATATGACCCCTTTTTTATTAATGTTGCTTTTAAAAAAAAATGCTTGAATAAATTGAAACGAGCATTAAAGGCCCTCTAGTCTCAAGATAACAAAATGTCGCATCCCGTAAGTTAGGACACGATATTTGAACTCTTAAAAAATAAACTTGCCTTTTAATTGTTTTATTTAAAAAGCCGTGCTTTGATTTTTGAAAGAATATTCGATCGTTTAGATCTGGCGAGGAAAATTAGAACCCCATAAGTTAGGGTACAACATTCTCGAGTTTCTAAATGCGGAATACTGCCTTCATTTTATTTAAAATTCATATATTTTAAAATTTAAAAGGATATTTGGCTATTTAGGTTCAACGAGAAAAATCGAAACCCCGTAAGTTAGATTACGATTTCTCGAATCTCCAAAATGCGAAACATTGCCTTATTTCAAGATTTTCCTTTTTATGAATTTGGAAAAAAAATCTATGAAATATTTAAAAAGATATACAATTAATCGATTATATTAAAAAATCATTTAAACCGTAAAAGGTCATGCATGGCTAATAATGATAGAGCAACATACATTTCAAGTAATAATGACATAATAAAAAATAACACATTGACATTAACGAATCATAATGTTAACAAGCATAAACAATAACAAAAATAATAATGTAAATGATAATATAGGGAATAATAATAATAACAACATAAGTAACAACCACAACAATAATAATAATATTGAAATATAAATTTTGAAATATATATTGAAAATAGTAAATAAGCAAAATAAATAAAAAATAAAAAGGCATAATAAAAGAAAATAATAAATAAAAAATGTGAAAACGAAATAAGGGAAATATTAAGTAAATAAAATAAATAAATAAGACATTTGATTAAAAAGAACTAAACAAATAACATTAAATTTAAATAAGTAAAAAATAGATAAAATGAGTAGATAATATTAATTTTAAACATTTAAAAAGTAAAAGAATAATAAACGAATAAATGAATAAATAAAAAAATATACGTAACATTAATACTTAAATAATTAAAAGGTTAATGAACAAATAAATAAGAAAATAATTTAAATTAAACCAACAACAAATAATTAAAGGAGTATTAAAATTATAACAATTTAAAAAAAAATAATAATAATAATAATAAGGGGATTAATTTGAAAGCTAAACAGGGTTTTGGGGTAAAAAGAGAAAGAAAATAAAGCAAAAGGATCGAATTATAATACACTATTAAAGGAGAGGGACCATCGGGGAAATTATTCCCCCACCTCAAAATTGAAAACAAAATAAAATTTTATGGTATAAATTAAAAATAAAAAACAGATTTGAAAACCAAAAAAATGCGGGAGGGCTAAACACGTAAATATCCCATTTGAACAAAACACGCGGATCCCTCCTTGGAGCAGGTCGGGTTTCGGGTTAAAGGTAAAACGATGCCGTTTTGGTGCCTGGGGAAATAGGCCTAAACGACGTCGTTTTGGAACCCTATATAAGTTAAATTTAAAAAAAAAATCATTCCACTTTTCTTTTTAAAAAAAAAAACTTCTCAAAAACTCTCTCTCTCATTCCCTCCCCTTCAAGTCCAGCCATGGCGGCCGCCGGTGACAGTGCCGCTATCCGCGGTGGCTGGAAAACAAAATGTAACACCCCGAACCCGAGACCATCGCCGGTGTCGGACACGAGGGGTTAACAAGCCAAGTTCACTTGTTTTGCCCATCCCTTTGACATTTCCAGTCAGGCTGGAAAACTGCGTCACTATCGCCTTAAAAATCATATCTCGAGTTTCAAAACTCGGAAACTGGTTTCGTAAATTTTCCCTGAATTTAGACTCATATATCCATCCATGGATTTATTTCTAGAATTTTTGGTCGGGCCAATTGGTACAGTTTATTAGTTAAAGTCACCCATGTTACAGGGATCGACTGCTCTGACCTTCGCGCGGTATAACTTGAATATCTCTCTGTACAGGGCTTTAATGCTGGTGCCGTTTGTTTCTAATGAAACTAGACTCAAAATGGAATCTGTAAATATAAGGTATGTCTCCTAATTATTTTTGGATAATTTATAGTAAATTTTTAAAGTTGCGACAGGGAACCCAGAAACCGTTCTGGTCCTGTCTCACAATAGCTTTAATATCTCTTAACATGTAACTCCTATGACCATTTCGTTTCTTCCATATGAAAATAGACTCATCAAGGTTCATTTACATAGCTTATTCACTATTTAATTCCATTCCTACGAATTTTGGTGATTTTTCACATTCACGTCACTGCAGCTGGCAGCATCTGTTTTAAGGTAGGTCTTACCTATTTGGTAGTCTCCATGAACCAACTAGTCTTGCCATACATAGGTTCATATATGATCATTTTAACCATGCCAATGGCTGATCATATGACCAACATTCCCATTTCAAGCCATAGCCACATCATGACACCAAATATATACATACAAACCACAATTAGTCTAAGTCGATACTTCACTTTTACGAGCCATTTTCGCATGGCCGTACATATATACATCACAACATATTCAACCAACAAGGGTAGTCCTATACATGCCATTTCAAAGTTCAACCAAAATTTATACCAAAATAGAGGCGTGGATAGTGTGGATGACTTCGACTTTATTGATCCCGAATCCGATTGCTATCGGCGAAATCTATAAAACAGAGAGCCAAAGTAACGGGTAAGCATTTTTTATGCTTAGTAAGTCTCAAGGAATATAATCAGCTCTAATTACAGCAATACATTCACATAGCCAAATGCATCATTTCATTAATACACATTCTTACTTCACACTTCATCATTATATACTTTCACAAAGTATCAATCAATTCAATAACTGAAATTCATTAGTCGATTGAGCGAATGTTGCTCAAACATGTCGACTTTCCAATGCACATATAACGTACCTTATCCTTTGGGCTTTTCGAGTGTACTAATTGAATTCATTACAGCAACCAACACTCACCTCCAGCCCAAGATTCTTCGAATATAACCGGATATAATCACGTGCACAAATGCCTTCGGTCTTAGCCGGATAGAATAACTCGCACGAATGCCTTCGGTCTTAGCCCGGATATAGCCACTAGCACAATTGCCTTCGGTCTTAACCGGATATAATTTCCAGCATAATTGTCTTGGGCTTAGCCGGATATCATTCAATTTCTCATGTACACATACATCAATAATCATTGGACATACATATTTCATTTTCGTTACTAAGGCTCAAACGCACATATATTCACAAGCATATTCGCCTTCGGGACTTAGCCGGGTATCATTCAATTTCTCATACACACATAAATCAATAATCATACACATCCATACTTCATCTCACATAATTCAAGTAAGGTCACTTCTTGAGGACTTACCTCGGATGTTGTCGAACGGCTTTTTCGGCTATTCGATCACCTTTTCCTTCCCTTGTCCAATTGTGGCCCTCTTAGCTCTTGAGCTAATTCAAACAAATTCAATTTATTAAAACCTCATTGTGCTTGCTTATGGCGAATATGACAAGGAGTTTAAATGGTCATATGGCCACTCTTTAGCTTGAATACACAATGGTCATGCACATTTTATACTACATCAAGCAATTCAATACAATTTATTTGAGCATCAAGGAAAAGCTAAGGCCTTCAATAGGCTACCCAAGGCCGAATATTCATGTACATGTTGAGGTCAATTTTGCACTTAATACCTCACAAAACAGCATGCATTTTACTAGTTAATGCTTTGCACATTGTGGCCCAAAACTTATAATATAGCATCAAGCACTTATATGTGTGCTAGGCGAATTGTGCTTGCAATTTCACAAGCATTCTTCCACATCTTCTTCTTTAAACCAATATATTCATCACTTACTTCATAGCCAAAACATCATGTGCAAACATATATATACAATATGAGCATGGCCAATTTCAAGGTGTCCATAGCCATCCAAAAATACAAATTTTAACTAACATGCAAGAAGCATGAACCATGCTCATGAATGCATCATGGCGAATATGACAATCATGCTCCATTCAACTTCAATCATGGTTAAACACAAAAGAAAACTCAAAATCTTACTCAAGAGTAGACAATCCATCATTGCATGCATCATCATCAAGCTTCACACTTAGCATGCAATGGCTTTATCACCATAACAACTTTGGCCAAATACCATTTCCATGGCATAACAAGGATTTGAGCCATGGCTAACATGCACATCAAATTAGCAACCAAACCATGCATGAAACTCCCAACACAACCTCATACATACCTTAATCTTGATGCAAACTTAGCCAAATCTCCTTCTAGGTCTCTTCCAACCCAAGCATGAAGCAAAAATCCTCCCCCTTTTCCCTTAGTATTTTCGCCAAGAAGATGAGAAAGGATGAACAAATTTTTCTTTTCTTTCTTTAGGACATTCGCCAAAGTGTTTAGAATGGATGAACAATTTTTTTTCTTTAATGCTAGTCTTTATTTTATGACTTCCTACATACACCACTAGCAAAACATGTTGGAAACATGTTCCTTGCCCATAACCTTGTCATGGCCGCCACTCCTCCTTAGGAAGGGATTATTTGACATGCAACTCCACCGTTTTGTTAACATGTACTAACAAGCCATTTAAAATTAGCCTATCATATTTCACCATGTTTCACTTTGATCCCTATTTAATACTTTCTCATACAAATGGGTAAAATTAGAGAATGAAATTTCCACATATGCATGCACACACATAGTAAGCATAGAATATAACAATTAATTATTTTTATGATCGGTTTAGTGGTCCCGAAACCACATTCCGGCTAGGGTCTATTTTGGGCTGTCACACAAAAAATCTCATTTTTTGGGCTTTTTGACTTCCCGGCCTAAAAAAAATGTTGTTTTTCATTAGAAATGACGAACCTCGGCCTCCTACAGCGGCCTGATTCAAAAAATCAAGTAAGTTTGACCCTTCCTTTTTATACTTGTTTATTATTTCTTTTTCGTGAATGAAAATGAAACAGGCGACGAAATGAAAAATAAAATAAAAAGAATAAATAAGATCAAAAAAAGAAGAAAAAAAAGAAAACACCTTTAGAAAACTTTCTCTTCTGTTTGACTGTTGAGTTTTTTGTATTTTGATTTCTATTTTGTGTATTCGTCTGTAAAAAAAAGGAAGAATACATTGGTTGTTTTTGGCTTTTTATAGCTAAAAGAAAAGAAAAATACAATATTTTTCTATTTCACTACTGTTTTTCTCTTTCTCTGTGTTGTCCTTGCAGGTACGAAGGAGGCGACGTGACGTGCGGTGGTGCATGGAAGCCGTACATGGCGGCAACGGCAACACCAAGCTGTTGGGGCTAGGGTTTGCTGAAGTCGTTTAGGCTTTGGCCCCTTTTGGGCTTAGGGTTATTTGGGGTTTGGGTTTAATAGGCTAGTGCAATTGACTTTGGTTTTAATTACTTGGGTTTGGTTTTATTATTTTTTGTTTTTGGTTTATGTATGGGCCCGGGCAAATTGGGCCTGTTACAGTTGCCCCTCTTTGCTCATTGTCGTGTAACGGGAATGAAGCAAAGACCTTTAAGAAGGACCAATCTTGCCCAGTCTTCGAATCTCGACTTCTTTGGTGCTCATCTTTTTTCATGTAGCCTTTTTCTAACTGTAACTTCAGAGGTATAAGACTTTGTGGCTTTAATCTTCTCAATGTAATTTTAGGGAGAAGAGATTTGTAGCTTTAATCTCTGCCGGAACTTCAAGGAGATAAGAATCACTGTCTTCAGTCTGCTCTACTACAACTTCAAGGAGATAAGGCTGGTGGCTTCAATCTGCTCCACTGCGACTTCAGGAAGATAAGATTTGCCATAATTTGTAGCTTTAATCTATTCCACTGCAACTTCAAGGAAATAAGATCTACAACTTCAATCTGTTCCACTGCTACTTCAAGGAGATGAGATTTGTGGATTCAACGATGTTGCTACACTGTCCTATGGGGGACATGACCTGTAGAATCAGTTTCATGGGCCTATGCTTATGCCAAATGATTAGGACGTCATGATCAGAATGAATCAAATGCTCCTAACTAGATGTGTATGAATGATATTTGCATGAATAAAAAATGTCATGAGAATGATCTCTTTTTAATACTTAGGTTGTCATTTCTCGTTGTTCATCAGAGTTTTATCATTGACGTATTGCACTGCCTTCTTGCTCAGCTGATACCTTTGACAGGAAACCCGAGGAAACAATCACATTTTGCTCAGATGGTTTGCTCCACTGCAACATCAAGGAGATAAAATTTTTGCCTTCTTCTATCCAACCCACTACAACTCAAGGGTATAGGATTTGTATCATCTTCAATCCATCTTACTGCAACTCAGAGGTATAGGATTTGTATCTTCTTCAATCAATTGATCTGGGTAACATGACTAGATATGTATGCAGGAATGTAGAATGTCATTTTTTTCAAGAATGATCCCATTTTAATGCTTGGGTTGCTCGTTATTCATCGAGGTTGTATCACTGACGTAATATCTTGTCTCCTCGTTCAACTGATATCTTTGACATAAAATCTAAAGAGATAGTCACAATTTAAACTCCTCTTTCTCAAACATTTCCAACCCTTAGGTTTGGTGAGTTCTAAACAACAGTCCTATTTCAGGTTTTTGTACTATTTAGAAGCCTCTGAAGTAATATGCATAACTTCTTTTGTGAAAGTTTTATTAGTCTATTAATCATTATTTCAATGCAAAATACTTGAAAAAGATCGTAACAATGGACAAGAAGGAAATTGATTAAGAGCATAGCTCGAAATGAAAAAATTAATCAAAGATAGAAAATGCAATAAGAAGGAAATTAACTCGAAATGAATAAGTTAATCAAAGATAGCAAATATAATAAGAAGGAAATTGATTGGGAGCGTAGCTCAAAATGAATACAGTAAACAAGGATAGCAAATTCAATATGGTAAGATGAAAACTAGGTGCGTAATTGCCAAAGGACATTGATTCCGTTATGAGCTTCTCTTCAGAGTTTCAAGATTTTTGATGAGGTCTCATTAATCGTTATTGACCTTTTTTCTCCCAGATTCCTATCGTTCAAGGAATATCTTGGGAGCCAACCTGAAAGGTAGTGCCTAATGTAAGGCCCAGATATCTCGACCTGAGCTTCTCTGTACGAACTTCTTGAGGACCATTTTGAGGTTGACATGTGTTTAGGAGATCTAAAGTACTTTATCGATGCCCCAAGATGTAGGATACCTCCTCCTTGTTAATTCAAGCATAGCAAGACTACTGTATGTCCCACTTTTTATTTAAATTGCCCTTTACGAGTTTTCAATTCAAAACCCCATTGGTCTCAAAGCGCCTTTTGCGGGTTTTCGCCTTGGCCTCTCCTTTTTTTCTTTTTTCTTTTTCTTTTTTTGTGCATTTTTTTGTGAAAATACTAAATGTGACTGAATCTGAATTCACTGGATTGGGCAAGTCTTTGCCATCCATCTCGACCGACATCAATGCTCCTCTAGAATAGATATTCTTTACTACATAAGGTCCTTCCCAGTTTGACATCCACTTTTCTCTGAAGTCCTTTTGTATAGAAAAGATCTTCTTCAACGCCAGGTCTCCTTCATGGAATTCTCTAGGACGAACCTTTTTGTCGTAAGCTCGCATTATTCGTTTTTGGTATGTTTGACCATGACGGGTAACTTTTAACCTCTTTTTTTTCAATTAAGTTCATTGGATCCATTTTGCTTCATCCGATTTTAATTCAACCAAAGCTTGGAGAGAAGGAATCTCGATTTCAATGGACAAATTGCTTCCATTCCATAAACTAATGAGAAAGGTGTTGCCTCGGTGAAGATTTTGACCAACTATCGATAAGCATAGAGGGTAAGCGACAACTTTTTATGCCAATATTTACAAGTATTTGTCATTTTCCCCACGATTTTTTTATATTTTTTCTTTTTTTTGGCTACCTCTGCTATACTATTTATTTTGGGGTGATATGATGTCTGGTCTTGATCAGACTGTAAACTTTTGATATTGTGCTGTTGTGCATTGTTAGATATGATCCTTTCTGGCATTCTTTGTCGGCATATGATCTCATCTTTTTTTGGGGGGGAATTTGATGACTGTCGACTTTGTAACATTGACACACATTTAGTGAAGTAATCGCCGACCACAAAATGACGATGTCTACTAGAAGCTAATGACGATGTCTACTAGAAGCTTTTGAAGAGATCGGCCCAATAACATCCATACCCCACATAGAGAAAGTCTATAAAGAAATGAAGGAGGCACATGAATCTTGTCTCCATAAATTTGGCATTTACGGCATAACTGATACGATCCCCTTCCATGGTGGACCAATAGTAACCGAACCTCATGATTTGCTTGGCCATTGTAAAACCATTAGCATGTGTTCTTCAAACACCCTTATGGACCTCTTCTAAGTTTTTCTTAGCCTTAACAGCATCCACACGTCTTAGTAGCCTAGGTGTATCTTGATACGATCGTGCGAAAACATCTTTGAATTTTTGGAATAACTTAATGACGTCTCACTTTGTCTCTGTGGTGATATAGGCTCCGATATTCACCTCTTTCTCTTCTCCTAGGCTCGCAATGTCCATTGACCCTTGGTAAGGTAGGATTTGTTTCTCATCTTGTTCTACCATCCTTGAAAAATCAGAAGATAGGCTACAATCTCTATCATCTTCAAAGTCCCGAGATCTTTCTAGACATATATCTTGCTCAAAAGGAGATTCTGGGTCTGTAGTAGCGTCACTTATGTCGTTGATATCTGGAGAGTTGTTGTAGGTACGAAAGAATATTCCAAAGAATTAATGAATCTAAGAATAATTATTTGTATGGTATGATCATTAATGAAGAATAAAAGAATATTTGAAGGAAAGTCCAAAGAACAAAAGAATTTAAGAATAATTGTTTGTATAGAATAAAAGAATATTTGCTCGAAATGATAGCAAAGATGCATTTTATTGAAATAAAGATTTTGGACATAAGCCTATTTCACAAAAGGATTCTTATTGCTTTTAGGCTTAAGGCAACAAGCGTGTTTTGAATATTATTCTAAATTAACTCTAAGAAATATAGGGATCTTTTCCACAGTCCCATTGTTCAAAACACTCCCAAGTACGTAAGGGCAGACGCTTGGAAAATTCTATTCTTCGGTTCCCTCCTCAGATACATCGTTAATGTTTATATTCTAATATTCCTTCTAGGCCTTTGATTTATTCATAAAATTCAATTCACAATAGTTCCTCATCCCTTCAGATTTTTCCTCTGAATCCGGTATGATTAATCCTTCTTCTACCATTTTCTTCCAAACTCCTCTCAATAGGGTTTTCACTTTTGCTATATTCATCTTGATTCTCTTCCCCGCATTCTTGAGGATCGCGTTTACCCCTTTACTTGAACGGTTGAGTAACGGATTTTTTGCACCAGATGGATCATCGAATTTTACAATACCCATTTTAATGAGTCTTTCGATCATCTTTTTGAAAGTAATGCAGTTTTTGATCGAGTGTCCTGTGATTCCCACGTGGTATTCGCATTGGGCGTTTGTATCATACCATTTGGGGAATGGAGGTTGCATTAGTTTTAGGTAGACAGGGGATACTACATGTGCGTCAAATAAAATTTGGTACAATTCCCTATACGTGATTGGGACGGGCATGAACTGGAGTTTTTTTTAGTTCGGTCTTGGATTGGGTTCTTGCCTTGGGGGGACCTAATGGCTAGTAGTTTTCGTCCTTGGCTTGCTTACGGTAATCGGCTTTGAATAGCCCTTGTTATACATACTTGTATTATTCGCCTCATTTTCCTTCTTCTTCGAGGCCCTTAAAGTAATAATTTAGGAGTTCTACTCTTGCCTTTTCTGTTTGTAACGATCTTCAAATTGTTTTGGGAGCTCCACTCTTGCCTTTTTTGTTTCCGCTAGACCATCTAGACCAAAGATAATAGGATTGGTTAGATCATCCCCCAGGTTATAACCTGAATCCATCGGGAAGTTCAACTGTGTCGAGGTACCAGTCTGATATTGGGGTCTGATGTTAACGGACATCCTTTGTGGATACATGTTTGGTTGTGGTTGGGTGTTTGTTGGGGTAAAGCTTGGATGATAAGGAGGGACCTCGTTATTGTCTCTGGAATTGACCATAGGGCTCTTTCCTTTTTCTAACCCTCCAGCCAGCAACTGGGTTAACTGGCCCATCACATTCCTTTGGAATTCTAGCATCTGATCCCTCATATCTTGTTGAATTTTGGCCAATTTCTTTTGCATCTATATTTGCATTTTCTCTAATCTCTTCAACTTTGGTCCATGGCTTTTGTTTTTCTTCGCGAGTACCATAATGATGCTTAGTTGATAGACTTTTATCGGTTTCCAGATTAACTGAAATAATTGTACTTAATTAGGGTCCTTTCGTGAAAATCTAATACATATGATGCAATGTAACGTAATGCAAATGCATGGGATGAATGCAAAAAGAAAGAGAGGCGTTGATTCTGAATTCAATTCTATTTGAACAACTTTTCTAGAAAACAAATCTCTTTATATAAAGCGGAAACATATACGGCCTTACCCTCATACTCCAGGCGACGACATCGATCCCTTTCTTTATATCCGGATGTTAAGATCAAATCTCGTGAACTTTTCAATGGATGCCTTTTTGCTTAATCTGGGCTGTGACCCATTGCTCACTCATCCCCGTGAGGCTTTTTAGCTTCTTTAAGAAAGTTGAGACATTAATGGCTTTTGAATAGTCTTTGTCGGCTTGAATCCTCGGGCAATGAAGCAAAGTCATTTTTTCCTCCGTCAGACTATCACCCTTCTCCTGTGTTTTCTCGGACCATATTCGTACGGTCGTATTGTCTTCCATTTTATCAAGAAATCTATTTTCTATGACAAGCTCACTATTTAGCAACTGAACTTAAATCAACACCTCTTTTCTATGATGAAAATACAATGCAATCATAACCAAAACAAAAGAAACACGTCAGTACAAAAAACATAAATGACAGGCAGAGCACCTATTTGGGTGACCATTAGGGTTTTGAGTGGGTCTACCTCGGGTGGGCTCTTAAAGTTCGCTATATGCGGTTTGGTTCTAGAGAAAAGGTACCTGAACTGGCAGATTCGTTGATCCTCACCCATTATATGCTCGTATGAACCGAGTTCAGTTCAGGGGAATATATTTCCCTATGACTGCACGGAGATGAAAACCTCACGAAGACATAGGTACGGATGCATCTCGAAAGCGATCCACTATCCTACACGGAGGTGAAAACCTCACGAAGGAATAGTTTCTCACTCCTACTTAAAAGGGTAAAATTGACCGATCATCCAATGCAAATGTGCAAAAATATATCAAGAACTTAAACCAGTAAAGCATACCAAAATGATGAAGAGTGTAACAAAAAACGGATGAAATACAACGAGAGGATCGTAAATTTAAACCAAATTTTCAACTTTTGACAAAAAGACAAAAAGTAATCAACTCGTGGCTTGACTCTCTTAAGTGTGTCCCCAGTGGAGTTGCCAAGCTGTCGAAACCATATTTTTTGTTTGAAAACGGTCGACTTTTATTTTAAGAAAACCAAAAATGTGGGAGTCGCCACCAATCTTTTTTATGAGGTGTGATCAGGTCAACTTATGATTGATCGTTTTAATAAAATGCTTTGTTTTACTAAAACAACAATTTTGGTCTACGAAATTTGAGAAAACGGGTTCGGGAGTTAGTTATGTACGAGGAAGGATTAGCACCCTTGTAACGACCAAAATTGGTAGCTAATTGATTAATCAATGTCTTAACGTCAAGAGTTGAAAACTCGAAAAGAAATTTAAAATATGATCCCTTTTTTATTAATGTTGCTTTTAAAAAAAATGCTTGAATAAATTGAAACGAGCATTAAAGGCCCTCTAGTCTCGAGATAATAAAATGTCACATCCCGTAAGTTAGGACACGATATTTGAACCCTCGAAAAATAAGCTTTCCTTTTAATTGTTTTATTTTAAAAATCGTGCTTTGATTTTTGAAAGGATATTCGATCATTTAGATTTGGCGAGGAAAATCAGAACCCCGTAAGTTAGGGTACAACTTTCTAGAGTTTCTAAACACAGAATACTGCCTTTATTTTATTTAAAATTCATATATTTTAAAATTTAAAAGGATACTTGGCTATTTAGGTTCAACGAGAAAAATTGAAACCCCGTAAGTTAGGGTACGATTTCTCGAATCTCCAAAATACGAAACATTGCCTTATTTCAAGATTTTTCGTTTTACGAATTGGGAAAAAAATCTATGAAATATTAAAAAAGATATACGATTAATCGATTATATTAAAAAAATTGTTTAAACCGTAAAAGGTCATGCGTGGCTAATAATGATAGTGCAACATACTTTTCAAGTAATAATGACATAATATTGCATAAAAAAAGTAACACATGGCATTGACATTAACGAATCATGATGTTAACAAGCATAAACAATAACAAGAATAATAATGTAAATGATAATATAAGGAATAATAATAATAATAATAATAATAATAATAATAATAATAACAATAACATAAGTAACAACCATAATAATAATAATTTTGAAATCTAAATTTTGAAATATATATTGAAAATAGTAAATAAGCAAAATAAATAAAAATAAAAAGGCATAATAAAAGAAAATAATAAATAAAAATGTGAAAACGAAATAAGAGAAATATTAAGTAAATAAAATAAATAAATAAGACATTTGATTAAAAAGAACTAAACAAATAACATTAAATTTAAATAAGTAAAAAATAGATAAAATGAGTTGATAATATTAATTTTAAACATTTAAAAAGTAAAAGAATAATAAACGAATAAATGAATAAATAAAACAAATATATGTAACATTAATATTTGAATAATTAAAAGGTAAATGAACAAATAAATAAGAAAACAATTTAAATTAAACCAACAACAAATAATTAAAGGAGTATTAAAATTATAACAATTTAAAAAAATAAAATAATAATAATAATAATAATAATAATAATAATAATGATAATAATAATAATAAGAGGATTAATTTGAAAGCTAAACAGGGTTTTGGGGTAAAAATAGAAATAAAATAGAGCAAAAGGACCGAATTGTAATGTGCTATTAAAGGGGAGGGACCATCGAGGAAATTATTCCCCCACCCCAAAACGCGTAGCTTCATGAAGGACTAAATTGAAAACATAATAAAATTTTTTAGTATAAATACAAAAACAGATTTGAAAACCAAGAAAATGCGGAAGGGTTAAACGCGCAAATATCCCATTTGAACAAAACACATGGATCCTCCCTTGGAGCGGGTCAGGTTTCGGTTCAAGGGCAAAACGAAACCGCTGTGGTGCCTGGGGAAATAGGCCAAAATGACATCGTTTTGGAACCCCTATATAACTCAATTTTTTTTTTAAAAAAATCATTCCACTTCTCTTTTTTTTTAAAAAAAAAATTCTCAAAAACTCTCTCTCACTCTCTCCCTTCCCTCCAAGTCTAGCCATGGCTTCGATCGCCGGACCATTGTGGCGGCCGCCGGCAACACCGTCCGCGATGGCCGGAACATAAAAAGCCCATTTTTTAGGCTTTTTGACTTCCTGGCATAAAAAAAAAACATTGTTTTTCATTGGAAACGACAAACCTCGGCCTCCTATGGCGGTGTGATTCGAAAAATCAGGTAAGTTCGACCCTCGCTTTTTATGATTGTTTATTATTTTTTTTTTTGTGAATGAAAATGAAATAGTAGACGAAGTGAAAAATAAAATAAAAAGAATAAAGAAGATCAAAGAAAAAGAAAAAAAAAGAAAACACCTTTAGAAAATTTTTTCTTCTGTTTGACTGCTAACTTTTTTGTATTTTGATTTCTATTTCGTGTATTCGTATGTAAAAAAAAGGAGAATACATTGTTTGTTTTTGGCTTTTTATAGCCGAAAGAAAAGAAAAATACAATCTTTTTCGATTTTGCTACTACTTTTCTCTTTCTTTGTGTTGTCCTTGCAGGTACAGAGGAGGCGACGTGGCATGCGGTGGTGCGTGGAGGTCGTACATAGGGGCATCGACGGCACTAAACTGTTGGGGCTAGGGTTTGTTGAAGTTGTTTAAGTTATGGGCCCTTTTGGGCTTAGGGTTAGTTGGGGTTGGGGTTTGGGTTTAGTAGGCTGGTGTAATGGACTTTGGGTTTAATTACTTGGGTTTGGTTTTATTATTTTTTGTTTTTGGTTTATGTATGGGCTCGTGAAAATTGGGCCTGTTAAAGTTAATTTTGTAATTTAGCAATTAATGTTAAAATAACTTAAGAAAAATGTGTCCATCTTCTTTATTTTATCATCGATAGCTGAAATTATCAAGGAAGTCATAGCTAGGTTTTGACCAAGCTATTTTCTTTGCACTGTAAGTGGTTTTGTCCCATTTTTAATGATTTCTATGTTTTTGAGATCGTTGCAGCTTAATCTAGCTAGCCCAGGAACTATTTTGCAAAACTGTTAAAGGTTTAGGGTTTTTCCATTGATCAATATTGATGTATTTTGATGTTCAATAGTAGAAAATGCATGCTTGTTGTGAGATAAACAACATTTATAAAGTGATTTTTAGTGAAAAGTCCAATTAGGGATTAAATTGTAAAATGTGTAAATTTTGTGGTTAAATTGTGAAATAAATGAAAAATATGGACTGCTAGGGACCAAATTGAAATTCGGCTAGCATGGGTTTTGGTTGAATTAAATGAATTTGTGATTTTATGAAATAAGGACTAAATTGTAAAAATGTGAAATATTAGGGGCAAAAGTGTAAAGTGGCTTTAATGTGTATTTTGGACTAAATTGAATAGAGAGATTATTAAGTAAGTTAATTTTGATTATATTTAGATCCAAAAAGGTGAAATATGGATTTAGATCGAGGAAAGAACAAGGTTTCAGGTTAATCGACTTAATTCGCCATTTTTACATTCGAGGTAAGTTTGTATGCAATAAGTATTGTTATATTTGTGTTTTAAATGCTTTAATATTGCATAAATTGTGAATAAGATATTGTGGACCTATTCGATGAAGATTCGGTATTGGAAATCTTGGTTGAACCTTAGGAATAGATTCGGATATGAATGACATGTCATTAGGGGTTATTCCAGCATGTGTTTTGGGTGTTGGTCGGTACGTCTCACTGATGGCTGAGTTATTCTAGCATGTGTTGCGGATTCTCGTTAGCTTGTGTGAGCAGCACCGTGTAGTTATGTCATGACCGTCAGCTTGTGTGAGCAGACCCGTTGATAGCTCGAGAGTGAGATTATTGAGATATGATATTGAGATGGCTTCGACTATGTATAGGCACTTTGGTGCAAGATTTATTGAGATAGCTTCGGCTATCTATATATTGGCACTTAGGGTGCGAGATTCCCGAGTATCCTGTATTATTCCAAATGGTTCAACAGGTATATCAAAGATATGAAATGGTGAGAATAGATACGTATCAATACAGGTATGTACGGAAACTGAATATGCATTGAACATATGAAAGAATTGAGTTCATGGTTAAATAGATGATGGAATACATGTTAACATTTTGATTAAATATTTTATAGTATGTTATATGCATATTTTGAATGATAATTACATGGTGAGTTTTGTTTATTATTTTTATATGGACTTACTAAGCTTTATAGCCTACTTTGTTTATTTTTCTGTGTTTTCTAGTGAAATCAAAGCTAGCTCAAATTCGGGGATCGTCGGAGACTTCGTCACACTATCCTACTATCTCATGGGTACTTTTAAACTTAAGTGTTTTAAGTATATGGATTGTATAGGAGTTTGGTCATTTTGGTATATGGGTTGGTAATAACTTTGGTCATTTGAAATGTCTTGTAAATGTTAAATGTTTTTTTTTTTTGGTTTTGTATATAGCCTGAGAGTTGACTTAATTTGGTTGGTGTGGTTGTGTGTATATATATGTGTATATGGCTTTGGTTAGGTGTTTAAATATGGTTATGTTATGCTTATTAATATTTGGTAACTATAGGTATTAAATGACTGATAATTGAATTTGGTATGCTTGTGAGATTAGGCTTGATGATGCAAAAATTGGGAGTGTTCATATTGATGATTTGAGTTTATGAGTTTTGATATGAAATTGAATGTCATATTGTGGTATTGTTGTGATATGTATTGGTTGGCTTTGAAATGATATAATTTATTCTTGGTTAAGAGTAGATGAATGCTAATATATGCCATGTTTGTATGCCAAAAGAATTGTTTTAGGTATATGCAAAGTTGAGTGGCAAATTGGCTTGGTAAATAGCCTATTTTTGTCCACATGGACAGAGACACGGGCATGTGTCTCAGCTGTGTGTGACACACGGTCAGATTGCACGGCCGTGTGTCCCTTAGCGTTGAAATTGAAATCAAGTTAGTATGCTCCACACGGCCCAGCACACGGGCGTGTGTTTTGGCTATGTGGCATAAGTCAGTATACCCTACATGTTTGGCACGGCCTAGCACACGGCTGGCACACGGGTGTGTGTGGCCATTTTTAGGGCACACGGGTTAATCACAAAGGCGTGTATGTTGGCCGTGTGACCCAATCAGAGAGTTACACAGGGTAGGACATGGGCTTTAACATGACTATGTGCTTCGATTTTGAATGTCCACATGGCATGTGACACGGGTGTGTCTTTGGCTATGTGAGACACACTACTGGGCCACACGGGCGTGTGTCCCCTGTATTTTGGAAAATTTTCTAAGTGTTTCAAAAATTTCTTGAGCTATCGGCTTAGTCTTGAACCACTTCTAAAGCATGTTTAGGGTCTCGTAGGCTCGTATTAGGGACAATGTGATTGAGTTTGAATGATGATTGCATGAAATTTGAAAATGTATGTGAAATTAATGTTTAATTGTTTTATAAGTCCAGTAATGCTCTGTAACCCTATTTCGACATTGAATATGGGTGAGGGTGTTACAATGTGGGTTTAAAAACACCCACCCAACCCTACACACCATATTGTGCCATTATGACACATATCAGATAATGTGTAGCCAAGCTGCCAGAATATAGGCGATAATCACCGTACAGAACACTTCCTCCACATATACAAATCCCACCCCAAGACAGATATAGAAAACAGATATAGAAATAACAGATTAAACATGCTCAACATGCTTATATATGTATAATGGAATAATGAGACATGCATAGCATTATCATACTCAGAATAGATTATCAGACTATCAATCTACAATTTTAGGGTTTGGTTACCCTTTATCGACCCTATGGTAGGCTCACAGTCGATTGGAATGACTTGTACGACCCTAG
The DNA here is from genome assembly GCF_025698485.1 of Gossypium arboreum. NCBI lineage: Eukaryota > Viridiplantae > Streptophyta > Magnoliopsida > Malvales > Malvaceae > Gossypium > Gossypium arboreum. The sequence continues at coordinate 46,821,953 of NC_069074.1, read as the reverse complement.
GGAAAATTTGGGCCCACATGCCTGTGTGGTCCCACACGCCTAGGTTGGCCTTGCCCATGTGGCCTACACGGCTTAGCCCAGAGTCCACACGCCTGTATGGCATAACCGTGTTAGCCCACACGCCTAACTTGGCCTAGCCTGTATGGCTCACACGGCCACACTCCAGCCACCACATAGCCGTGTCTTCTGTACGGCTATTCCTTCATTGACCACACGACTGTGTCTTGCACATGACCAACCAAACGCCTGTGTGGCGTTGATAGAGTAGTTTTTCAGCTTTTTTCGAAGTTCAATTTACTGCATTTCGGGTACACACCTGGTATGATTTGATGCCAAAAACACTCCCGAGACCACTAACACCTGAAACTGACCAAATAAAACCTGAATTAATCACTTAAATCGATATCAAACCAAATTCCCTTGCAAAATTCGGGTATTCAGTGCTCACCCGATTTCCTCGAATGACTCCAACTACGATTCTACAAGAGAAAAGTCCCGTTCTTTATGATTCGCTGCCAAAAAGCCCAAAATCATTTTAATGGAAGGATCAAAGTTGGTAATAACATTAAAATACTTACCCTTAATTCGAACAAATCCACAACCCTCACTTACCAACCACAAGAAGAACCTAGAAAATAAAATGTTGGGATTTGAGAGAGAGGGTAAGAATTTTTTGGAAGGGAAGAAAATCTAGAAAAAAAAACGTCAAAACTTGAAAGAGTAATTTTAGTGAAAAAAATGAAGATTATCAGAAATTTTATCCAACTAAGCACACAATCCTAACCACCCACTACTTAGAATTCTAATTCCACCAAAATTCTCTCAAAAAATCGAGCAAAAATTAATACACTTTTGCTAACGTAGGGATTCGAACATAGGACCTCCAACACACAAACCCACTTATGACTTAAACCAGCAAGCTCATACTGATATAATTTAACAGACAGTTTTATAAAAGCCTACTCAACAAGGGTAGGGTTAGGATTAGAAAAACAACAAAATTTGGCAAGAGTGAGACTTGAACCCCAGACCTCATACACACACCCTGTAACATCCCTAACTCGTATCAGTCGCCGAAATAGGATTACGAGGCAGTACAGTACAAAAACATGATTTCGAACTTTCACAAATTTAAACATATTGTATTATCATGAATCATTTATTCATTAGCAAATATATATTTACATACACAAATACTTTCTTTATATATATATATATATCCAAACCATCATTCGAATTCACAAACATATACATATATATGTTTACACATAATTATCATTTTTGCAAAAATGCATATAATTTCCATGGTGAACTATTACATAAATTCACTATTCAAATGGTCATTTATCAATGTTTCATTTACAAGCCTTATTAAACAAAACAATCTTAATAATTAATCATTATTTAACCTCATAACCAAATATAAAACTCATACATTTTCCATGCAAACTGAACTAAATTAACCTATGCATAATCGAACATATGTATGTCTCATACCATGCATTATCAAATTTACATTAATCATGCTTAACCTTATAATCAAAACAAAATAAACTATTACCAAATATATTATTAAACAAAACACTATACATTTGGAAAATTTTCTACTCATTAACCGAATAGGCAAATCATTATTGTCATATTCCTTTCAACTTTATTACATCACAAACAAATATACATTCGCACATGAAATCATGTATAAACCTCTTATAAGTTACATATTCTAAACTCATCATTCAAAGATATTTTATCCAAACCAAAAACCTAAATCGAAACAAATAATTATATCATGAAATTTATATATATATAATCATTACATCAACCCACTTTCAGATCTAACATCAATAAACCATTTTCAATCATACCATATATATATCATATTTCATTCACATATAATATATAACATATCAACTAAAAGTAGGCTCAGACCATATCCAAGTATGAACGAATCTATCATGGAAATTAAGCCATTTTCGCATCGCTAAAGTTATACATATTCAAGGTTGATCAAAATACAAATTAGCCTATACATGCCAAAAGTTCGAAGATAAACTTTTAAAAATACCGAAAGTTGACGATAGTGTGGATGACTTCGATCACGATCCCCGAGCTCGTAACTTACAACCACAATCTATAAAACATAGTAACAAAATCACAAAGGGTAAGCTAACTTAGCTTAGTAAGCCTTAAACAAATTGAGCAACTCAATGAATAATCAAAACATTCAAACTAACCAAATTATGTCCGTAATATTATATTTCATCTTAATAAACTACCTTGGCCGGATGTTCACAATCAATTATATCATACCAGATAAATATTTCATATAAGCTGAATATACAAAATCAAATATTTCATCACATAGTCACTTACATATATGGCCAAATACACAAGATTCATTATATCTTCACATGTGGCCAAATATACGAGTTAAATAAAACATCACATATAACCTATAGTTCAAATTCAATATAACATCACTTATGGCCGAATATGCACATATAAGATAACTTCACATATAACCGAATATTCTAGTTAAATATAAGCTCACATGTACTTACCTTTTTGGCCGAACATATACAATGCAATTTAGCTCAATTTCACTTACTCAATATCCACAATAACTTGAATTCTCATCATCATAAACTTGAAAACAAATCACCGGTATAAACCTGCTAGACATAAGCCTGAATCACACACCGGCATAAGGCCTGCTAGACTCAAAGTCTGAGATTTATTCACCGGCACTAAGCCTGCTAGGCACAAAGCCCGATCAAAGTCACCAGTACAAGGCTTGCTAGGCTCAAGGCCCGAATATCACAAATACAAAAATTATTCCACAACATTTCACAAATATCAAATCGTATAATATTCCATGTAACACATACACATTTTCAGAGGCTTCGATATCATTCAAATACAACTTAATTACATTAATTCATTTACATATATCATTCAGCTATCAACTAATACGTTATAAAATTTGAATCATCATAGTAAATCATTTTATGTTCAAAACAAACCATGTTTAATTGCTTAAAGACTTACCTCGGATATCGACGGACGTTACGAATCGACTATTCAACTATTTTTGTTTTCCCCCGATCCAAGTCTGATTTCCTTTGTTCTTGATCTATATAATTTCAAATTAACCTCATCTAAACACAATTTCATTCAATTTAATCCAACAACACATAAATGAGCAAATTACCATTTTACACCTGATATTCATACTTTTACAAATTAGTCCTAATTGCAAAAAACACAAAATCTCACCACAACATAGTTCAGCCGAATTTTCCATATACTCATACTAATCCATTTATTTCATCTATTTCACATTTTAGTCCTCAATTTATTATTTTTTCAATTTAGTCCTAATTACTCAAAATCTTCAAAAACTCAAATACAAAACATGTTAATCTAAAATATATTTTTAATATTTCATCATCAAAAATCACAAAGCACAAATATTCATCAATGTCATAACTCAATATATGCATCAAAATCAGAAATTTAAACATGGGTCGGATAGTACTCGAAGCAACGATCTCAAAAACGTAAAAATTATCAAAAACGAGCTAATTACATACCTTAATTGAGCTTAATAAGTTGCCAAACCCTTAAAGCTTTCTTTTCTTTCTTATTTTCTTTAGTTTTGGCAATAACAAAGAACATGCATGGTTGTTTTTATTTTATGTTATAAAATATACATATTATTACTTATAATATAACTTTAATCATTTTAATATTACTTCCACCCACTAACTAGTGACCGAATGTGTCATTGCCAATTTCAAAGGTATAATTGCATTATAAATACTCCACATTAAAAGAACAAAGCAATTAGGCACTTTAACAATTAGCATGAGATTTTACATTTTATGCGATTAAGCCCTTTTATTTAATTAAGCACACAAACAATCAAATTTTCATACGAAACTTTCACACATTCTAATTCACATATAATAAACATGAAAAATAATTTTTAAATATTTTTTTTACTTAGATTCGTGGTCCTGAAACCACCATTCTGATTAGGGTCTAAATTGGACTGTTACACACCTAGAACACTTAACCACTAAAGTAGATACACAGTTGTGTCAGATATTTATAGAAATAGGGATAAATTAATCAGGGCGTTACAAATCTACCCCCTAAAAGAAATTTCAACCTCGAAATTTTCATGATCAAAACAGATGAGTAAACTGCTAATGCATCGAGTCCTCAAGTTCCCACGTGGCTTCTTCAGTGCTATAATTCTGCCACAGAACCTTCACTAACGGTATGTACTTCCTCAGAATCTTAATATCTCGATCTAGAATCTGAACCAGCTCTTCCTCAAAAGTCAAGTCTGGTCTAACCTCGATCTCCTCAATAGAGAGTACGTGAGATGTATCAGAATGATACCGCCTTAACATCGAAACATTAAATACATCGTGGATACAGTCCAACTTTGGAGGTAGCTCTAATTGATAAGCAACCAGTCCCATACACTTCAGAATTCAATATGGCCTAATAAACCTAATGTTCAACTTGCCCTTACAACCGAATCTCAGAACCTTCTTCTACGGAGAAACCTTGAGAAATATAAAATCCCCCACAAAGTACTCAATTTCACGCCTCTTCAGATCTGCATAAGATTTTTGCCTATCAGAAGTTGCCTTTAGATGAACCCGAATCAGTTTAGCATTATCTTCGGTCTCAGAAAGTAGCTTAAGATTCAAGTCTCGATGTTCACCCAACTCAGTTCAACAGAGCAGAGCACGATATCGACGACCATATAAAGCCTCGTAAGGTGCCATCTGGATGTTAGCCTAGAAACTATTATGGTAGGCGAACTTAGCTAGCGACAGGTAATCCTCCCAACTACCTCGGAAATCAATCACATAACTCCGAAGCATATCCTCTAGAATCTGAATCACCCTCTCAGATTAACCATCAGTCTAAGGATGGAACGCAGTACTGAAGTCTAATCTCGAACCTAGAGCCTCATGCAAATTCTTCCAAAACTGAGATGTGAAGAGGATCCCTATCAGAAATAATCAAAACAGGAACCCCATGCAGCCTTAGAATCTTAGAATTATACAGCTTTGCTAACTTCTGCAGAGAAAAGTCTATTCGAACCAAAATAAAATGAGCAGACTTGGTCAATCGATCCACGATGACCCAAACAAAATCCTTCTTAGTGGGTGTCAAGGGCAACCCACTAATGAAGTCTATCATCAGTTGTTCCCATTTCCATAAGGGAATCTTAACTAGCTGTAACAAACCCGAAAGTAACTAGTGCTCAGCCTTAACTTGTTGTCACGTCAGACAGCGAGTAACAAAATCTGTGACCTTACGTTTCAAATCGGCCACTAGTACAGCTCACGGAAATCATAATACATTTTATTACCACCGGGATGCATAGCATAAGGACTACTATATGCCTCCCTCAGAATCGACTGTCTTAAATCAGAATCATTCGGCACATAGATCTGACCTCAAAAACACATAACACCATCATTATTCAGCCCAAAATCTGAAGAACTTCCACTTTCAATCTGATGAAACCTTAAACCCAGAGACTCATCCCCCAACTACTTATCTCGAATTTGATCAATCCAAGTTGGCTTAACTTACAACTCAGCTAACAGACTTCTATCATTAAATAGACTTAGACGAGCGAACATCTCCTTCAAATTAGTCATCGCTCTATGACTGAAAGCATCAGCCACCACATTGGCCTTACCAGGATGATACTCTATTGTGCAGTCATAATATTTGAACAGCTCAATCCAATGGCACTGCCTAAGATTCAACTCCTTTTGAGTAATGAGGTATTTCAGGCTTTTGTGATCAGTGTAAATAATACACCTCTCACTATACAGATAGTGCCTCTAGGTTTTAAATACAAAAATCACCTCAGCCAACTCGAGGTCATGCATTAGATAACTCCCTTCATGTGTCTTAAGCTGATGGGATGCTTATGCCACAACTTTACCATCTTGCATCAATAAACATCCCAAACCGACATACGACGCATCACTGTACACCATAAATTGTTTTCCAGATTTAGGTTGTATCAGAACATACTTGAGCTTCTCGAAGCTCGATTGTTGCACATCAATCCAAGCAAAAGAAACACCCTTATGCAGAAGCATAGTCAACGAAGTTGCAATCAGAGAAAACCCCTAGGCAAACCGCCGATAATAACCAGTCAGACCTAGAAATCTGTGGATTTTAGATACATTCTTAGGCTGTTTCCAATAAAGCATAACCTCAATCTTTCTAAGGTCAACTCGGATCCCCTCAGCAGAAACCACAGGCCCCAAAAAAGTTACCTCACGCAAAGAACTCACACTTGCTCAACTTAGTGTAGAGCAATTTTTCACGGAGTCTCTGAGGGACTACTCTAAGATGCTCATCATGCTCATCCTCAGTCTTAGAGTAAACCAAAATATCATCAATGAACACCACAACAAACTGATCCAGATATGGCTAAAATGAATGCAGCCAGAGCATTCGTTAGACCAAAAGGCATAACTAGGAACTCGTAATGTTATTAACGAGTCCTAAATGCAATTTTATAAACCTAAATGCAATTTTATAAACATTCATCTCATTAACCCTCAACTGATGATACCCAGAACGAATATCAATCTTTAAAAATATTAAAGCCCCATAGAACTGATTAAACAAATCATCGATCCTCAAAAGTGGATACTTATTTTTCACAGTCAGCTAATTCAGTTGTCGATAATCAATGCACATCCTCATGGTGCCATCTTTTTTCTTCACAAACAGAACTGACGCTCCTTACAGAGACACACTAGGGCGGATGAAACCATAATCTAGTAGCTCTTGAAGTTGAGCAATAAGCTCTGTAAGCTCATTGGGTGCCATTCGATAGGGATCAATGGACATCAGAGCTATACCCAGTTGAAGCTCAATTCCAAACTTAACTTCTCGATTAGGAGGTAAACCCGATAACTACTTAGGAAAGACATTCAAAAAATCTCTCACTATTCTAATATCCCCGACAGAAGAGTCCCCAGAAGAAGAAACACTGACGTAAGCCAAAGACGCCTCACACCCTTTGCGAACCAGTTTCTCAGCCACAAGAGTGGAGATCACGTTGGACAGATAATCTCGGTGCTCACCATCATAACCACTTTTTATCACCCTCAAAACAACCCTCTAGATGTGTACTCCAAGCTAACAAGTGCTCAACCAACCAGTCTATACCCAGAATTAAATCGAACTCCCCAAACGAAAGTTCCATAAGATTTGCTAGAAAAATATCCCATTGTACTACTAACGGAACATCCCTATAAAGCTTATTAACCAGAATAGACTTCCCTAATGGACCCAATACGGTGATCTTACTAGAAGTGCTCTCGATAAAAATTCCCAAGTTTAAGGTACATCAAAGTGTGTAGAACCTATGTTTATCAAAGTAGTATAAGGTACATCAAAAATTAAGAACGTACCAGTGATAAAATCTGGAGCATCTCACTAGAAGTGCTCTCGGCGTCGAGCAGCACAAACCAACACAGGCTGTCTCACCTCAATCTGACCAGCACTTCTGCCTGGTGCTCTCTGCCACGACCCATACCATTACCACCCCTAGTCGGTCCACTGTCCCTAGGTGGATGCTGAATTGCCCTCTTAGGCTGTACAGAACCCAGTCCTAAAGCTTGCATCTGATCTGCCGCTATGGACACTCCCTAATATAGTGCTCTAGAGACCCACACCTCAAACAAGCCACAATCCTCCTTTAACACTAGTCTGGATGGCGACTACTTTAATCTCCATAAGGTTGAATCCAATAGGAGCAACAAGGCTCCCACTCTAACCGGCCCATCAGGTCTAGCCTTTTTCTTAGGCCTCTGAACAGAACTAGAGGGCTCTGAATCCCTCTTATTCTTACCTCTCTCTCGATCCCTATTCTGGTGCTCCACGCACTTAACATCCTCGGCGATGTTTGCCATCTCAACTAGAACCGCGAACTCTCGCTCCCTCTGTAGAGTAATCAGTACCCTCAAATTATCCCTCAAGCCATCTTCAAACTGGACGCACCTCTCATACTCAGATGCCACCATGCCTCAAACGTAATGGCTCAGCCTCAAAAACTCAGCCTCACACTCAGCCATAGATCTATCACCTTGCGTGAGATTCATGAACTCATGGCACTTTTATAGCTCGCACCCACATATTTTCCCTAGAAGGTAGTCTTGAAGAAATCTCAATTCAGACGATTAGGTTGAGTACCCTCCTCAATCGATAACCACCACTGATATGCCTCATCGCAAAGTAATGAGACTGCACCCTTAAGTTTCTGTTCGGGAGTACAGTCGATGTCATTCATAATCCTCTCTGTGGCCTCTAACCAATACTCAGCTACAGTAAGGGCGACTCCAATGACACCCCTAAACAACTCAACAGCATTAGACCGGAGTTGTTCAGTTACCGACCCAGGCCCTCAGATCCAGAATGGGGTCCAGTGACCCTCTCTAATATTTTCAACATGGCCTGAGACTGTGAGTTATCCCCAGCCGAACGACTTTGAGACCCTGTCTTAGTAGCGGGCGGAATGGTGTCTCACTCGTATCTAAGTGCGGCATACTACCCAGAGAGGAAGACTCAGCTCGAGCCCCTCTACGGCCTCTACCTCAGCCACGAATACCATGACCACAAGTTACATGAGTGCTCATCATAAATTTTTGAATTTTATCTACATTTTAAAATTTTATGTATCATTTCTAGTATTTATTAGCAAATATTTTATGCAATTATCATCAAAAGTTCAGAAATATTTTTAGAAGTTTCAGTCTCTAGCTATCTTAGTACAGTTTCAGAAGGTACTATCTACAGTTCTTTAGAACAATTCTATCTAAGTTTCAGAAATACTTACAGGATCAGTGCTAGAGACTCGGTGTACCACATACTTTCTCAATTTATTCAAATCATTTAAAAACCAATTCTTTTTAAAACACAATTTTGGAACCCAAAATTTCACAGCATGAGTTTTGTAACCTGGCTCTGATACCATTATAAATATAACACCCCAAGCTCAACCGAGATGTTATGGCTGAATCCGATGGTATCACAAAGAATAAGTTTTATTAACGAAGTTTATACGATAAAACCATTTCATTTTTTCAACTCTTATTTGCTTATAACCATTGTCAAACGTTTATTCAATTAATTATTTTTCCTTAAAACATGTTTAATAGCGGAAGCTTACGAAAACCATTGTAGTTTAGGAAAGCAGTTTGTATTATAAAAAACCTTTGTTTTAGTAAAAACTGTGTTTTTAACGAGTTGTCCAAATAAAATATTAAACAAAAGTCTAAATTCTAGAAATTTAATCAACAGTCCGGGAAGTCGAATTAGTAAAAAACTCTAAAAAATATCCTTTAAGAAAATAAAACCTTTATTTAAATTCGGTTCATAGACTAGTGGTCACCATAAGACTCCGGCACACTGGTCCATCTAAGTCTGTAAATTACCTAAACAGAACGAACAAATAGATGTGAGTTTACATAAACTCAGCGTGTAACCCAAAAAAATAGACATGCAAACATGCAAAAACCTTACATACAATAAGATACAGTTTTGGGCTCATGCCCATTTTAGATACAAATAACAGAGTCAAATATATAGATTAGATAATTAGAATCCTACCCCCATCCTCTACACACCAACTCTGATCATCCCATCACACCATGTGGGGTTAAAAACACTTACCTAACACTAAACACCATATCGTGCCATTATGACACATATCAGATAATGTGCAGCCATGCTCCCAGAATATAAGCAATAATCGTCGTACAGGACCCTTCCTCCACATATACAAATCCCACTCTAAAACAGATACAGAAATAACAGATTAAACATGCTCAACATGCTTATAAACGTATAACAGAATAATCAGACATGCATAGCATTATCATACTTAGAACAGATTATCAGACTATCAGATCTACAGTTTTAGGTTTTGGTTAGCCCTTACCAACCCTACAGTAGGACCACAGTTGACCAGAACGACCCATGCGACCCTAGGAAAATTTTCAAAAATATGAGCCCACATACCCGTATGGGTCCACACGCCCAGATTGGCCTTGCTTGTGTAGCCCACACGGCTTCGCCCAGAATCCACATGCCCATATGGCATACCATTGTGTGCTCATACGCCCAACTTGGCCTGGCCTGTGTGGCTCACATGGCCACACTCTAGCCAAGCCATCACACGACTATGTCTTGCATACGACCATGCCTTTGTGGACCACACGGCTGTGTCTTGCACACGGCTGACCACACCGGTGACCACAGGCCCGTGTGGCGTCAACAAAGTAGTTTTTGAGCTTTTGTCGAAGTTTGATTTTCTGCGTTTCGGGTACACATCTAGTATGATTTGATGCCAAAAAACACTCCCGAGACCACCAGCACCTAAACCTGACCAAATAAAACCTGAATTAATCTCTTAAATTGATATCAAACAAAATTCCCTCAAAATAGATAATGGCAAAATTCAGGTATTCAAAGCTCGCCTAATTTCCCCAACGACTCCAACTACGATTCTATGAGAGGAAAGTCTCGTTCTTCATGATTCGCTGCCAAAAAGCCCAGAATCATATTAAATGAAGGATCAAATTTGGTAATAACAATTAAAATGCTTACCTCCAATTCGAACAAATCCAAAATCCTCACTTACGAACCATACGAAGAACTTAGAAAATAAAATGCTGCAATTTGAGATGAACAAAGAGAAGGTAAGAATTTTTTTGGAAGGGAAGAAAATCCAAAGAAAAACGTCAAAACTTGGAAAGAGGAATTTTAGTAAAAAACAAAAATGAAGATTATTAGAAATTTTATCCCACTAACCACACAATCCTAACCACCTTCTACTCAGAAATCTAATTCCACCAAAATTCTCTCACAAAACCGAGCAAAAATTAATACACTTTTGCTAACGCAGGGATTCGAACACAAGACCTCTAACATACAAACCCCCTTACCACTTGAACCAGCAAAATCATACTTATATGATTTAACATATAGTTTTATAAAAGCCCACTCGACAGGGTAGGGTTAGGATTAGAAAAATAAAAAAAAAATTGGCAAGAGTGAGACTTAAACCCCAGACCTCATACACACACTCAGAACATTTAACCACTGAAGTAGATACACTGTTATGTCAGATATTTATAGAAACAGGGATAAATTAATCAGGGTGTTACAATTTTAGAGGCATTTAGTTGTTAAGTTGCACCTATCTTAGTTTTATTTAAGTATAAAGACTTTTCTAAATTTATTTTCAAATTGTTAGGAAACATTTATTTGTGCCCGACCATGTGAGCCACAAGGCGAAGAGACACACCTGTTTCTTAGATAGTCTGGGCATTCGATGTAAGTCACACGATCGTGTCCCAGCTCGTGTCTAAATTTGGGTAGCTATTGACTTAGGTCATACGGCCATCTACACGTCCATGTGCTAGGCCGTGTGTGAAGTGCATGGGTCACACGGCTTAGTCACACGCCCGTGTGCTAGGCCGTGTGCAAAAACCTGGACATTCTGTTTTGAAATTTCAAGATTTAGAGGACACATGGCCAGACTACACGACCATGTACCAGGTCTTGTGTCACACATGACTAATACACACGCCCGTGTCTCTGCTTGTGTGGACAAAAATATGCCATTTTAACGCCACTTTGCTCATCCTATTTGATATCAACCTATAAACAACAATTCAATATACCAAATAGCCCCAGTCAACCAATAAACACCAACCCAAAATCATGTTTAAACATAATAAGCTATCACAAAATTTAATTGTCTAAACTTACCAAATAAATCCCTTCATTAGTTTACCAAATTTACTAATAAATACATGTATACAACAATTAAGATTCATAATCTTTACTCAAATTATTTCATTTCCAAACCATCTCTATACATGCTATATAAACCACAAAATACTTCACAAAATCTACCAGAACAAACTGGATAGTGTGGCTTGATGTGTTAATCCGATCTTCCAACCTTACACTAATCTACAAGGAACATTAAACAACATGAGTAAGCTTAATGAAGCTTAGTAGGTTCGTTGGATTTAAGCATAAATCTTACTGAACATAATAAACCACTCATTTAAATAAACATTCAATATACATTTCCTGCCAATCCCAACTTCAATTGATGAATTCACTTATTTCACATCATAATCAACAATATCATTGAGTCTTCAACCATTAGTATCAAATGTCACTTACTGAATTATCAACCTTTTCAGATTATTGAACATCTTACGAATATGAGTACATTGTAAACTAAAGCCCAAGGGCTGAAAAGTAGCACATAAGTGCTAACAGAAACCCATAGGTTTGAACAGAAGCTTGTAGGAGCTAAACGGAAACCCATGAGGGTTAAACTGAAACTCGTAAGAGTTTAACTGAAACCCATTAGGGCTAACTAAAACTCATATGAGTTAACTGAAGCTCATGAGAGCTAAATGGAAAGCAAACACGAAAGTTCACAACAAATGCTAAACCTCAGTTTACTTGGGTAATTTAACATCAATTCCTTTTTAGCACTAAACGATTGTACTCAATCCTACGCTTCGTTCACTTCGAATATTTGATTCAATTTCATAATTCTTAAAATATTTTTATTTTCAACAAATAACATAAATAAATACATATTACCATTCATCAATTTAACAAATAACATTATAAATTTAACCATATGAACTTAGCTAATTTGTAAAATTCGGTGTAGCTAATGAACTATTCAGATAGTTTCTCTTTTCCACGATTTTCTTTGAGCTCTTAATCTAAAATATAAAATTTTTCATCCATTAGCACATATGTTAGCCTCATTTTACTTTACAATTTATACCCATCAATTTTCAAAATTACACCTTTACCCTAACTTTTACAATTTTTTACAATTTAGTCCCTCATCAATAAACCCATCAAATGAGATAATTTTTCTCAATTAACACTTTATCTAATTATTTTAGGCTACCATACAGCCTTTTTAATTCAGAATTTCAATACCAAACCCTAATTCTCAACCTTTTCACAATTTAGTCCTAAATCAATAACTATCAAAATTACTTAATAAAATCATCATATAACAAAATTAAAGCTTCAAATCCATGATAATTCATCATAAACATCCAACACTCATCAATGGTAACTTTAAAAATCATCCATAGAATAAAAAAGTAATCAAATAAATAGTTGGACGTAATTGTAAAGGTCTTGAAAAACAAAAAAAAAATACAAGAAAAGAGTAAGAATTGAACTCGCATGATGCAAAAATATGAAAAACCAGATTTTGGACCTCCTATGGCTGTTATTGGTTGAAGATTGATGAAGAAATGCCTAGATTCAATTTAGTAACTTATTTTTATTTTTGCTTTAATTTCCCAAATGACCATTTTGCCCCTAAGTCATCTAATTTCTTTTTTTTTTTTGCTTATGTCATTTCAGCCTATACAGTATAGTCTCAATTGCCCATTAAGTCCTCCCATATTTATCACTTGAGTAATTTAATCATTTTAGCAAGTTTTGCACCTTTTTCAATTTAGTCCTTTTTATTAATTAACTATCAAAACGTTAAAATTTTCTAACGAAACTTTAATACTAAATCAGTGACACTTATAAATATTTCTAAAAATATTTACGACTTAGTTTATGAAATTGAGGTCTCGATACTTTATTTGTGAGACTAATTAACCTAATAATTATTTTAAATCACAAAATTCACTAATTCTTAGCTTTCCTAAATTCTCGATTAGCTCATAAACACTAACTAATAAGATTTACGAGCTCACTTGTCGGATGAAACTACTGTTTTTGACAACACTGAAAATTAGGCTGTTATAACTCTCCCTCTTTAGGAAATTTCATCCTCAAAATTTGTTACCTGAAAATAAGTTCGGATACTGTGATCTCATTGATTCTTCTGTTTCCTAGGTTACCTCCTCTAAGCCATGACGATGCCACAATAATTTGACTAATGGTATTCGTTTATTTCGTAATTCTTTAACCTCTCGAGCCAAAATCTTCACTGGTTCTTCTGAATAGGTCATATCTGGTTGTATCTTAATTTCACTGTGAGTAATCACGTGTGAAGGATCTGATCTGTACTATCCTAGCATAGACACATGAAACACTTTATGAATTTTCTCAAGTTCTAGAGGTAGAGCTAACTGGTAAGCCACAGGGCCAATTCTTTCAATGATTTCATGCTTTCCGAGAAATCTTGGACTAAGTTTCCCTTTTCTACCAAACCATAATACTTTCTTCCACGGTGAGACTTTTAAGAACACTCAATCACCAACCGAAAATTCTATATCTTTTCTTTTCAAATTTGCATATAATTTTTGACGGTCTGAAGCAGCTTTCAAACTATCCCTAATGATTCGAACTTTTTCTTCAGTTTCTCGGATCAAAGTGACTCCTACTAACTTTGATTCACTCAATTCAGACCAATACAATGGAATCTTGCATTTTCTTCCATAAAGAGCTTCAAATGGTGCCATTTTTATGCTAGATTGATAACTATTATTGTAGGCAAATTCGGCCAAAGGTAAGTACCTTTCCTAACTATCTCTGAACTCGAGTATACAATATCTCAACATGTCTTCTAGAATCTGAATCACTCGTTCAGATTGCCCGTCAGTCTGAGGATGAAATGTTGTACTGAAATTTAACTTTGTATCTAGGGCTTCTTGTAGTTTACTCCAAAGCCTTGATGTAAATCTTGGATCTCGATCTGAAATAATGGATGTAGGGACCCCATGTAACCTTAGAATCTCTGATATATACAATTCCACTAACTTCTCAAGTGAAAAGTCTGTTTTGACCGGGATAAAATGTGCTGACTAAGTTAATCTATCAACAATCACCCAGATCGAATTTTTTTTTCTCAGAGTCATAGGTAATCCGGATACAATATCCATCGTGACATGCTCCCATTTCCACTCAGGAATCATGACAGGCTGTAGCAAACCCGTTGGTACCTGATGTTCTACTTTGACTTGTTGACAAATCAAACACTTTGCTACAAATTCACAAATTTCTCATTTCATACCTGGCCACCAATACATCCGTTTCAAATCACAATACATTTTCGTACTACCCAGATAAATGGAATACATGCTACTATGAACTTCAGAAAGAATATCATTTTTTAAATCTGAATTATTCGAAACACAAATTCTATTATGATATTGTAACATACCGCTATCATCAATAGTATAATCTTAACTCAAATTATCCCGAACCATCTATCTTTTCAACACCAATTTCAGATCATCACCTTGCAATTCCCAAATTCGTTGAAAGAACAAAAGTCTTTCTTTCAACTCTGCTAATACAGAACTGTAACACCCTAGATTTCTATAATTTCTGCTTTTGTAAAATTGTAGCATAGAAAAATATTTGAATATGTTTTTGCATGAATTTGCACAATATCTGTCTACTTTTGTGTTTAAGTACTTTGGGGTGTGTTACAGAAGTCCCAAGTTCAAGTCTCAATTTGGGCAAAATTTTATTTTTTTTTAAATAAAGCCTGGCGGTTAAGGGGCTTATAAGAATTTATTGATAAAAACTTAACAGAATGGGCCTGCTGGTCTAGTGGTTAAGTGGCAAGGGTTTATGCTTGAGGTCCTGTGTTTGAATCTTGGCTTGGGCATTATTTTTGCCACTAAGGCTGTGATAGAATTGGAGGTGAACTAAAACACTGAAGTGGTAGGGTTTATCAGATTTTTCTGAGTAGTTTCCCCAAAAGAGCTCTCTTTGCCGAAATTCTCTACTATTTTTCCACTCTCCACATTCTTTTTCTTTTCTTTTTACCGAAATTTCCCTTGCCTTCCTCCCATTCATTTTGATTTCGTATGAACGGGCTTCTGCGATTCATTGACGTTCTCCTCATTGGTAAGTTCTGCTTGTCGTTCGTAAACATCGTTTTGATTAAGAGATTAAGGGGGAACTTTCTTTGGGTGTTTAGATACTAATCAAGGGGTTGTTCTTCTTTTTGAACAGCAAATTAAACGTGTAGTATTCACTGGTTTTCGGTCGAGGAAAGAAATTTAACGATTTTAGGGTAGAATACCTCGTTTTGTTTCAATCAAAAATTGTTTAAGTGACTGAAATGGGTCTTAACGTTGTCGAATATAGGTTTTGGAATGCTCAAGATTACGTTAGGCTTCAATCGAAACCAGGTGTGTACTCCAATCGATCTGAAATTCTGTTTCTGTGAAAGTCAAAAGCACTATTGTAAACGCCACATAGGCGCGTGGATTGCCCGTGTGGAGGCCGTGTGGCTGATGAAGTAGGCCGTGTGCACGCCACGTCGGCATGACAGACATGGGCATGTGAGGTTGGCGAGACCGTTTGTGAGGCATGGGCTTGACCAATTGGGTCGTGTGGGCCACATGGGTGAACCACACGAGTGTGTGGGAGCTTGGGTCAAGCCATGTGATCCATACGAGTAAGACCAATTTGATCCGTGTGAGCCACACAGGCGTGTGGGCCCACACGGGCAGGGCACACGAGCGTGTAAGCCCGATTTGTTTGAAATGTTCTGCAAGGTTGTACGGGTCACCCAAGTCTACTGTGACCTAATTGTAGGGTCCATAAGCGTTACTTAGACCTCTATACTCTGATATGATACTAAGATGTATGTAAAAGCATGATAACTAAAGCATGTGTATCTATTCTGATTTGATGATAATGTTATGATTTGATATCTGCACATGAGCATGCCATATTATCTATGTTGCATTGCATTGGGTTGGGTTTGTTGTTGAAGAGAAGGAAGACTGAAAGACTATTAGCCTGTCATCTGGCAGCTATGCTGCATATATCTGATATGTATCGTATACGATACCACTTGGTGGGTAGGGCTGGATGGATTGATTCTATCCTCATACTTGGTGTGTAGGGCTAGGTGGGTCGATTTTATCCCCACATGGTGTGTTGGGTTGGACGGAGATGGTGTGTAGGGTTGGTGGGCATTACTTTTCTGATTGATATGCATGTATGTCTGTATGGGCTAAGGCCCGAATGTATCTGATACTGTTCTAAGTGGGCTAAGGCCTACACTGATTTGGTTAAGAGCTCAGGCTCGATTATGACTGTTTGACTGCTATCTGGTTACATGCATGCTTTATTGTGGGGATGTACACACTGAGTTTGTAAAAACTCACCCCTTATTTTATATATCTATCAGATAGTCCTCAGCAGTAGGTGGATCAGTGCAACAGAAGGGCTCGACGATGACCAGTGCTACATACACTCTGGTTTTAAAGGTTTTTAATGCTTTTATTATTTTAACTGCTATAGTTGGGAGTAATTATGTAATTTCTGGTTTCAGACTATTTGGTTTAAGTTTGGAATTTTGGAATACTATTTAATGATTTTAGAACTACAACTTTATTGGTTCTTAAGCTTTCACGAACTACGAAAATGTTTACAAGCAAAGTAATCAATATATGTTTTTTGAGTTAAGTAAAAGGTGGTAACTGGAACAGTTTTTGGGTAAACACGGTTTAAATACATTCTCATGTAACTTCGCCAGATTCGGCCATAAAGTCTAGGCCGGGTTTGGGGTGTTACATTTAGTGAAATCAGAGTTAGGTTGTAAAACTCGGCTGTGGATTTGGGTTTCAAAATTTGGTTTCAAGAAAATGATTTGTAAAGCGATTTGAAATATTTTTGATAACAAGTATGTGATACATCGAGCCTCCAGCACTGATCTTGTAAGTTCTCTGAAACTCTGATATGTACTGTTTGAAAGCATGCCTATACTGAAATTTTGTATGTATCTGTCGAAAACACTATGTAGGTGTGATGAGACTGCTGTAAGTAGTACTCTACTGGAACCCTTTAGGTAATGTAAATTGGAAACCGTAGTGAGTTTATTACTCGCGATAACTGACTCTGAAACTCTGATATTGTTCTGCATAAAATATCTGTTAATAATTATTGGAACCGTAAACTGATTTGCATAAAACTCTTAATACAGATTAATTCGTTAGGGACGATGAGCACATGTGGTACTCGTGGACGGGGTACTAGAGGCCGAGGTAGAGCTCGTAGAGGGATTCGGGTTGAGTCTTTTGCATCTGATACGATTCCTAATCTGGACACTAGCGAGACACCGGTGTCACCTGTTACTAAGGCTGGTACTGAGTCTCATGACCGTGCAGCTGGGGACGACGCACTGTCCCAGGCCATACTACGAATTCTGGAGAGGGTCGCTGGTGCCAATACTAGATCTGGAGGCCATGGTTCGGTTATGGAACGACTTAGGTCGAATGGGGCTGAGATATTCAGGGGTATCACTGGAGTTGCTTCGAGTGTGGTCGAGTACTAGATGGAGGCCACAGAGCGCATAATGGATGATTTAGACTTTACTGATGAGCAGAAGCTCAAGGGAGCAGTGTCTTTGCTTCGCGATAAGGCGTACCAGTGGTGATTGACTGTTAAGGAGGGCACTCAGCTCGATCGGTTGTCATGGGATTTTTTTAAGACCACCTATCAGAGTAGGTATATGGAAGCTAGCTACACTGATGCTAGACGACGTGAGTTCCTGAATCTCACTCAAGGCGACCGTTCAGTGCCCAAGTATGAGGCTGAATTTCTGAGACTGAGCCGTTATGCAAGGGGCGTAGTGGCGACAGAGTATGAGCGCTGTGTTTGATTTGAGGATGGTTTGCGAGACAATCTGCGAGTTCTGATAGCTCCACAGAGGGAGCGAAATTTCTCAGCCTTGATCGAAAAGGCCAAGATTGTTGAGGAGATAAAGCGCTCTGAGCGCCAAAACTGTGAGAAGGGGAAAGCTAAATGGGATTATGAGCTTTCGAATACTGGGATAAGGCCTAAAAAAAATTCCAAGATTGATGGACCCATGAGAGCTGAGCCCACTGTTGCTATTCCTGTAAGGGTGTCGATGTGTTAGCTCTGTAATAGAAGTCATCCAGGCGAGTGTTGGAGGGATACTGGAGTTTGTTTGAGATGTGGTTTGATTGAGCATCGTGTTAAGGATTGTCCACTAAGAAGTAATCAGATGCAAGCTCCAGTTGTTGAGACTGCACAGTTGTCGAAAGGGGTACAGTAGCCATCTAGGGGCCGTGGACAGGCTAGGGATGGAATCGGTATGGGTTGAGGTCAGGGAGCACCAGCCAGAGGTGCTGGGCCGACTGAGGCAAGGCAGCCTGCACTTGTCTACGCTGTATGTCGCCGTGAGGATAGAGATGGTTCGGACGTCATCACTGGTACGTTCTTCATTTCTAATGTACCTTATGTTGCACTGATAGACATAGGCTCTACACATTCCTATGCGGCGTGTTCTGTGTCTGAGACTTTGGGAATTCCGTGAGAGCACTTCTAGTGAGATTTCAGTGGTGAGTCTATTGGGGCAATCTATTAGGGTCAGAAAACTATTTAGAGACATTCCGTTGGAAGTCCAAGGAACGGTATTCTTGGCTGATATGATGGAACTTCCGTTTGAGGAGTTCGACTTAATTCTAGGCATGGACTTATTGGTGAAACATCATGTAAGTCTGGATTATGTTGAAAGGAGGGTTGTTCTGAGGACAGAGGAGGATAATGAGATAGTCGTGATTAGAACGACGAAATTATCTGAGTAATGTGATATCTACGTTGGTAGCAGAAAAGCTTGTGAGAAAGGGATGTGAGGCATACTTGGCCTACATCAGTGTTTCTGATTTTGTGCACTCTTTGGTTAAGGACATTCGTACTGTGAAGAACTTTCTAGATGTTTTTTCAAAAAAACTACCAAGATTGCCTCCGAGTCGTGAGGTAGAATTTGAGATTGAGTTGATTTCTGGTACAGCTCCGGTGTCTATCGCCCCTTATCAAATGGCACTAAAGGAGTTGGCAGAACTGAAGGCTCAAATTCAGGTGCTGTTGGATCGTGGGTTTATTCGTCCTAGTGTGTCTCCATGGGGAGCACTTGTTCTGTTCGTAAAGAATAAGGACAATACATCAGTTGAATAAGTTGACAATTAAGAATAAATACCCACTTCCAAGGATAGACGATTTATCCGATTAGTTCAGAAGAGCTTCTGTGTTCTCCAAGATCAATCTGCGATCAAGTTATCATCAGTTAAGGGTTAAGGAGGCCGATGTGCATAAGACAACATTTAGGAGTCGTTATGGATATTATGAGTTCTTGGTTATGCCCTTTGGGTTGACTAATGCACCAGCGACATTCATGGACTTGATGAACCGTGTGTTTCAGCCCTACTTAGACCAGTTCATGGTAGTGTTTATCGACGACATCTTGTTTTACTCTAAGTCTGAGGACAAGCACGATGAGCATCTTAGGGTTGTTCTGCAGATCATTTATGAGAAAAAGCTTTGTACGAAGTTCTCTTAGTGTGAGTTTTGGCTTCAAGAAGTAATCTTTTTAGGACATATGGTGTCTGCTGGGGGGATTCGTGTTGATCATCATAAGATTGAGGCTGTGCTGGATTGGAAACAGTCAAAGAATATGTCGGAGATCCATAGTTTTTTGGGACTGGCAGGATATTACCGACGCTTCGTAGAAGGTTCTCGTTGATCGCAACGCCGTTGACTAAGTTATTGCGTAAAGAAGTTCCTTTTGTTTGGACTGATGCACAGCAGGAGAGCTTTGAGAAGCTCAAGACACTTTTAACTTAGGTTCTAGTTCTGATACGGCCTGAACCTGGTAGCGACTTCGTGGTTTACAGTGATGTGTCACATATGGGTTTGGGTTGCGTCTTGATGCAAGACGGTAAGGTAGTTGCCTATGCATTCGACAGCTCAAGACTCACGAGGCTAATTATCCGACACATGATTTGGAGTTGGCTGTATTTGTCTTTGCATTAAAGATTTGGAGGCCCTATCTGTACGGTGAGAAGTGTACCATCTGCACTGATCACAAGAGCCTCAAGTATCTCCTCACTCAGAAGGAGTTAAATCTTAGGCAGTGATGATAGATTGTGCTGCTTAAGGATTACGACTGCAGTATAGAGTATCACCCTGAAAAGGCCAATGTAGTGGCTAATGCATTAAATCGTAGGGTTGTGGCTGATTTAAGAGCATTGTTCACTCGACTAAGTATTTATGATGATAGGAGTCTTCTGGCAGAGCTACTAATGAAGTCGACATGGATTGAGCAGATTAGAGCTAAGCAGTTAGAGGATAAGACTTTCGAGATGCGATTTCGTCAGGTTGAGACTGGGACTACTACAGATTTTGGGCTGAATAATGATGAGGTATTGTGCTTTCGGGGTAGGATCTGTGTACCTAATGATGAGGATTTGAGGCTGTCAATTTTGAGGGAAGCATATAGTCGTCCGTACGCTATGCATCCTGGTGGAAATAAGATGTATAAAGATCTTCGAGAGTTGTACTGGTGGCCAGGGTTGAAGCATGAGGTGATCGATTTCGTTGCTCACTGTCTGACTTGTCAGCAGGTTAAGGCTGAGCATCAGTCACTTCGGGGTTTCTACAGCCGGTTAAGATATCGACATGAAAATGGGAGCGAGTGACGATGGATTTCGTTAGTGGGTTACCTCTAACACCCACTAAGAAGGATTCTGTTTGGGTTGTCGTAGATCAATTGACCAAGTCTGCACACTTCATTCCTATTAGGACAGACTTCTCTTTATAGAAGTTGGCTAAACTTTACATCTCAGAGATAGAAAGACTGCATGGAGTTCCAGTGTCGATTATCTCCGATAGGGATCCTCGGTTTATTCTCAATTTTGGCAGAAACTTTATGAGGCTTTGGGTTCACGACTTGACTTCAGTACTGCATTTCATCCTCAGTCAGATGGTTAGTCGGAGAGGGTGATTCAGATACTGGACGATATGTTGAGGGGCTGTGTTATGGATTTTCGTGGTAGTTGGGAGGGGTACTTGCCTTTGGCAGAGTTTGCTTACAATAACAGCTATCAGTCTAGTATTCATATGGCACTTTATGAGGTACTTTATGGTCATAAGTGTCGTACCCCTTTGTCTTGGATTGAGTTGGGTGAGCTACGTGTTTTGGGTCTGGAGTTGGTTTCAAAGACTGAGGATAAGGTTTATTTGATTTGAGATAGACTGAAAGCGGCTTATAATAGACAGAATTCCTATGCTGATTTGAAGAGGGAAGATATCGAGTATTCTATGAGGGACTTGGTTTTCCTTAAGGTCTGGCAATGGAAGTAGGTTCTGAGGTTCGGTCGCAAAGGTAAATTGAGTCCTCGGTTTATTGGGTCATACTGAATTCTGAAAAAAGTAGGGCCAGTCGCGTATCAATTGGAGTTACCTCTAGAGTTAGATCGTATTCACGATATTTTTAATGTCTCGATGTTAAGATGTTACTGCTCTGATCCCACACACATTGTGCCTATGGAGGAAATTGAGGTTAGACCGGATCTAATGTTCGAGGAGAAGCCAGTTCAAATTTTGGATCTCGACGTCAAAAGTTCTGCATAGGAAGTCTATTCCCTTAGTGAAGGTGCTGTGGCAGAATCATAGCATTGAGGAGGCTACTGGGGAGCAAGAGGATTCAATGTGTCAGCAGTATCATCACCTTTTCTGACCAGGTAAAATTCGAGGACGAATTTTCTTTAAAGAGGTAGAGTTGTAACACCCCAAATTTCTGTAATTTCGGCTTTTGTGAAATTGTAGCATAAGAAAATATCTAAATATGTTTTTGCATGAATTTGTATAATATCTGTCTGCTTTTATGTTTAAGTGCTTTAGGGGTGTGTTAGGGAAGTCCCAAGTTCAAGTCTCAATTTGGGAAAAATTTTGGTTTTTACTTTAAATAGAGTCTGGCTTTTGGTTAAGGGGCTTATAAGAATTTATTGGTAAAAACTTAATAGAGGCTTACTGGTCTAGTGGTTAAGTGGCAAGGGTTTATGCTAGAGGTCCTATGTTCGGATCCTGGCTTGGGCATTATTTTTGCCACTAAGGCCGTGATAGAATTAGAGATGAACTAAAACATTGAAGTGGTAGGGTTTATCAAACTTTTCTGAGTAGTTTCCCTAAAAGAATTCTCTCTACCGAAATTTTCTGCTATTTTCCCCCTCTC
This sequence comes from Gossypium arboreum, assembly GCF_025698485.1. Lineage (NCBI taxonomy): Eukaryota > Viridiplantae > Streptophyta > Magnoliopsida > Malvales > Malvaceae > Gossypium > Gossypium arboreum. The sequence continues at coordinate 46,798,870 of NC_069074.1, read as the reverse complement.
CACTTTCTTTTTCTTTTCTTTTTACTGAAATTTCCCTTGCCTTCCTCCCATTCATTTTGATTTCATATTAATGGGCTTCTACGATTCATTGACGTTCTCCTTATTGGTAAGTTCTGCTTGTTGTTCGTAAACATCGTTTTGATTAAGAGATCAAGCGGGAACTTTCTTTCAGTGTTTAGGTACTGATCAAGGGGTTGTTCTTCGTTCATGAACAATGAATTAAGCGTGTGGTATTCGTTGGTTTTCACTCGAGGTAAGAAATTTAGTGATTTCGGGGTGAAATACCTCATTTTGTTCAATCAAAAATTGTTTAAGTGACTGAAATAGGTATTGACATTGTTGAATATAGGTTCTGGAATGCTCGGGATTGCATTAGGCTTCAATGAAACTAGGTGTATACTCCAATCGATCTGAAATCATGTTTCGAAGAAAGTCAAAAACGCTACTGTCGATGCTACACAGGCATGTGGACTGCCCGTGTGGCGAGACACTACCGTGTGGCCGAGGAAGTAGGCCATGTGCGTGCCACACGGGCACGACGGACACGGGCATGTAAGGCTGGTGAGGCCATGTACGAGGCACGGGCTTGACCAATTGGGGTGTGTAGGCCACATGGGTGAACCACATTGGCGTTTGGGGTCTTGGGCCAGGCTGTGTGATCCACACGGGCAAGGCAAATCTGAGCTATGTGAGCCCACATGGGCAGGGCACTCGGGCGTGTGAGCTCAATTTGTTTAAAATGTTTGCAAGGTTGCACAGGTCACCCAAGTCGACTGTGACCTGATTGTGGAGTCAGTAAGTGTTACTTAGACCCCTATACTCTGATCTGATACTAAGATGAATGTAAAAACATGATAACTAAAGCATGTGTATCTGTTCTAATTAGATGATGATGTTATGATTTGATATCTACACATGAGCATGCCATATTATCTACGTTGCATTGCATTGGGTTGGGTTTTTTGTTGAAGAGAAGGAAGACTGAAAAGCTATTAGCCTGACATCTGGTAGTTATGCTGCATATATCTGATACGTTCCTTATATGGTACCACTTGGTGGGTAAGGTTGGGTGGGTTGATTCTATCCACATACTTGGTGTGTAGGGTTGGTGGGCATTATTGTTCTGATTCATATGCATGTATGTCTGTATTGGCTAAGGCCCGAATGTATCTGATATTGTTCTGAGTGGGCTAAGGTCTACACTGATTCTGTTAAGAGCTCAGGCTCGATTATGACTGTTTGACTGTTATCCGTTTACATGCATGCTTTACTGTGGGGATGTACACACTGAGTTTGCAAAAACTCAGCCCTTATTTTATTTGACTGTAATTCATTTAACTCAGCTGGTGCCATAAGGTACGGTGTTATTAGTATTGGAGCTATTCCCGGAACCACATCAATTACAAACTCAACTTCACGATCAGGTGGTAAGCTAGGTAATTCCTCAGGAAATACATCAATAAACTCATTAACAATTAATAATTGTTCTAAATTTGATTCAAAACCTCGAGTATCAAGAATATTTGTAACACCCCCGTACCCGAGACCGCCGCCGAAGTTGAGCACGAGGTGTTAACGGACTTAATTCATTAATTAAATAGCTCAAATAATTTATTTTAGAATTTCCAGACAAGCTGGCTAACTGCATCATAGTCGCTAAAAAAAATCATATCCCGAGTTATAAAACTCAACATCCAATTTTGTAAATTTTTCATGAAACTAGACTCAGATATCTACTTACTAATTTTTTTCTAGAATTTTTAGTTAAGCCAATTAGTATAGTTTATTAGTTAAAGTCTCCCCTATTTTAGGGTTCTGCTACTCTGACCCCTGTGCACTATGAATCAAATTTCTTCCTGTACAGAGATCCAATGACTATTAAGTTTGTTTCTATTAAAAATAAACTTAATAAGGAATCCATACATATAAAATTTTAGTCATAATTATTTTTACACAATTTATGGTTAATTTATAAAGTCAGAATAAGGGATCTAAAAATCGCTCTAACCCTGTTTCACTAAAACGTAAATATCTCATAAAATAAAACTTTTTTACCTATTTTGTTTCTTGCACATGAAGATAGATTCATTAATATTCAATTTAATATTTTATTCATCATCTAATTCTATCTCTACTATTTTTAGTGATTTTTCAAACTCACATCACTACTGCTATGTGATTCTGTTTTATAGTCAATTTCACCATTTTATGGATTTCCATAGATTAGTTAGCACATAAAGCATACATGTTATCAAATATAATCTCGATTAGCCACTCTAATAGCTAATCATTCTAAAACATTTCCATGCCATCCATGAGCTATATCATAAGATTATATACACAAAAGGATTATAATGCTATACGTGCTATATTCCCAAAATATGCAAGCCATCATACCGAGATGGTCCGTTGATAGTGTGAGCGTGCCTCCGACCGTCCTGATCTCCAAACCGGCTTGTCAAAACTCGATATAAAATGAGAATAGTTGAGCCTATTCCTCGTAAACTTTATTTTTCCCCCGATCTCGACTCGAATATCTTTTCTCTGGATAATCAAGGCTTAAAAGTGTTGAAACCCTAGCTATGGTGGAGAGCAAAATTCAGTAGCAACTTACGGAGAAGATGATCATTTTTTTGTTATTTTTCCCATTTTATTTCATTTAATATCCAAATGACCAAAATGCCCTTCCTTACTAAACTTTCAAAAATTCCATCCATGTCTAATTTTTGTCCATAAACTTAGAAATTGGTCAAATTTCTATTTAAGACCTCCTAATTAATATTTCAAAGCAATTTCATACTAGAAACTTCTAGAATGCAAGTTTTGTAACTTATTCAATTTAGTCCCTAACATCAAATTAAGCACTTTATGCATAGAATTTCTTCACGAAAGTTTCACACAATCATGCAATCATATCATAGACCTCAAAATAATTATAAAATAATTATTTCTATTTCAGATTTGTGGTCTCAAAACTACTATTCCGATTAGGCCCTAATTCGGGATATCACAATATTGGCTAAAAATGCCTCATTACCTTTCCGCATTAATCTCTGGGCTGAAAAGTTTAAATAATTTTGACAATTTCTTAAGGATTAGCAGACTCAATCGTAATGACTTCCCCATTTTGACCTTTTAGATCAATCCATTTCTCTCGACAGTTTACTACAGTATCATGCTTTGTTAACCAATCCATTCCCAAAATAACATCAAATTCCCGAAAGGGTAACAACATCAAATCAGCAAGGAATTAATAGCCTTTTACATTTAGTGGACAATTTCGACACGTTAAATTAACTATCACACTTTGGCCTAATGGATTAGTTGCTTGAACATCATAATCAGTGGATTTAATAGACAATTTCTTTTCTAATGCTAATGTAGTGCAAACATAAGAATGTGTAGACCCAGGGTCAATTAATGCATATACAATAACATCAAAGAGATAGAATGTTCCAGCAATTACATCTAGAGCTGTAGCTTCTTCTCTTGCTCGAATAGCATAAGTACGTGCTGGAGCTTTAGTCTCTAATCAAGTAGCTTTATCTCTCATATTCGAATGGGTAGCCCCAGTAGCACTGCTTTGGCCTGAACGTTTACTTCTTTAGGAAGGGGCTAATTTCTTTTCTTTTTGTTCATCTTTTTTCTTTTTGCAATTGAGGACAGTATTGAATGAAATGGTAAGTGGCTCCGCATTTATAACAAGCTCCCATTTTGCCTCTACATTCACCTGTATGATACTTTCCACAATATTTACATTTAGGCTTTGGAATATTCTGTACACTACCTACACTAGTTGAAGGTCTAATAGTTACTCCAAAATCTTGTTGAGTCCCCCTATTCTTATTTGATCACTCAAACATTGAAGTGGCTTGATTGGACTTATCTGTAGACTTTTTATCCCAAAATGTTGAAAATGATTTGGAGGAGCTTCTCTTGTAAGATTTTTTATTTCACCTATCACGCTGCATCTCTTTGTTATATACCTCTTCCATTTTTTGAGCACGATCTGACAGAACAATAAATTCTCGTATTTCTGTGCCCCAATCATCATTCTAATTTCATCATTTAACCCTTCCTCAAAACAAATACACATTTCCTCCTCGGTTGTACAATTTCTCGGGCATATTTGTTGAGGTATACAAATTCCCTCTCATATTCAGCTACTGACAGATTTCCTTGTCCCAGATCGAGGAATTCCCTCTTCTTTTTATCCAGATACCTCTTGCTAACATATTTCTTTTTAAATTAATTTTGAAAGAATTCCCAAATGATTTTCTCTTCTGACATCACAGCCTCTATAGTCATCCACCAATTATAGGCTTCCTCTTTTAATAAAGAAACAACACATCTCAAATAATCATATAGAGAACAAGCCATTTCTCTAAAAACTCTTACTATATTCTGAAGCCAATATTCAGCCTTGACTTGATTATCATCTGACCTTCCCCAAAATTTTTTTGCCCCAAACTTTCTAAGTTTTTCTATCGAAGCATGTTTATTGGATTCAGTTACCGGTGGAGGCGAAGGTACAACCAGAGGTGCTACAGATGGTGCAATAGGAGGATGAGGTTGTTGAGCCTGATTTCTTTCTTGCATAAAGTCATTAAACCATTTGTTCATAAACCCATAGAACATATTTTTGAGTTCCTGTTATTGTATCGGAGAGATTGGAACACTACTACTTGCCCCATGTTCAGATGTTTGTATTCTGCTATTAGCTTTATCTCGTTCAACATGTTCAGATTTATCTGACATCTTCACAATCTATAATAAAAATAAGGATTAGATCGGATCATACACATCACACTATCACAGATTTATATGACATGTATTTCTAGACACTTTACACATCACATTCGTTCTGAGAATCGGCTAAACCAAAGCTCTGATACAAATAAATGTAACACCCCTAACCTTTATCCGTCATCGAAACAGGGTTATAAAACATTATCAGACTTTACGGGCTAATTACAAATATTTCATTACCTTTATTATACAAATCAAGAATAAGTCATATAATACTCATATTGTCCCTTAGATGGGTCTTCGAGGCCCAAAATACACATAAGAAGTGAATCGGGATTAAATCGAATGCTTAGGGAATTTTTCTAAAAATCTTAAAATTTTTCCCAAAATCTTAAAATTTTTCTTAAGAACAGGGGACACACACCCGTGTGGTCGACCGTGTGAGCCACACGGCTAAGAGACACACCAGTGTCTTAGGCCGTGTGGGCATTCGATTTAAGGCACACAGCTGTGTCCCAGCCCGTGTCCAAATTTGGATAACTACTGATTTGGGTTACACGGCCATCCACACGCCCGTATGCTAGGCCGTGTGTGAAGTGCAGGGGTCACACGGCTAAGTCACATGCCGGTGTGCTAGGCCATGTGCAAAAACCTGGACATTCTATTTTGAAATTTCAAAGTGTAGGGGACACACGGCCAGACTACACTCCCATGTACCAGGCCGTGTGTCACACAAGGCTAAGACACACGCCCATGTCTCTGCCTGTGTGGACGAAAATAGGCCATTTTAAGGCCACTTTTCTCACCCTATTTGATATCAACCTGTAAACAACAATTCAGTATACCAAATAGCCCTAATCAAGCAATAAACACCAACCAAAAATCATGTTTAAATATAATAAGCTATCACAAAATTTAATTGTGTAAACTTACCAAATAACTCCCTTCATTAGTTTACCAAATTTACTACTAAATACATGCATACAACAAGTAAGATTCATAATCTTTACTCAAATTATTTCATTTCCAAACCACCTTTATATATGCCATACAAACCATAAAATACTTAACAAAATCTACCAGAGCAAATTGGATAGTATGGCATGATGTGTTGATCCGATCCTCCGGCCTCACGCTAATCTACAACGAACATTAAACAACATGAGTAAGCTTAATAAAGCTTAGCAATTTCATTGGCTTTAAACATAAATCTTATCGAACATACTAAACCACTCATTTAAATAAAACATTCAATATACATTTCTTGCCAATCACAACTGCAATTGATGAATTCACTTATTTCACATCATAATCAACAATATCATTGAGTCTTCAACCATTAGTATCAAATGTCACTTATCAAATTATCAACATTTGTCAGAATATTGAACGTCTTACAGATATGAGTACATCGTAAAATAAAGCTTGAGGGCTGAACAGTAGCACATAAGTTCTAATAGAAACCCATAAGGTTGAATAGAAGCTCATAAGAGCTAAACGAAAACCCATGAGGGTTAAACTGAAACTCGTAAGAGTTGAACTGAAAGCTATTAGGGTTGACTGAAACTCATATGAGTTAACTGAAGCTCATGAGAGCTAAACGGAAAGAAAACATGAAAGTTCACAATAAATGCTGAACCTTAGTTTACTTGGGTAATTTACGGTCAATTCCTCTTTTGCACTGAACGATTGTACTCAATCCTGTGTTATTTTCACTTCAAATATTTGATTCAATTTCATAATTCTTACAATAGTTTTATTTTCAACAAATAACATAAATATATACATATTACCATTCATCAATTTAACAAGTAACATTATAAATTTAACCATACGAACTTACCTGGGCTAATTTGTAAAATTTGTTGTAGCTCAGAAACTAATCAAATAATTTCTCTTTTCCACGATTTTCTTTGGGCTCTTGATCTAAAATATAAAATTACTCATCCATTAGCACATATTACAGCCTCATTTCACTTTACAATTTATACCCTTTAATTTTCAAAATTATCCATTTACCCTAACTTTTACAATTTTTTACAATTTAGTCCCTTATCAATAAACCCATCAAATAAGCTTTTTTTCTCAATTAACACTTTATCTAATTATTTTAGGCTATAATTCAAAATTTCAACACCAAACCCTAATTCTGAACCTTTTCATAATTTAGTCCTAAAATCAATAGCTATCAAAATTACTTAATAAAATCATCATATAACAAAATTTAAGCTTCAAATCCATGATAATTCATCATAAACATCTAATACTCATCAATGGTAACTTTCAAAATCATCCATAGAATAAAGAAAACTAATGAAATAAATAGTTGGACCTAATTGTAAAAGTCTTAAAAAACACAAAAATACAAGAAAAGAGCAAGAATTGAACTCACATGATGCAAAAATATGAAAAACCAACTTTTGGAGGACCTCCTATGGCTGTTTTTGGCTGAAGATTGATGATGAAATGTCTAGATTCAATTTAGTCACTTATTTTTATTTTTACTTTAATTTCCCAAATAACCATTTTGCCATTAACTCATCTAATTTCTTTGTTTTTTTTTTCTACCTAGGTCGTTTCAGCCTGTACAGTTTAGGTTCAATTGCCCTTTAAGTCCTCCCATATTTATCACTTAAGTAATTTAATCATTTTATCAAGTTTTGCACCTTTTTCAATTTAGTCCTATTTATTTAATTAACTATTAAAATGTTAAAATTTTCTAACGAAACTTTACTACTAACTCAATGACACTCCATAGATATTTTAAAAATATTTACGGCTCGATTTATGAAATTGAGGTCTCAATACTTTATTTACAAGACTAATTAATCTAATAATTATTTTAAATCACAAAATTCACTAATTCTTAGGTTTCCTAAATTCTCAATTAGCTCATAAACACTAACTAATAATATTTACGAGCTCACTTGTCGAATTTTAGTGGTCTCAAACCACTATTTTCGACACCACTAAAAATTAGGCTATTACAATTTGTAGGTGAAAATTACAATAAAAAAACTAAGTTTAATGAAGACAACAACTCTTATAGAAAATATCGCTAGAATAGGAGGGTTAGTTTTGGGTTTAAAGGGAAAGTTGATGGACCAAATTGAGACCACAGTTCGTCACCAGTACTTCTTCTAATAGTTCTTTCTCTGAAGGTATTTGATCTATTAAAATTTTGTACTCTTTGAAATTTTCTCTTTAAAAGGACAAATGATCAAATTTTATAATAAAAATTCCCAATTGAATGATTAGTGATAAATTTGAACCTCTTACATAAGTAGATTAGTAAATTTGTACTTTATCCCTAGTTATTAAATGGAATTATATTTTGCATTTGTTTAGTTTACTAGCAACAATAGAGTTTAGTTGTTAAAGTGGGGCTTAACCTCTTTTGGGGCTCAACCTCCTTTTTGAGATTTTGAGTAGCCTTTTAACTAATTGACTTTAAGTCTTAACTATATGCATACATATAGTCAATAATCTATCTTAAAATTTAAAAATTCTTAAACAACAATAACAAAATTCAGTTTCCCCATACAATTAAAAAAAAATTAAAAACCCATGTAGTAATTAAAAAAAGAATTTTAATTTCTTTTTTAATTGATTAAAAAAGAAATTAAAAACCAAATTAATTTTGTAGATCTTTGTGGACAACCCCTTTAGTTATGTCCTGGTTGTTTACATATGTTTCAAGTCATTGTTCTACCAATTTTGGTTAGCTTATTTGTTTTCTTTGTCTTATTAGATTCATCTTGCACCATCTTTTTCCTCTTCTTTTGAGGCCTTCCTGACATGACATTGAACTTTGGTGGTGATTTTTTTTTTCATTTGTAGTCTTCTCCCATAAGTCAGGTCCATTTATTGGTTGTAAAGAATACTCATATGTACATTTCCTTGCTATAAAAATTTGCCAAATATTTCTCTAGATCCTCTTCTTTGTTGTAAATGACACACACTGCATGTGCATATGGGATGCTTGATAAGTTGCATAATCTACATGAACAATTCATCCTTTCTAAGTCCACAATATATGTGATCCTACCACACATGATCTCATATCCATAATCTCCATTGGAATGCACATTCCACTTAGTAGATTCTTTTATGCGCTTATCAAGCTTAACTCTAATTAGAGGACCACCATCCAAGTATTGTTTTCCTTTTACTAACAATCTACTCTATGACAACCAACCTAATATCATTTAGCATACTTATTATTGGCTTTGAACTAGCTTGTACCATGCTAGCATTGAATGCCTCGGCTAGGTTGTTATCTGCTAAATCACACTCAGCGTTATAGCTGAAATATGCTTTCCAAAACCTTGTCTCATCTACATCTAAAAGAGCTATAATTACCATATCTTTTTTATTTTTCAAGAGCAATACACATTTTTTCAAAACATAGTACATTAGTGGCTTTCACGCATGCCCAAAAAGCCTTTTGCAAACCTTTTCCAACCCTATTTGCCCATACATGCCTAGTACAAAACCTATGCTTTGCATGTGGAAATAGTTGTTTAACAACTTTTTTAGCCCCAATAAAATTAAATTAAAAAATATCAAAAATATGATATACTATAAACTATGCAAATCAACAAATTAATTAAAGGTAATATTGTCTTTTGCTGATCTGATATGATTGTCCACCCATATCTATCAGGAGTGCTAATGTCTCTTTTCAAAATATCAAGAAACCAAGTCCATGATGTTGTAGAATCGACCTCCACAACACACAATGCTAGAGGGAACATTTGGTTATTTGCATTCCTAGCCACAACAATTAGTAACTCTCATTTAGCGATTTATTCCTTTTAAATAGCATCCATCCAATCCTAAGATAGACCTACATAGCTAAGAAACCTCTCCTCAAAGCATCAAAAAATGTAAAACCTTTGGAACAATTGTACTCCCTCTATTATATCTTATCAACTCTTTTGCATAATTATATAAAGTCGCATACTCTTCAATCACATTTATCTCCATCTCTTTTCGTACCTTTAGCTTAGTTCTTCTAGCCTTACTGATGTTGATATTAATACCAAACTTCATTTTCACTACATTTTATATGTAATTAAGCTTGATAAATGGATGACCAACAATTAATTCTTTGTATCTATTTGCCAAGAAAGTTGTTGAAACTCTTTGCACCTTCCATCAAGGGTTGCACTTATGTTTTTTTTTAAGCATCTTCACTTGAAAGTTTTATTATTCTTCTCCATATATGTAGATATATACCATCAAGGGTTGCACTTATGTTTCTTTTTTAGCACCTTCACTCGAAAGTCTTCTTTTATTCTTCTCCACAGATGTAGATATATACCATCAAGGGTTGCATTTATGTTTTTTTTTTAGCACCTTCACTTGAAAGTCTTCATTATTCTTCTTACAGATGTAGATATATACCACTTACATTTTTTTTCTCACATCTTGCTGAGACCTAGTTGGTTCACTCCTTTTAATCTGTATGTTATACCTAGTAGTGATTGCATACTTGGTCAAGATTTCTTTAAATTGGGTCTTTCTCAAGAAAATCATTCCAATAGGAAACTTTGGAACTCTAATATTTGGATCATATAAAGGAAACTTGTTTTTTCTCACACTAGGTTCATCTTCGGTTTTCAAGTGTGCATCACTATTTGAGTTTTCACTATAGACTTGATCTGAGTCAAATCCATTGGAGCATAAATCGTCATCCAAATCACTATTAGATTCAAAATCATCATCTTCTAAGTTACCTGTCTCATCCCCACCATTTGTTTTCAGCTTTCTTTTATTTCTTTGGCCGTCATTGTCTATTCTATTGTACTTCTGAATTGATGTCATAGATTCAAACAACTCATCATCACTATCAGATAGGTAGGTTACATCAATAATAAAATTCTCTTCTTCATCAACATTTTCCTCCATCTCTCCTAATGGGACACTAAAGAAATTCTCAAATCCCCCGCTCATTTGACTGCAAATCAATAAAAATAAATATTTAGAAAGTATAACACAAAGGAACCACTTACAAACTAGTTAATTGTTTACAACATTTGCTAACTATTCAAACTACTCATGATGCAGCATAATTCACAATGAAAAATAAATCAAAAAAGTACAACAAAGTATTCAGAATATGATATTTGTGGTTGAATGAATTTTTATTTCAATATTTCTTATTATTTTGGCAGAGTGAATTCTTGGTTGTCTTATATTTTGGTTTATGCCATTATGTTCCCTTATTGCTATGTGTTTGTTGTTTTACTATTCTTTTCTTTACTTAATAAAATTTTACCTTTCAAAAAGAAATATTGACAATGTCTTTTTTTGTGTTTCTCATCTTTTACAATCAAAACAAAAGTTTTCAACCCTGTGAATACTACAATGATAATCATTTTGATCCTTAAAGAATCAATCCACAACAATAATTTGTGAGTTGCATGGAGTAGAAGCAAACTCGTTCATAAGATTTTCATTGCTACCAGTCGTAAGTATCATTGGAAATATTACCTAGCTACTTCTAACATTTAGATATTTTTGTAGTTGGTGTAGTCTATTAGATCAAGGATCATACCTCACCCAAAACAGAACACTCTCAAGGGTCTCTTCTTGCTAAAGCTACCACACAATTTGAAGACTTACAAGAATACTCTCTACAATAAAGCCTTTTGACTTTAGAATCCACAACTTTCTATTTTATACTTTTTTTTTGCTAAGTTCTAGTTTAAACCTAACTAATTCGTTTATGTTTTATTTGCTTTACTATTTTTGGTTTGAACACTTCCTCTTTTCCATGTGTGACTTGGTATCTAAAAAGAATGTGTTTCATGCTTTTTAAAGTCTTTTTCATAGGAAGAACTACTCCTACAAGATACCCATAAAACAACATACAAAATTATACATGCATATCTCGATGGAAGAGTTGATAATAATAATTTGAAATCCTAATTGGATTAATGAAAAAGAATCAATCGAGGTCATTTTAGTATTGAAAGAACAATAACATACAATTTCTTGTGATTTTTCCGATCACTTCTATTTCTCAATCTCAAAAAATATCAATTTTTGTCTTTTTCTTGATCTAAAAAATACCCAGTCTTTTTTCTTTAGATGAATGGCTATAAATCTATGTTTATATTTCTAACAAGAATTGATCTCCAAAACATGTTGAAAACCTTTTTTTCTAAGCAATCATCTTTTATGTGTGCTTTTACTTGCGTGGAAATACTTTGAATTTATTTATTTTTATAGTAAAATGCCATGTCATTGTTTTCCACAAGGTTTAACAGAAAATAGTGCAACGCAGATAATGCTGTTAGTGATACGGGAAAATTAAATTAAAATTAAAGTTTTGTGTATATAATTGCATGTTGGGCCAAAATTGATGTATAATTTTGGTATTTATCCCTTAATATTAGTCATTAAATTAAATAAGTATAATGAGTTATTTGACCTTTCAACTTTACAAAAAATCATCTTAAATTTTCATTTTTCAGTTTCTTTTAGCTCTTAAATTTATATTCCCAAAATAAATGAAAAATTAAGGTCTGTTAATTTTGTTGACATGTGTATGCCTCATTAACAATTAATTAATTTATTTTTAAAAATAAAAATATTAAATACTATTCATACTTTTTTTCAAATTTTTATATTTAAAATTTATTTAATTACTAACGTGGCATCCACATAGCAATCTACGTGTATGCCACATCAGCAAAGATAACAAATGTTAATTTTTCTATCAATTTTGAGATGATTTAATAAATAATACAAGTTTAAGAGTTAAAAAAAGACCAAACAAATCATTATGCCAATAAAATACTCTATATTTAATGCTAGCTATTCTACATCATTAAAGAGATAAAAACTGGATGGAAGAATAATCTTCTTTCATTTTTCATATGATGGCTGAATTTCATAAGGAAGAGAATCCTCCAATTTTGCAATATTTTTCTTCTTGTACTCCACTAATTTCTCACATATCTTCATGAATTCATCCACTAAAGCTCCTTTTATGAAGATTATCTGCACGATTTGGGGTTTATTTGAAAGAAGAATGGAAAGAAAAGAGAGATATTTGTAGAGATGAATAAGAAAAGAGAGAAAAAAAGGAGAACCAGTGAAAAAAGAAGATGGTGCTTCATGGAGACAATTAGAAGATAGTTTAGGCTTGATTTTAATTTTTCATGATTATTATTTCTTTTTATTTTCTATAAATTATGAAATTAATGGTTGATGGTGGTAGTTTGAAATGATGACAATTTCTTAGATATCAACATTACTCGTATTATGAGATTGTTTGTATTGCAGGAGTTTGTTGGAATTTTATGAAAATTATAGTGTGTGAAATTAATTTTTATTTAAAGTAATTAAACAAAAATTATTTAATTAATTAAATATTCTTTCAAATGAATTATTATTTAAAATAATTAATTTTACACAACTCAATTTTAGTTTTGTTAAAATTATGACAATTTTATTTATAAAATTTATATATAAATTTATACAATAAATCAAATTAAATTAAATTACGATTATTGTATATTTTAATTTTCACTTTTCATTCAATTTTAATTTTTATCTAATTAAATAATAATCTAATTAAATTAAATTATTCCTAACTCATCTCTTATCATTCTAAAAAACAAAAATTCAATTACTACGGATAGTTATCCATGCAATTTATTTTTCATTTATCTTTTGTCTATTCATTCAAATTTCTTTCATGCAAATTGTTCGGAGTTATAAATGAGTTAGTATAGGGATCTATTAGATATATACAATTACAGCTAAAATAATTTGTAATTAAGTTTTTCTTTTCATCTATTAATTATAAAATTATTTAGTCATTGAGTCAATCGCTAAAAATATCATAATTGAAGTTCCGTTATATAACATTATGGAAGTTACTTTTTTCAAGCTTTAGGATTAGTTTACCATTAAGGTTGAAAAATATTTTTGAAAAGTATTGTGAAAAAGTGCTTTTAAAGAATTTGAGAGTGTTACTATTGTTGTAAAAAAAATGCTTTTGAGAAGATAATATTTTCATTTTAAACATGATATAGGAGATAAAAAAAAAAGTAAATTCATTAAAAAATATTTTTCCAAAAGTAAAAAGCTACAAATTTTGCCTTTTTGGCTTGGGTTAAAAATTCAATTTAAAATTAAATTTTGGTTTGAAATATGCTTGTTTACCCCCCTTTTTTTTTGAAATCTTGGTTTGGTTGAAAAGTGTTTTTCAACATCAACGGTAAACAAAATCTTAGTCCAATGACTTTATTATATGTGTGTTATCCTCATAAGATATCCATAATCCTTTTAAGTTAAATTTGTTAACGTAATTCAATCCCTTTTTTATCTCATGGTCATCGTTGTACCTTCTGCAATAATCATTACTTATACTAATAATAATAGAATCATTTGTCTCATACAAATAAGCCACGACCATATTTCATTTTCATAACTCATACAACATCATTGAGAGGATATTATTTACTATTTTATCGAGTTATGATTCCACAATTGTAAGAGAAAAAAATATCATGTAATTCATGTACCCAACCCATGAACTTTTGGGCCACTACCTTGAGAGAACATGTAATAATATATCGAAGTACATGAACGAGCCATACACATATGGTCATCTACTTACTTAGGATTTAGGTAAGTCAAACTATAATTAATGCATGCGAATTAATCCATAACAAATAATTCAACTTGGGTCAAATCTGATGTAGTATTAGTCCAAGCAATCATATCTAGGTATCTATTTGTGGAAGTTAATCCAATTCTGATAACTAAGATAAGTTATCTCCCAATTAGACTTATAGATAACATAATAGTTCTAACAAGAGTCATTTGTTGAATTTAACTCTATAGACTATAAAAATTTAGATTATCTTTTAATATAAGTCGTTTTATTGCATTACAATTTAATATTAATTAAAATTTAAATAATTAATAAATTAATATTTATTTATACATTTTACTATAGATGAAAAAATATTTGAAAAATATCATGCAAAGAATATTGTATTAATCAGCTGAAAATATTTATTTAATTATTTAACTAGTTTAAGAAACTACTGTCATTACATTAAAAGCATAAATAGTAATCCTAACATTGGGTTGTAGATTAGAGATCAGAAGAGGATGACTATTGGATTTGTAAAAGTTAGAGTGACATATGGACATTGACTTGGGTGAATACTCAAGTAACACTTATTTTGTTTTGTATATGAATTTTGGGGTTTTTTATCAAAGAAGTATAAAAAAAATTAAAAAATTTCAAAATAATACATTTAAAAATCTAATTACGAAAATGGTATGGTCAGGGTGGTCATGCCACTTTGACAGGCGGCACCACCCTGACGTGACGGTGAACAGTGACCCGCAACAGTAAAAAAAACATTGAAAAAGAAAAAAAACTGAAAACGAAAAAAAATGGGTCATGTGGGTGCCAGAGGCGGCACCAACGTTGCCTCTGGCAGAGGCGGCACCAGTGTTTTATTAGGTAAAATAAAATTAAAATATGTATTATTAAAATTAAATTAAAATATTAAATAAGAAATAAAATTATAAAACAATATGTTATTTGAAAAATAACTATTATTGTAATGAGATACATGTTTTATTAGGTATAAGTATTTAAATTTTTGTTTTTGTAATGTGATACATGCGTAAATCTATATATATATAATCATATTAGTGAATCTACTAATACATACTTTATCCGGATAAAGTATGCATTATTAAAATTAAACTAAAATATTAAATAAGAAATAAAATTATAAAACAATATGTTATTTAGAAAATAACTATTATTGTAATGAGATACATGTTTTATTAGGTATAAGTATTTAATTTTTTTGTAATGTGATACATGCTTAAATATCTATATATATATATAATCATATTAGTGAATTTGCTAATACATATTTTATCCAGATAAAGTATGCATTATTAAAATTAAATTAAAATGTGCATAGGTGGCACCACCTCAATTTCGACCCAAAAGAGTAAAAAAATAAAAAAAATATTTTTATTTTAATATTTTATTTAATATTTTAATAATTCATATTTTAATTTAATTTTAACTAATAAAACACTGGTGCTGCCTCTGGCACCCACATGACCCATTTTTTATTTTTTATTTTTATTTTTAGTTTTTTTTTCTTTTTCAGTGTTTTTTTTTACTGTTGCGGGTAGTGGTTCACCGTCACGTCAAGGTGGTGCCGCCTGTCAGAGTGGCGTGACCACCCTGACCATACCATTTTCATAATTAGATTTTTAGGTATATTATTTTAAAATTTTTAATTTTTTTATACTTCTTTAGTAAAAACCCAAATTTTGAGTACTTTTGCATGAACATAAGTTTTGTGTTGTTGAATGAATACTTAAATTTATGAAATTAATTGTTGAAATAATGAGAATTTATTGGTTAAGAAAGTTGTATAATATTATGGGGTTAATTTACAATTTGGTTTTGAAGTATATTTATTGTTTTATTTTGGTATTTAAAAATTTATGGGTTATATTTGGTATTTAAAGTATATTTTTGTTATATTTTTAGTTTTTTTATAAACATTAAAAAAGTTTATAAACAACCACAAACTATCACAAGACGTCTTTATATAAAAAAATATTTTTATTAAATATATATACACAAATATATAAAATAAAATAAATATATAAAATTCAAATATATATATAAATATATAATATAGAAAAAAGATATACATTATAAAAATAATAATTACAACAATAAAATAATTGAAAAGAAATTAGTTGAAATTAGTAACGTTACTGTAAAAATGTAAAATTATAAAATATATTTAAAATTTATTAAAATTATAAAAACATTTAATAATTTGTAAATAAAATAAAATAAATCGTAAAAAATTATTTAAATTTTTTAAAATTATTAAAATTTGAAATTTATTTTATATTTCTTATATACTTATGATTTTAATATATTTTAAAATTTTTAAATATTTTTTACATTTTTATAATTTTGAAAAATGATTAAATATTTCATATTTTAAATATATTTTTATATTTTGAATGATTTTTTAATTTTCTAAAATTTTACAATTTTCTTTTCAATTATTTTATTTTTTGTAATTTTATTTTTATAAAAAATATAGTTTATATATTTTCTAGATTATATATATTTCCATTTTTATATATTTTTATGTTTATATACATTTAATAAAAGAATAAATTTATTTATTTATAAAAATGATATCACGTGACTCTTTGTGATTGACTATTTGTTTTTTTTATTGTCTATAAAAAATAGAATGGAAAATATAGTGAAAGCATACTTTAGGTACCAAACTAGGCAAAAAAAAAAAAATACCCAAGTAAAAAAATAATAATATTTTAAAGGTCAAATCGTGAATTAGAGCTATTATGAGTATGATGAAATTTTGAAATGTCATATGATATTTGGTTATAAAATATAAAGTGTCAAGGGTTTTTTGTATTGCAGGATGTTTAAGGTAATTATAGGGAAACTAGGGGAAATTTTCATGAAAATTATAGCTTTACTTTATGATTTACCCCTTAAAGTATACTAGACCTGTTCATGGGTTGGGCCATCCAGCCTGACTTGAAGGCCCGCCCGAAATGTGGGAGGGTTTGGGCAAAAATATAGGCTCAAAAGATGGACTTGGACAAAAAATTAAGACTCGTTTAAAAAGCGGGCCGGGCCTCGAGTAAGGCATTTTGGCCTAGGCCCGGGACTGGCCCGAATTTACTAAAAGACAAATTTTTTTTTTTGTTTTTCAATATTATTTTCTTATTGTTTTATCTATTTTTACTACCATTTTACCATTATGTTGCTACTATTTTGTTTGTTATTGTTTGAATATTGTATAAAACTTATTTTATTGTTAATTTTGTTATTATTTTATAGGCATTTACTTGTTAAGTTGCATCTATCTTAGTATTATTTAAGTATAAATATTTTTAAAATTTATTTTCAATTTGTTGGAAAATATTTACATATTTTTAAAATTTATTTTCAATTTGTTGAAAAATATTTATTTTGATGTTTTAGTATATTTGATGTATTATATATATTTTAAAATTATATAAGAAATAATATAAAAATTGATATGGGCTGGTCAGACCCAGGTTTTAACATTTTTATCCTGGTTGGGCTTGGGCAAAATTTTAGGCTCATTTTTCAGGCTGAGCTTAGACCTAGCAGACGGGCCTAAATTTTTAGTTGAGCCAGGTGTGAACCGACTCAGCCCATGCACACCTCTAAAGTATACTTATTTTTTACTTTGATACTTAAATTTTTTTATCCCAATTTGGCATCTAAAGTATCGATTTCTTTTTTTTTTTTTATCCATTTTGTAACGGATGTTAAAAAAAAAACTGTTAGGCAACTTTGACTAATGAAAAAGCGTCACATGACATGTTTTAGCAAATGAAAAAAAGTCACGTGGCAATTAGATTTATTGAAAATAAAAACATTAAATTTAAATTTTAAAAATAGAAATTTATAATATTAAATATTTAAATATTAAAAAACGCTTTTGACTTTGGTCGATAATTGAATCGACGTTGACTGGCCACGTGACGCTATTATAACATGCCATGTGTTCTTTTTTATTTTTAGTATTATATATATTATATTGATTAAAAATGTAAAAAATCATATATAATATATAAATTTTTTTTAAAAAGGTTTGAAAATGTCGATTGAGTCTCAACTCGATTGGTATAAGCATTGTTGTCAATGTAGGAGGACGTGGGTTCGAGTGCGCTAAAGCGCATTATCCTTCTATTTATGGGATGATGAGGGGTTATGGATAGTTCTAGGCATTGTGTAAAAAAAAACAAATATGATGAGAACCTATAATGAGTTTGTTCAAATAAAAGTTTAAAATAATTTTTTATAAAATTTTAAAATATATAATTATAAATTTTAAAAAGTCAAAATAATATATAAAATTTAAAAATATTTAAATTTCAAGTAATATATAAAATATATAAGTATAAATTTTAAAATGTCAAAATAATATACATCTTCGATATTTTTATTTTTGTAATATTTTGAAATGTACATTTTCCTATTTTTTGGTTTTACAAGACAACATGTTTTTGAGGTAGAAGGCTCACTTCTAATGTCAAATTGGAAGCAAAATTATCTCAATTCCTTTTTACATTGATATATTTCTTTTTTAAGTTATTTTTGAGATTTTAAATCTTGATAGATTTTTAACCCTTATTTTTGGGTGAAATTAATTAGTTCACCATATGTAAGTTTTTCATAGGGAATAATACTTTTTTAATTCTCCTTAATTTTATTTCTAACCCTTTCTCTTAATAAATAAGGAAGTCCTGCTAGAAAATTTTTTTTCCAAAATGGTTGTTAGTTATAAGATCTTTGCACGATTCTGGTCATAAAGACATCTTTATACCATTTAAAGTCTTTTAATTTTTTAAATTTTAAATTTGATAATAATCTTGAATTTCTATCTTTAGGATGAGAAAGATCTTCTATAAAGTATTTAGAGATTGATAAAATCAAAGTTGCAACTGTATATTGTATTTCTCTTCCTTTTTCATCTAGAATGATTTTTCATTGATCATCCTTTTTTATGACTTTTAGAATTTCTTCTTGTTGGGTTTTAGAAAGTGCATAGTTCCACCATCCTTTTAATTGACCAGTAAGTCCATCAACTAAAAGATTGACTATAGCATGATCACTAATAAACTCTTTTGGGTTTTGAGTTTTACAAACATTTGAAACCATTGTCATTTGCTATAATAAACTGAGAATATTATATCCAGACATTTCGTCTATATTCCTTCCATAAATAGTTTTAGCATTGTATTTATTTTGGAAAACATGTTTTTGTTCTATATTAAGATCAGATATAGTGATTTTTAGGTAAAATAATCTTTTTGGTTCTTTCCAAGTTATTTTGTTAATTTATTGTTCATCTGACTGGTCAGAGTCAAATTGGAAGATTGATGTAATGTTTTAATTGAGTGTTGAGCTTGCATTCGGGGTATTTGGGGCTACTAATTCAGACTTATAACCTTTCAAAGCATTAAGTCTATTTTGGATTTCTATAAAGAAATCATTTGGGAGAGGTTTGGAAAGATTTTGGTATTTCATATGGTATAAATATTGGTTATTTAGAACTTTTTTCAATCATTCTTTTACCAATTCTTTTCTAATTGGTTGACTTTCTACCAAAATTTCAATATAATCTAATTATTTTCCTATTTTATGAAGACTGAGATTTTTATAATGGTTTTGTTCCACTATAATTTTAGTGTCCTTTGATAAGATTTGTTCTTCACCATCAGAAGCTCTCATTCTTAAAAGGTTTGTTTTTATTCCAGTACTTTTATGAAGATATTGAACCTATGTTAAGAGGAGATGTTGAGATTCAACTTCTTCTTTATTTGTTTTCAATCTAGTATTATTTTTATTGTATTGAATTTTATATGAATTTTATTTTTGTTAATAAGTTTGTAATATTCTTGAAGAATGCTCTCTTTCTTATTATCAAATTCATGAATTTAATTTCTAGTCTTACATTATTAGTCATTGATGAGTATTTTGGTGACATATTAGGTGAATTTTGGGGACTTTCTTCCTGTCTAATGTAGATAGGTTGGGCTATATTTAAAGTTTTATTTATTCCTTGTAACTAGGTTCTAAATGTTGTTGAGATGAAAGAGACAGAGGCTCTAGAAGTCCTAAAATTTGTTATTTGTGTTTCAAGATTTGGTTTTTCTTCTATATTTAACCATCTAAAGGCTGTACAAGTACTTCCTTCTTGGTATTGAAAAATTTCACTTAATGAAGTGTTTTTAATAAGGGTAGGTGCAACAGGATTTGTAGCACCTTCTAGCCTCCACTTGCTAGAGATATTGATTTCATGTTACTGTATTGTTTTTGGAATTATGGCATGAGATCTTGCGGTATATGTTTCTATTAAAATAGTTGTTCCTTTTGAGCTTTGGATTAAAGCGTTGGTATTGACTACGAAATACATGGTTTTGAAATGAAGTTGATAGACTAACGTTGACACTTCGGATCTAGGGTGCATCTTGTAATTACGAGTATGAATTTGAATGGTCAAAGATTTTAAAAGTTTTTATTAATTAATGAAACCATAAAATTTGGGAAACAATTAAAAGTTATTGGGTTAGTACATAGGCTTGTTTTAATTGTTTCTAATAAGGAATCCTTAAACATTATGTGTCTTTGGTCCCTTAAGGCAATTATAATTGAGGTATTTTTGGTGGCTTCAATATTAAGTGGTTTGACACTGACTTGGACCAATCCAAAATGAATGTATTTATAATTCTGTTCTTTAAGCTTATTAATAACGACTCTATCTAATAATTACATAGTCTCATATTCCTTTCGAATAGGTAAAGTTTTTTCTTTTATTCTTATAACATAACTACAAAAGGCATTTAAAGCTTCAGATTTTGTCTTTTTTTAAATTTGGTTTATTGGAACTCTTGAAAGTGTCCAATTATCACACCTTTGATGAACACTTTTGTAATGTTTTTCTGGATCATTGACAGTCTATTAGAGGTTTGGTCAAATCCTTGGGAATGATTCGATGTTAAGCTTGCAGAAGAATTGGTTCTCTTAAGGAAATAAAACATCTTTTAGTTTTTGTATTTCTCATTGGGGTTCTACTATAGAAATTTCTGGATTACTAAAATTGACTACAGGGGTACTTAGTCATTAACGTGCCTAACCCATGGCTATCTAGACTGTATATCAATATTCAGCAAAAATAATAATACATTAATAAAGATAGTTAAACCAGAACTTGGAACAAATATGAAGATTTCCAAAACTTAGAATTACATGTTCCTTCTTGAGCTTCAATACTAATGAGTCTCGATGATCTGAGGATGGACAAATGGATTTAAATTTTAAATTTTTGAAAATTTAAATTTGAATTGTTTTGAATTTAAATTTTTGAAAACAAAAACTTCAAAATTTGAAAGTTAAGAAACTTTTGGAAAGAAATTTTTCTCAAGAGAATTTCTGAGTTGTGTACTAAGTCATGCATTTCATTTCCAAACTAAAGGCCTTTTATAGATAGATCTTTTCTCTTTACAATTTCCTTATTGGGGAATCCGATTCCTTACATTATTACAAAAAATTTTTCTTACCATACACAATATTACAATTGCAAATAATATATTCCCTGAATTACAAAGCTTTTGCTGGGAATCTTTATTGTGTATCTTCCTCTTTTATTTTGGGAGAATTTTTGCAAAGAATCGTTATTGTTCATCTCCATCTTTTCTTTGCAGAGAATCATTATTGTTCATCTTCGTCTTTTGTCTTTTTAGAAATCTTTAGCATTTGGTTTTCTTGTCTTCTTTTGAAACAATTTCTTCAGGTATGTAGTGAATCTTTAAAGGTTGCACGCAATTATTTCAAAACAGTTATCTTATTATTATTTCTTTGTGGTTTTACTGATTGTCATTGTTGTGGTGTCATCTATTAGATCCACCATTTTGATTGAAGATGGTGAGGATTTCTCATCTTTTGATTCGGAATCCATTGAGCTGAGCATTTTAGCCATAAGCTTTTTGTATTCTTTTTTGGTCTTGGCTTGAGCCAATAATGTGCTACTAGTCAATTTCACTCGAAGAAATTTGGAAATAGTTTGGTCTGAGGTAGCAAACTAGCATAATCTTGGATTTTAAAAAAAAAAATCATGCAAATACTTGAAATCATATTTTTTGTCATTGAATTTGTCCCACCATTTTATTCTGAAATTTCGAACTAATAATGGGGTTCTCATGTATTAGTCCTGTTCATAGGCATAAATCCAAGATAAAATCTAAGAAATACACGATTTTGAAAAGAAATTGATTGTATTGGATGTGTTTTTGGTCTGGCTTTAGCTAGATTTTTTTTCAAAAAAGAATGGGCCATAAAATTTGGATTTTTTCCAGTAGGATATCAAAAGAAGATGGTCCATACCAATTCCACTATTTTTGAAATCAATTTGAGATTTGTATTGGTGTCATACTCGAAACATATGAGTCAGTCTAAATATATGAGCCAAGAGGGTCTTGTATGTTGGTTGTTGATAAAGAAGGCATTGTACTAGGCTGTTTGATTGTCCTGGTATGTAAAATATGGGTGATGGATTGTTTTGGTGGTGAATTTGGTTGGGAATTTCTTTGGAGAGTTTGGGTTTTCACCCTAATCTCTTGGTCTGAGAATTTTAATTATTTGGGTTGTTAAATGGGTAACAAAGTTAGGGTCTTTTGAATATGTGTAATGTTTGAACAATATTGATGCAGTTTGAACCAATATGTTTTCATAATGTTTTTGGAATTTTTTGTGAGTCTGATAGCTTGAAATGACATGCTTTAAAAAGTTCTTTGATAACAATATGTGGAGGTTTTTAGAAAATTCTTCCTTCGTAATGAATTTCTTTTCAAAATGTTTATTTGTAAAATATTGTGAGGATTTTGGTGTAGCAGTATGTAAATATTCTACTTCTTTTGGAACAACCTCTTGAAGAGATGTTTCTTTTGAAATATTTTAGAGAGATTTCTATTTATGTAAAACAATCTCTTTATTTTTTGAAATCTTGGCTACTTCAGCAGTATTTTTTTTAGAGGAATTTTCTCTTTCGATTGGGCTATGGTTAATGCCACTTCTGGGGATTGAAAGAGAGAAAGAAACTCAATCCATTTTTGATTTAGGAACTGACTTCATTTGGGTCGCGTACATCCTAAAAAGATGAATCATTTAAGGTTTTTTTTTTATAAGGATGACCCTTAATTTTCTTCTTGCAAACAAATTTCATACCATGATTTGATGGGTTTTGAGGATTTTTTTTAGGAGGATTCTCTTAACTTTCCTTTCCCATTGTCTCTGAGTTTTGGGGGAATTTTTGAAGGAATTTTCTGGTGAGAAAATCAAACAAAGAATTAGTTTTTTTTTCTTTTGATATATTCAACTTCAAAATCAAATATACTTAAAATTGCTTGTCATCTTACAAAAATATGTTTTGAAGCAATATTTTGAACATTCTTTTATAAAACTTCTTTTGCAGATCTTCTATCAATTCTTAAAAGAAATTTTTTATTTAATAATCATTTTGAAATTTTGTAATACACAGAACATTTCGCAATTTTTTTTATCATACTATAATTTTGCTAAGTTGGATTCTAGTGTCTAGATTTAAATTGTACTATTTATTCTTTTCCTCCTTTGATCTATTTCAAGATCCCACCATACCCCATCTCAGAAGCATCTATTTCTACTATTTTCGGGATGGCTAAATCAGCTAAATGTAAACAAAGAAGTTTGGTGATTTGCTGGTGATTTGCTTGTTGATTTGGGTAACTATATTGGTGTGAACTTTTGTCCAAGGTTGTGGATTTTTCTTGAGCCTTTCATACAAGGGTTTATGTAACGCCCTTAATAATTTATTTCTGTTTCTATAAATATCTAACACAAATATCTACCTACTTCAATGGTTAAGTGTTCTGGGTGTGTCTGAGAGGTCCTGGGTTTAGGCCCTACCTTTAGCAAATTTTGTTATTTTAGATCCAAGCCTAATCCTTGTTGAATGAGTTTTTATAAAATTATCTGTTAATCCATATCAGAATGAGTCTGCTGGTTCAAGTGGTAAGGGAGTTAGTGTGTTGGAGGTCCTATGTTCGAATTCCTACGTTAGCGAGTATGTTTATTTTTGCTCGGTTGTCCGATAGAGTTTCGGTTGAGCTAAAAGTTTGAGGAAGTTGTAAGTTAGTGGGTTAGTGGGAGAAAAATAGGGGATATGTTGTCATATTTTTTATTTTTCTCTTTTTTTTTTCAAATTTTGATTACTTTCTCACTCTTCCCAAGTTCTCTGTTTCTGATGTTAACTTTTTCTTTTCTTCCTACTCTCTTCGATTGTTTTTTTTTGTTTTCGGTTCTTTCCTCTACTCCGTTTGTCAACTAGTTGTTTTAAATGTTGTTTTGTAATCTCGATGATTTCCATTTGTTTTGGTAAGGTTGTGTCTCATCTTGGTTGTTTCTTTTCTTTTTAAATTAACTTAGTAGTATGGTTAGGGAGGTTAATTTCCTACAATCTGTTCCATAGGTGTAGGTGGTGAAGCATCGATTTTCATTTCAACGGTCTAATCTCTGTGAGTGAACGGGTGTATTGACGGTAAGTGAGTGCATATCGCTTGATTTAGTTTTGAGGAATTTGTGAATTGATTGCTAATTTCGATGTTGGTATTCTGTTCTTAGGTTTCAAAAGGCTCGAGATTGTTTTTGCATCAAAATCGTACCAGGTGTGTACTCGAAACATGAAAAAATGAGCTTCAGCAAAAGTTAAAAAACCTTACTGTCAGTTCTATACGAGCGTGTGCCTGGCTGTGTGGTTGGCCATGTGCGAGACACGGCCGTGTGTTTGATAAGGACATGGCCGTGTGATGGTGTGGGTGTGGCCGTGTAGGTCACAGGGCTAGGCCAAGTTGGGTATGTGGGCCATACGAGCATGCCACACGAGCGTCTGAGTTTTGGGCTAGCCTGTGTGGGCCACACGGGTGAAGCCAATCTGAGCGTGTGGGCCAATATTTCTAAAATTTCCCCTAGGGTCGTATGAGTCATTTCGATCAACTGTGGGCCTACCGTAGGGTCGGTAAGAGCTAACTAAACCCTAAGATTATGAGATTTGATATTTAGATCCTCTACTTTGAGTAAAACACTGTTATGCTTGTCTGATATTTCTATTATGTATATATAAATGGCATCTGTATATAAGCATGTTATGCATGACATTACTATATCTGATATTTCTGTATTTGTGACTGGGGTGGCTTTTTGTATATATGGAGGAAGTGTTTTGTATGGTGACCTTCGCCTATATTCTGACAGCTTGGCTGCATATTATCTGATACGCGTCGTAATGACACAATGTGGTGTGTAGGGTTGGGCGGGTGTTTTTAACCCCACATGGTGTGATGGGATGGTCGGAGTTGGTGTGTAGAGGATGGGGGTAGGATTCTGTTTATCTGTTCTGCATATCTAATTCTGTTATCTATAACTGTATCTTTAAAGGACTTAAGTCCGAATATGAATCTGTATCTGACTATACATGAGATTTCTACATGTAATGCATGTATATTTCTGTTGGGTTATACATTGAGTTTACGTAAACTCACATTTGTTTTATCTGTTCTGTTCAAGTAATCCACAGACTTAGGCGGATCGGTGTGACGGAGCCTCACAGTGACCACAAGTTCGTAAACTGACTTAAGTAATGGTTTTTATTTTATTTAAGGATTATTTTTGAAAGTTTGTAATAATTGGACTATCCGAGATGTTTGACTTTATTTTTCTTGGGATTTGGATTTTTGTTTTTACATTTTATTTGCGACGGATATCATAAAAATATGGCTTTTACTAAAACAAAGGTTTTCCAAAAATTTACGAATGGGTTTTCCAAAAATAACGTTTTCTATGACTTTCGCTATAATTTTCATTTTGGCGAATAAATTAATTAAATAACATTTTTGACAATAGATATAAATAAATGTAGGTTATAAAACTGGAATGATTTATCGTAACGACTCTATTTTTCAAAACCCTTCTTCGTGATGTCTCCGGATTCAGCCATAACATCTAAGTCGGGTTTGTGATGTTACAGTTTACTTAATTTGCTAAGACTGGGATAAAATTCTGACATAGTTTAGGCTACCTAAGAACTTTTGTAGCTGGTCTTTATCCAAGATTTGATTTAGGAATTCGTTGACAAATTCTATAGATATTTCTATTGGAGTAATGGTCTTTTGGGCAACCTAATGACCTAAAAACCTTACTATGGTTTGAAATAAACTAATCTTGGATTTAGATAGTACTAAACTATTATTTTTTTATAACTTTGATACTATTAAACCTGACTAAATTTGGGTAATACAAAACAATAAATACCGTTTTGTATCTTTCTTTTTCTTTTATTTGGATTTTCCAAAATCTTTAATTCATGTCAAATTTTGAAAACAATATTGGCATTGCAAAGTTTTTGAAATAAATCTTTTTATTTGAGATTGGAAATCTAACCCATTTTAGAGCTTTATTGAGAGGTTTGTAATTAATAACTAATCTTGGCTTTCGTCTTTTGAATTCTGCAATTTTTATCACATAAACTGCTGAGAAATTCCATGGAAAGCTCTTTTTTATTAATTTTTTATTGAGGAGATCTTGTATTTCTTTTATGCAAAATTCTTCCATTTCTTTGTTCATCTGTATTGCCCTTACTTTTGTTGGAATTTGCCTTTCATCAAAATCATTTGTACTCCAAAAGGCATTAGGGATGGTATAACATATGGTTGATTATATTTCTTTAATTTGATTTATTCTTTTTTGAACTTCTCTTTTTGTTAATTGTTCAGTTAATTTTTTTAAAACATGTTTCTTCTTTTAGAAAAAAGAAATTTGCTTATGTTTATTAATAATCAAATTGTTGATTTGCCCATTCCTTAGCTCGGTAGAGCAAGCTCAGTGGAGCTTTGCTATATGATTTGGTGCTCAAAAAAGAAGGAGAAATGATTTAGATAAGTATGACTTGATGCGTTTTCTGTGGTTTAACATCTAGGGGCTGATGATCTACTCAAAAAAAGCCCAGGTCTAACACTTGAAGCTGCTAACGGCGAACAATAGGTGTGGCTCTGTGAGATCCTGTAAGGCTCTGTGAATATTATATGGTGTTGATCTCTTGTAAATAATAAGTTAAGGTGAGGAAGTTATGTGTACCTTGTGAGGGTTCGGTAAGTAACCCTATAAAATCGTTGAGTGTAACACCCCCAACCCAGCCTAGAAGTCTAGACCGAATTCAGAATGATACATTGATCACTGAAGTGATCGTAGGAAAGAAAAATTTGCAAAACAGTTTATCTTGTCAAACCAAATTATTTAAAACGTTTATTAACAAATCAGTACAAATCTTAAAATAAAGTTCAATGTAAAACTAGTTCAAATTATACGAATATAAACACAACTCAAAATTGTACCATAGCACTATAAATCCTTACAGTTTAAACTTTCACCGAATAATGAATAAAACTGAAATTTAAAAAAAAAACCATAGTTTATCCACCAAGACTGTCCGAGACCTCTGCATTCTGAGCCCAGGGTCCAAAATCTAGAATTGTACCTGAAAGGAGAAACAGAAGAGGGGGTGAGCTATTCGACCTCAGTGTGAGATCAAACAGATATTCAATAGTGAGAAAAACCAGAAAACTAGACCATATGTAACTTTATAGTCATATGGGTCTATGAAACACAGTAACGGTAGTTCTCAACAGTCACTATCTAGGTTTACGCCCTCTTCAGAGTTGGTATCAGTCTCAGTTTGGGGTTTTAGCCTAACTTAGTACAGTAACAGTCAAATACACTGATTACTATCAGGCACGTGTGCCTTTCAAGCTAATAGTCAAATACATTCTATCACACACGCGTTCAGTCAATCAGATCAACCAGACATTACAGTCAACATAGTAACAGTAACATTCAATCAAACAAATTTAGTCTGATGCATATGAGTGGGAATGAGTTATAAAACAACCCACCCATCCAACCAACCCACCATCTCCATCCAGCCTTACACCTCATGTGGGGATATAATCGACCAACCCATCCCTGCATTCTTATTAGGACCTCGAAAAGCCCATCCAACCTTATACCCCATATGGGGATTTAATCAACCCATCTATACGATGTCATCCCAGTTTTCCCGACAATGATGATCATCTACATTGTCCACGATCCTGAGGGAATTGGGACCGTCCTCGACCCTTTGGGAATTAGGGCTATCAGAACAAAGATAGACTGCTAGTCATATATATTACGCAGCAAAGCTAGCTTATAAGCTGTACTGCATAATACGGTGAACCACGGTACAGTCGTACAGTATGTTCTACCAGATTAGATAAAGGTACGTAGCGTAGCTAATGTACATGTAGTACAGGAAAATGCGGTAAACCACTACACCAATGGGCTGCAGTAAAATTGCCAGATCAGATAATAACAATACTCAGATTCGGTACCTAACATGTCACACTTCTGCACTCAGATTCGGTACCTAACATGTCACACTTCAACCACAAAAAGTAAATAAATCGAGGTCAGATCAAGTAATCTTAGTTGAGAGGTTGGAACAAATCGATTTGCATTTCAGATCAAGTTGACGTAAATGTAGTATTTGGCAAGTTAGGGCCACACACCCGTGTGCTCCAGTCGTGTCAAGCAGTCCAAGCCATGTGGGGGTCCAAACGCTCGTGTAAGGAGTACTACACGGGTCGTGTGACGTAGGCACACACCCATGCGGTACAGAGGCACGGCCGTAGGAGTAGGCCGTATAACTCACTGTCCAAATCCACTAATTTTAGAAGCAGAGTAGACACGGCCGTGTTTCCCGAAACACACGCCCATGTGAGAACTCTAAAATCCTTAAACCAGTCACACGACTGAGTGGCACCCAATTTGGCCTGGAACCCTAATTTTCCAATTCCACACAAGCGTGTGTCGAGTGGTCGTCAAGGAGGGCACGAAACCACCTCTAGTCAGCCTCAATTTCATTGTTTTAGCTACTAAAATGATCCTAAAACCTCACCCTATCGAAAAGGAGTTATTTCACAGCACTCTTATCATCTAAAGGCTCAGAAATGAAGGATTAACGCAATAAGCCATAGGGAAAGGGACTCGCAAATCAAGATACAATTGATTGAAGTAAGAAAGGAGATAAAAAAAGAAAGTAGAAGATTAGTTTCAAATCTCACA
The DNA here is from genome assembly GCF_025698485.1 of Gossypium arboreum. Lineage (NCBI taxonomy): Eukaryota > Viridiplantae > Streptophyta > Magnoliopsida > Malvales > Malvaceae > Gossypium > Gossypium arboreum. Next base: position 46,769,328 of record NC_069074.1, on the reverse strand, counting down.
CCTATTTATTGCGATCTGAGATGGCGGTAGAGGAGCGAAAATCTTGAAACCCCAAGTCAGAACCGAAGATTCCCCAAAAAGAATGGAAGAGAAAGAGGAGAAGAGCAGAGAAAAATGTCCAAAAATAACCAAAATAGAAATAAAAATAAAAATAATCCCAATAATCTAATTTCTTAACACAAAATTTAATAATTATAATTACTTATAATTATTAACTAAAAAGGAATAAACCAAAAATAAAAAGGTTCTCTAAAACGCATACCCTAAGACTTAAACCCAAAACCTCAAGGTACACTAACACTCCACTTATATACCAGACCAGCAGGCCCATTTTGTCACTAAAGCACACAACTAATCACTTAAGTGCTACCACCTCACTACCCCTATGCTCAAAACCCAAAACTTCTAGGCCCAAAATTCGGGGAGTTACATTGAGTATTCTAGCTGTTGCTGCATGCATGTGTTTATACATGATTCTCTATGTTGTGTGGTCATTCTTATGATAAATATGTGGACTATGTGTGACATGATGATTCTATGGAAATATGTATCTGATATGTTGCTTGTGTGGCTTGACGCCAATATGATAATATGCCTGAATTGTGAAAGAAAGCATGAGATGAATGATATACCTCTGTTCTATTAAGATATACGTGTTGGATGAATATGTGCTTGGCGAGCTTGAGTATGTCACTCGTGTAACCCTTTTATTTAAGTAAATGCATGTGGCCATGTGTCTATCATGAGTCTCTACATTAAGAGAAATGCATAAGTAAAAGAAGTGTGTCACATGAATAAAAAAGTAAACGCATCTGCATGTTGAAGCTTGTGTAAATAGCCAGTCGTGTATATGTCTGCATATTAAGTCTGCTTACATTGTGGGTACGTCGGTACAATAAACATGAATTCAGATATGTGAATGACCATGGCCATGGCAAGTGAAGACCATATCTTGTAAGACTTAGTCTCAGACTATGACATTATATGGGGTATGTGAAGTCCATATAGTGTAAAGCCTAGTCGTATTACTGTGGCATCATATGGAAAATGAGGACATGTTTGAGTATGTCATGTGGATATCTGTAATGGATGGTTGGGTGAGTACTAGGTGATGAGGGGAAAACCTCATGAAGATGAGTGTAGGAAGATCCCTATCATCAAAAAAATTAAGTTATCTATTCTATGGAAGCTTTTGTGGCTGTTCTGGTATATGTGAGCCTCTGTGGCTGTTTTCTATAAGCCCTTGTGGTAGGTACTTGGTAAGTGTGTGCCCTTGTCACATGAACTTGCTATGTGTGAGCCCTTGTAGTAGAAACTTGTTACATGTGAGCCTTTGTGGCGAAACATGTTTTATGTGGAAGCCTTACGGCTGTTTCCATTATATGTGCGCCATTCTGGCGATAACTGTTTGAATGCAGGTGGATGCCTTAGTGGCTATCTGATGATGTATGGACACCCTTGTGGCTATCTATTAACAATCATGTGTCTGTAACTTCCAAAGACAATGGAAGATATCTAAAGTGAAGTGTACGACATAGTGGCACAATTCCTGAAATTATTTTGAGACAAAGAATACAAAGGGAACGCCAAAGTGGCAGACTCTGAAGGAAGAGTGAGTAGTTAGAATGAACCTATAAGTGAGTTGAATAACGCCAACCGAGGTAAGATAATCACTAAATGTGAAGGAGTATCAAGTAAAAAGAACATAATACTTGTGTTGTGTCGAACTAATGAGTATCTATCTAATTCCATGAAATATGTTGTGACGTCTTAGATTTGATATGCATGGATGAATGTTGTGATGTTGTATGTTTGTTATGTATATATATACAGTTGAATGTATGTATGACAACATCTCACTAAGTTCTTGCGAACTTATTACGGATGCCTCTGATTGTAGGATCCATTAGAACGAAGGGAGTTGAGAGACAATGCCAAGGCTATGCCATGGGAGCAGTGGTATATGCTGATATGCATACAAAGAAGATTAAAAGAAAGATTATGGCTGAAGTGTAGCCTACGCCAAAGGAAAGGCTAAAAGGCCACATGATTGTTGTTAGCCATAATGTATAAGTATGAGATAAGCCTTAGGGCGAAGTCAAGTTTGCGCATAGTGTATCATTTTGATGTAAATAAGTTGAGAATGATAGCTTTAGTATTTATACTATATAGACAACATTACATTGTACAAGTAGTTTAATAACAATAACAAAATGGGGTAATTCAACTAAAGAAAACTTATAAATTTTATTAAGTTATTACATAGACAAGTAGGAAAGTCTAAGGCCCATTTGGGTTAGGACGTAACACCTTTCACTCGGATTCAGTTTCTCGGGTTAGATGGAGGGTGTTACATGCTTTAGTAAGAACCATATGTAATCTTATGTATTGTCTTCTGTCTCGAGTTCAGTTTCTGAAGAACTATCTATTGGGATTTCATGTTTTACATTTTGCATATGTTTCTTCATCTCTTGTTGTTCAGTTTTAAGTTGGGAAAGCTCTAACTTGAATTGTTTTATTTCCAATTGTAATTCGAATTTTGATTTGTCTAGATTTTGTTTTTTCATATTTATTAAATATTATCTCTTGTATATTATACATTTGTAATTGGTAAGGAATAATCTCTTTTCTTCTTTTTTGGTTTGTATTTTAATTAGGATTTTAATTTTAAAAGATATTCTCTTAAGTTTTGCGTCTTAGATTTTATCAATAACTTTAATAATTAATTCTTGGTCTTTGATTAACATATTTATTGAAAGTTTATTTTCATCAAATGATTGAAATGTTCCATGTAATTTGTCTATTTGTAATCCATCGATTTGGAAGATGTATCATTTTCATAAGTAGTTGATTCTAGAAGAATTTCATTGATATTTTATTCTATTTCTTCATCTAGATTTAAATTATTAATCTTTCTCTTGATCTTATGGTATTTTGAGATATCTCTTGGTTTTCCACATCTATAACATTTATTATTTTATAAATTTTGTTTTTTTTCTATATCTCCTATATTTTGGTTTTTCGTAATATTATGATATGTACTTTTTCTATGTTTATGAGGAAAAATACTTACTTCTAATGTCAAATTAGTAGCAAAATGATTCCAATACATTTTTACATTGATATATTTCTTTTCTAAGTTATTTTTTTTAATTTTAAATCTTAACATATTTTTAATCATTCTTTTGGGTGAAACTGACTAGCTCACCATAAGTTTTTCATAAGAAATAATACATTTGTAATTTTCCCTAATTTGATTTCCAACTTTTTCTCCTGATAAAGTAGGAAGTCCTTCTAGGAAATTTTCTTTCCTAAATGATTGTTGGTTATCAGATATTTGCATGACTTTGATCATGAAGACATTTTTATACCATTTAAAATCTATTAATTTTTTTTGCATTTTAGATTTGATAATAATTTTGAATTTCTGTCTTTAAGATGGGAAGGATCTCCTATAAAATGTTTTAAGATTGAAAAAATCAAAGTTGCCACTGCATCTTGGATTTCTCTTTCTTATTCATCTAAAATAATTTTTCTTTGATCATTCGTTTTTATTACTTTTAGAATTTTTTTTGTTTGGTTTTACTAAGTGCATGGTCTCATCATCCTTTTATTTGGCTAGTAAATCTAGCAACTAAAAGATTGACTTTAGCATGATCACCAATCAACCATTTTTGTTTTGAGTTTTATAAACATTTGAAATCGTTGTTATTTGTTGTAATAAATATTGAAAATATTATATTCAGACATTTTGTCTATATTCCATTCGTAAATAGTGTTTGTACACCCAGCTTTGGACGGGTTCTATATTTGGAAAGTAAACTAAAAGTAACTTGAGTAGCGTAGTACTATCCACCCAATTATTGTTCTGGCATATAGATCAAGCGCATAGTAGGTATCAGATTATTAAGCGAGATTTGGTAACAGTGTTGGGGATTACTGCCAAAAGGTATTGTACGCTCAATTTTTTGAGTTGTTGTGGTAGTTACGTTCTAATGAGGTAGTTAGAAAGGAACAAAGGGACGAACAAGAATATAAAAATATTGGATTTCTATTTATAGCTGTAAACCATTTGTAAAGGTAACTTTTAAGGTGTGTGACATGTGGTAGGTTCCAATAAGAGCTTGGGTCCTACATATATAGATATTTAGGTTTAAAATGAGAGAGTTTCATTCTTCCTTCTTCAAGAATTATTTCTGTCTAGATCTAAAGGAACCCAAAGTATTTCCTTCTCTCTCTTGAGCTAAAGTTGTAGATTTGGATCTTTACCAGTGATTGCACCAAGGTGAGGAAAGATTTATAACTTTGTATATTGTGTTGTGAAGAGTAAATCTGTTAGACATGAAAGATCATTAAGATAAAGGATAAAAAGGACTCTGCTTGGGGATTTATGGTTTTAAAAATGATGAAAAAAGGGGTATATGAATAGATCTTGATGAGTTTTCTTATTTTGTAGTAGTAGTTGCTACTGATTGCATAATGGAACTCTGGATATGAAGTTTTGAACTACTGTGGGTGAGAATCAAGTGAGTCTCTATGCTTATTATTGTTTATATGATGATAGTACTTGTAGATCTATAAGAGAGTGGTGGAAAGATAAATTCGTTGATACGATCCGCCTCGGGGTGAGTCGAGTTGTATGCGAGTTTGCCCGATCGTCTACGAGAAAGTATCGTTCGGCTCTTTTAAAGAAGATGTTTTTAGGTTAAATAATGTGGAAGCTTTTTAAAAAAGGTTTGAAGATGGGTTTGAAATATGAATATTAAAGGTTCGATTTTAAAAGAAACAAAAGAATGAAAATAGATTGAAGGTAGTTTAATAAATGATGGTTATGGAAGATGGTGAACTTAAAAGCAAGTAAGAACCAATATTAGGAAATATTGACCCAAGTACTTATACGCTTTCAAGGTGAAAATGAAAATGATATAACCTCGACCCACTACTTAACAAAGTAGGAACCTCGATATATGGGTGAACGCCACACTATTTGATAATGATAAGTTCGAGATAGTGAAGAACAAGGTTGACGCCACTAGGCTTCCTAGATAAGCCAACGAAGTCCTCAACGAAATATGAGAGAAAGAAATCTCACAAATTCCATAAAAGTTTAACAAAGTTTCATTAAGTGAAAATTCTAACCTCTAACAAATGAAATAACATATATTTATAGCCTAAATAAAAGTAGCCGAATGGACAAGCTTAGAAGCTAAGAAATTCGGCCATAAACACCTAGATAATTCTAGAAGAAAAATCATGAATATCCATGAATGTGCAGCCCTTTAATGTTCCATCATCCCCCTTGGCTGAATGAAGCTTTAATGCACCTTGAATACTTGAATGGTTAGCTTGAAAATGCATGGATCATGATGAAACGTCCCAATGTATGTTCCTCCATAAATGCAGTCCATGAACCTTCAAAAACATGAACATTAAATAGCCCCTACTTGCATGAACGTCTCCAATACATGTACTCCATTAAATGCCGTCCATTGAACCTCAATTCTACATGCACCTCTTCATACATTGCACCAAGCCCTACATGAACTTGCATTAATTTCCTTCCATGCATGAATGTGTGCCGTCCAAAGGGATTGGATCTTCTAGATACATTCATGCATGAATCTTCATCATTCATGTAACCGAATGTGCATTTGAACCCAAATATTCATGTATTTTGTGCATTCATGTATTTGACAAATACATGAACTTGTAAACACCTTGAATCTGGTCATGCATGCACCTAATTAAATGTTGTTCATTCATACATGTGGTATGTCCAAAAGAGATGTTTCTTCAAGCATTCATTGTGACGTCCATGAGCATTGCACTTACAAGAAATAAAACAATTCATAAGACATCATGTGAACACACATAAATTCAGCACAATGTGAACACATTTAAGATCTGTGATATCTATGACATATTAATAACAAATATTAATATAAAATAGATTTAATGCTTAAATAAATATATTCGAATTTTATTTAATCCATTAAAGTCAAAAATCGGGTTTAAGCTAAAATGAGCTAAGCTTTAGCCCTTGAGCTAAAGTTGAGCTGAGGTTAAACTCCTAAGCTAAAGTTAAGCTAAGGTTTAGCTCGTGAGTTGAAAATGAGCTAGGAGTAAGCTCGGTTTAGCTCAAGCAGAGTAAGCTCGGTTTAGCTCAAGCAACTAGATTGCGCTCGAATGAGCTGGATTTGAGCTGGATGGAGCTCGTGGAGCTGGAAACGAGCTGGGATCAGCTTGCCAACATGTCACGGCTCGACTAAGGAGACTTGTTCGAAAAGGTTCGCTGGGCGCGCTCACATCATTCCCCCCTCTTTTAGGCGACTTGTCCTCAAGTCGAACCGTTTGTATAAAGGACAATATTTTTTCTTGCTTGGTTTTCCTCGGTCGAATGGGACAAAGGATATCAAGCAAATTTCGTTCTCGTAGATCAAACCTTCACTCCTTAGCAAGGTAATGCAATCGATAATTTGAACTCGAACAAACCTGTAAAGGTGAAAAGTCAGAAAGACAATTCTTGCTTTTCAAAATATAAGTTCCACATGAATGGAAAATGTTAAGGTCACCACGAAAAATGTACTTAAAAGGATAGGATAAATTGTTATTCACAGATGGAACGTCTGATACATTTCCGGGATTAAAAATAAAATTTTCAGAATCAAAAACTTGGTTTTGATTTTGTAATCTAGCCACATGCTTTATTTCCAAAAATAAAGATAAGAATTGAAGAAGATGAGAAGGTAAAACAAAGTTACTTACAATAAGATCACAATGTTACCTTTTCTTGGAAACAACTCGAAATGGCTTACTCCCGGCTTAAAGACTCGGTTTTAATCACTTATCCCAAATTGCAACAAAAATTTCATTTTTGCAGATAAGTCGCAAAAGTTAATCAAAGAGACTTTAAACTGACAAATACACAAGCATTCATGCTTCACAAATCCTAGTCGAACAAACAGTCCGAAACATGGAAATTTCGCATAGAAATTCAAAGATTTCTCTTGAAGAGCAAAATCAAATAGATCAAATATTTCATGCAAAAATCTTTTAACGCATATATCGAGCAAAGAAGTTGTGTTCATGTGACCTTTCAGAAATTCAAATCCATCACAAATCATTTGAATAGGCACGTTTAAACAGAAAGATGAATTCAAAGAATTTACATAGCCATACTTATCAAAATGTGAAAACCTTTTATCACATACATTCACAATTTGCACAGGATGAACCAATCCAACAGAATCAACAGAGTTACCGTTATAAAATATGTCATAAGACGGAATCTTCATGGCATCTTTTGAATCAACATCCTTAACATTAATATGTGAACAATAATTAGCCAAATCAAAAGATAGAAGTTTTTCAGAAGTTATGCCATCAAAATCTTTATGAGTAATTTTTAAATCAGGCGGCCTTGATTCGATAAACAAAGATTCCTTACCTTCCTTACCTTCAATTTCTAATGGGTGGCGATTGTCCACGGACTTACCTATTTCAAACAACTGAAAACGCCTCTCGTTTTGAAGGTATCAGAGTTGGATTTGGTCACACGAACTTTTAGGAACCTGAAAAGAAAGATCACAAAAAGATCGAGTAGAAGTGTTAGTAGAAAGAATCCTCGCTTGCTCACTAACATCGTTTTCACTCGATTCAATTTCTTCTGAATCACTCATTTCTTTTATCTCAATTTCTTTTTCCACTCTTTTTTCTTGTTCACATTCTTTTTCTCTCTCAAACTCTTTTTCATTCTCTTTTTCAAGCTCATTTTCTTTTTCATTTTCTTTTTGTTTTTCAAAGGCTTTTTCAAGTTCTCTCAAGATTCTCTCATTTTCTCTCTTACTTGCCTTTTGCCTCTATTTTCTTTTTATTTTGTTTTCTTTTTCTTCTTTTGCTTTTTCTTTTCTTTTCTTTGTTTTCTCGTTACAAGAATGTACAAAAGAATCATAAGAATAGAGATAATGTTCGAAAGGCCAAGAACTATTTGCATGTGATTCACAATCAAAACTTCATGTAGAACACTCCTTGAATGATTTCTTTGAAGTTCAGGAAGAGGTATATCTATCTCTTCGCACATATTCTTGGAAGGAGTCAAAATCATAGTCGTCTTCTTGTCGTCTCAAACTCCTTGATGAAAAATACTCTTGTTCGAAGTCTCTTCTCTAATAGGAGTCATAGTATGAATCTCTTTGTCTCGAAGTCAATGGCGAGAAAGAATCACGATAGGAACTTTTGTTCAAGTAGTATTTGGCAGTATATCTCCGTGGTGTTTTTGGTTCCGTTTTTTGACTTGAAGAAACTCGATCACTTTGGTCTCATTTTTCCAATCGATCTAGCCTCACTTGCAGTTGGCCAAACTCAGAATTTGCCATTCTTCGCATTTCTTGAACCAAGTATTAGAACTCCGACTCGGTAAATTCTTCACAAGATATCTTGATTACTGAAAGGAAAATATGTTAGATCAAAACAAAATTTTAAGTACCTCACCACAAACTTCACGATTTTGCTCGGAAAGAAGAAGGAAAAAGTGACACTCTCGCTCGTGTTTTACACTCGATTGGCTTTTACCTCCGCTTGAATAGTCTCACACGCTCGTGCCTTTTACCTCTCAAACTTTCTCTCGCAACTTCGTTTTCGGACTTGCCAAGGCCTTATCGTAGGCTTAGGGGTCGGTTTCAAAATTGGGTAACAAAGGATAAAATATGAAGGGTTACGGGTTGGCTGAAAGAAAAAAAAATTCTCGGGTTTAAGTGTGGCGATGGGTTATCAAGAACTAGATGCATTCTCTCATTCGTTGTAGCTTGCTGTCCATGCATCTTCTCTTAATCTTTATTCATGAATTGAATTTGCTGCCCAAATGACTTCCCTAGGTGACTATTCGGCCAAAAGACACTTCTTTCATGCACCAATCAATCCATGGACGAATTTAGACAAGCTAATGGGCTGCCATCCATGCACATTCATCCAAGTCAATTTTACTTAACCATGAAGCTGCCCATTGAAGTTCCAATCAGCCGAATGTGGACTTAACCCTTTAATGATTTATTCTAGAATATTTTAGTGCATTCTTAGCTGAATTTACTTAGTCTTTAAGCTACTAGTTTGTCCATTCGGTTACTACATGATATGTTATAAATAGTTTGTTCATTTCATTGAAAAAGGACTTTTTCCAATTTGTTTAATGAACATTGTTCTTGTGAGGTTGCTTCCTCTCATATCTCGTACAAGTTTCGAAGACTTATCTAGTTTGTGCTAGTGGTGTCTACCGATCTTGTTTGAACTTATCACCAGCTTTGGTGTGGCGTTCACCTATCCATCTATCCATATTTTCACCTTAACAATATAGGAATCGGGGTGACACTTTTTAGTGTTGAATCATTCTTGACGTTGAGTTCGTTTTCCATTCCCATTTCAAATTTCTTTCTTGTTAACCAAACCGAGCCTTCTATCCTTCATCCATCTTTGCTATCCTTAACCGAACCTATTACTAAACTTACCCTTCTTGAAACCTTCCGCTTATCCTATTCTAATATTTTACTTTTATTACTAAAATTCGAGGCACGAACAATTCTCTCGACTACGATCGGGCAACTACGTGAATTCGACTCAACTACCCGGGCCGGATCACATCAGTCGTGATACTAGATGTTTGTAAATTGAAAATATATAGGATTTTTCCTATATAATTCGTCACCTTTTTACTTAAATTTGTTATTAAAACTAAGTAATTTCTTAATAAATTAATGAAATATATGAAAATATGAAATTGGGACATAAAAATTATTAAAATGTGATTTTATGCTTTATTATATAGTTTTCATGTAGAAAATGGCTTCTTTTATAGTAATTTGAGCATATTATATTTTCAAGCTATAGAGTGGGCCATGGATGATTAAATTAAATAATAAAATATAAAGTTACATTTAATAATTTATTTTAATATATTTCATTAATAAATTGGGTTTTAATTAATTAAGTAAATTGATTAATTGAAGTTGTCAAATTATATTCTTTGGTCCTCTAAATTATCTACTATTTTTGGACAGGTCTGAGAGCTATATGTTGATTACAAAACCATCCAAATGGAGGACAAAGCAAACCCAAAATTCGGCTGCATGTGGATATTCATAAATCAAATTTTGGTTTAAATAAACAAGGTCCTTGAAGAGTTGAAGAAATCAGAGATCTACCCGAAGATTTGCAATTGACCAAGTCTTGATCCTGATGATGTTGTGGCACTTAAATCAAGCAAAAATCAGCCACATTTCCACAAATCATGGCCAGCCACCCTTAGATGAATAAGACCTCATTTCTCACTTTTCTAATCATCCCTCATCCCTCAATCATCCCTCACTCATTCATCATTCTCTCATCTTTTAACTCTCTTAGCCCTCACGCCTATCATCATCTTTGCATAAAGATTTTTAGCAAATTAGCCTCTTAAAAAGTCCTTGGTCGGCCACCTCAAAGAGCCATCAGCAAAGGAGCGAAGCGAAGGGACGAAGGAGCCCTTGTCAGTCAGAGTCTTAGGTGACAGCCACTTTGATATGGGCTTAATCTTTCTTTTCTTTAACTTAACTCAAGAATGTTTGCTATCTGTTTACTGTTCTTGTTTATAGCAATGATAGCTTAATTTTATTTAAGCTAGGATGATTATTTTTATTGAATAATATTTATTTGATTCATGCTTACAATATTTGAGCCTCAATCAATCATGTTTTCAATTAAAATCAAGTCTGTATTTCATTCATACATGATTGAAATGCACCTGAATTAGCTGAGCGATCCTAACCAGATGACGACTAATGGACACATAATTGAAATGTGCATGCTCAATTTAGATCCTAGCCCAATTAAATTGTAGGTTGCATAACAACCCTAACCAAGCTTTGTTATCTATATAGTTTTTAGATTTGTGTGATTAAACTGTTTCAAACCTAATACGTCCCTATTACCTCGCACGAATACTAAGAAACCCTTAGTAAATAAGGATCAGTAAAATGCGTATTTACTAAGTAAAGGATTTCGAAAGGACCTAATATGGTTTCCAAACTCATGAAAGATCGAGTTGCAATGGAATGTTTTTCCGAATGTTAATAAGCATGTTGATAATAATTTGAGTTTAATTAAAGTAATTGTCCTAGCTAATTTATGTTATAATTGTTGCTTATTGTGTTAATTCTGCTAAAATCGATTTCATTTATATAGGTGCATGTTAGGATAAATCACTTCAGGAATTATTGCATTTAGTTTAATATATTTTAATCATCATTTCTCAATTATATTGTTTTTATTTATCAAATTGTTAATATAATTTTACAAATTAATTGACTTAGCACAAATACAATCCCAGTGGAGATGGTAACTCAATACTTACTTATTACTTGATAACGACTGTGTACACTTGCACAACCCCTAGTGTTACAACTTTTTGGCGCCATTACCGGGGATTGTCAACTGTTGCCATAGTCATTTTTCTTTGTGAAATTATTAATTTTCAATTTGGTTACTTCTAACATTACTAACTTATTCTTTTTAATTTTGTGATTTTCTTTTTATGTGTTTATGAGCATAGATCGAATTATCGATTTACTCCTAGTAGACCCTGAAATTGAACGAACTTTCAGACAAAGAAGACGTGAACGAATAGCTCAGAGACAGAACAAGATGACCTTTGAAATCAAAATTAAGACCAAGGTAATGAAGCTGAACATGTACAAAATCTCATCCTCATTGCCGATGATAGGGATCGATGCATCAAATAATATGTTTTGTGCTTTTCAATGAGTTAAATCCAGGAATTAGAATGCCAGATATTGAGGCAACCCAATTCGAATTGAAACTAGTGATGTTTCAAATGCTACAAACAGTGGGCCAATTTAGTGGCATGCCCATGAAAGATCCACATCTCCACCTTCAATTGTTTATGGAGGTGAATGATTCATTCAAGATAGCCGGTGTGACTGAAGATGCACTGAAGTTAAAGTTGTTTCCGTACTCGTTGCGAGATCAAGCACGAGCATGGCTCAATTTATTGGCACCAAGTTCTATATCTACATAGCAAGAATTAGAAGAGATATTTTTGGTTAAGTATTTCCCGCCTAGCAAGAATGCTAAGTTAAGGAAAGAGATCACAACTTTCCAACAATTGGATGATGAGTCTTTATATGAGGCTTGGGAGCGATTCAAGGAGTTACTTCGTAAGTGTCCTCATTATGGGATTCCTCATTGCATCCAGTTGGAGACATTCTATAATGGTCTAAATACACATATGAGATTGATGGTATATGCTTCTACGAATGGTGCAATTTTGTCTAAGTCTTATAATGAGGCTTATGAGATCATTGAGAGGATCGCGAGTAATAACTATCAATGGCCAACAAATCAGAAGCTTCAGGAAGACGTGTAGCCGAAGTTCATGAAGTTGATGCTCTCACTTCCTTATCAGCTTAGGTATCATCTATTTCCTCTATATTAAAGTAGTTTATCACTAATAGTGCTAATAATTTTACAGTCCAGCCACCAAGTCCGTTTGAAGTAGTTTCCTGTGTGTACTGTAGGGAAGGTTATTCTTTCGAGAATTTCCCATTGAATCCCTAGTTCAACTTCTATAATCCTTCATGGCGTAATCATCCCAACTTTTCTTGGAGCAACCAAGGAAATGGACCAAACAACAACTTTATGCAGCATAGACCCAACCAATCTTAATGGTTTAATTAGCAAGCTCTAAAACCAGGCCAAGCTGAATCATAAAATAGTTTAAAGAAGTTGTTGAAAGCATACATGGTAAAGAATGACGCTTTGATCCAGAGCCAAGCAGCAATACTAAAAAATTTGGAAAACCAAATGGGTCATTTAGCTACGGAGCTTCGTAATAGACCACAAGGAACATTGTCGAGCAATACTGAAAATCTAAAAAATTTGGGTAAAGAACATATCAAGGTAGTGGCATTGCGAAGTGGTAAAATTCTGGAACCCCAATTGATTGATGTCAAAGATGAGCCTGATGAAAAGGAGGAAAGTCAACCAGCTGTTGAAATTCCTGCACCAAATGAATCAGAATCTGTAAAAATTGACAAGGTAAATCCTAACTTAGTGAATTTAATACTTTAACATCTTCTTTGGATGCAGATTTACCTACTCAGAAGAGTTGTCCAGTTCAATCGAAAGTTCCATCACCTCCATATCCGTAAAAATTGCAGTAACACAAACAGAAACAGGAGGTGCAATTCAAGAAGTTTTTGGATGTTTTGAAGCAATTTACACACCAATATTCCATTGGTGGAGGCTTTAGAACAAATCTCGAATTACGTGAAGTTTATGAAGGATATACTATCCAAAAAGAAATGATTGAGTGAGTATGAGATTGTGGCCTTGACAAAGGAGTGCAGTACGTTCCTGCAGAATAAGCTGCCATCGAAATTGAGGAATCCAGGAAGCTTTACGATACCTTGTAACATTGGTGAATCTTACTGTGGTAAAGCTTTGTGTGAATTAGGAGCAAGTATCAACTTGATGCCTAAGTCTATTTTCAATATTCTAGGAATAGGAGAAGTAAGACCTACAACTGTGATGCTCCAACTAGAGGATTGATCTTTAGCATACCCCGAAGGAAAGATCAAGGATGTTTTGGTAAGAGTAGATAAATTAATTTTTCTTGCTGATTTCATTATTCTAGATTTTGAAGTAGATAAGGAAGTGCTAATTATCCTTGAGAGACCTTTTCTAGCCACGAGAAGAACGTTAATTGATGTGCAGAAAGGCGAACTCACCATGAGAGTTCAAGATGATCAAGTAACTTTTAACATTCTCAAAGTGATGAAATTTCCTGATCCGACAGAAAAGTGGTTCAGTTATGGAAGAGTTAGAAACCTTGATTTCTATGGAAAGCAATTTTGAAGAAGATCCACTAGAGAAAGCCTCAGGGTTTGACCCTTTAGAGGATAAAAAAGGTGATGAAAACATGGCTTTGGTGGAAGCCAATCCGAGAAATTTTATTTAATCCACACGGTTTGAACCATTGGAGTTGAAAGTAAGAGAATTTGTGCAACCCAAATTGTCAATCGAAGAACAACCTACACTCGAACTAAAGGTACTTCCTTCCTATTTGAAATATGTTTATTTAGGTGACTATTCCACTTTGCCTGTGATTATTTTAGCAGAATTGACAAAAGATCAAGAGGAGCAACTAATTTCTATTCTAAAGAAATTTAAGAAAGTAATTGGTTGGACCATAGCTGATATTTGAGGTATAAGCCCTTCATTTTGCATGAACAAAATTATTTTGGAAGAAGGTGAAAGAGCTCGAATTGATGGGCAAAGGAGGCTCAATCCTATTATAAAAGAAGTTGTGAGAAAGGAAGTGATCAAATGGTTAGATATAGGAATCATCTATTCTATTGTAGAGAGTTCGTGGGTAAGTCCAGTGCAGCGTGTACCGAAGAAAGGTGGAATCACGATTGTTGAGAATGAGCGTAACGACTTAATTCCAACAAGAACTGTCACCGTTTGGAGAATTTGTGTAGACTATAGAAAGCTAAATAAAGCCACTCGAAAGGACCATTTTCTGTTGCCTTTTATGGATCTGATGTTAGATCGACTGGCAGGTAATGAATTCTATTTTTTTTAAATGGTTATTCAGGATATAACCAAATAGTTGTAGCCCTGGAAGACCAGCAAAAAATAACCTTTACTTGTTCGTACGGTACGTTTGCTTTTAGGCGAATGCCTTTTGGTTTATGCAATGCACCTACAACATTCCAACGATGCTTGATAGCAATATTCACTGATATGGTTGAAAATTTTGTTAAGGTTTTCATGGATATTTTTCTATTTTTGGTAACACTTATGATATTTGTTTGAATAATTTGGCTAAGGTACTGAAGAGATGTGAAGAGACGAATCTTGTCCTTAACTGGGAGAAATACCATTTTATGGTTAAGGAAGGGATTATCTTAAGGCATAGAATTTCAAAGAAAGGATTTGAAGTCGATAAAGCAAAGGTGGATGTAATTGAAAGATTACCAGCCCTAATGAATGTGAAAGGATTCAGAAGTTTCTTAGGCCATGCCGGTTTTTATAGATGGTTTATCAAAGATTTTTCTAAAATTTCTAAATCATTGTGTTTGTTGTCAGAGAAAGATGCAGTGTTTGATTTTAACAAAACATGTTTAGAAACTTTTGAAGAGCTGAAAAAAGGGCTAATCTCAGCCCCAATAATCATTACACTCGATTGGAGCATACATTTTGAGTTGATGTCCGATGCAAGTAATTATGCTGTTAGAGCTGTGATGGGTCAAAGAAAAAATAAAGTGTTCCACCCCTTTTGCTATGCAAGTAGAACCTTCACGGGAGCCCAACTCAATTATACGATAACTGAAAAGGAACTATTTACTATAGTCTTTGCTTTTGACAAATTCAGCTCATATCTTATAGGCACCAAAGTTATAGTATTTACTGACCATACGGCCATTAAATACTTGCTCACGAAGAAAGATGCAAAACTGAGGCTAATTCGTTGGATACTTTTACTCCAAGAATTTGACTTTGAGATCCAAGATAGAAAATGTATTGAAAATCAAGTAGCCGATTATCTGTCGAGGTTGGAGCAAGATGAGCTAACTCGATTACGTGTGCCTATCAATGAGAATTTCCTGGACCAACACTTATTTGAGGTGAGTCGAATTCATGAAACACATTAGTTTGCTAATTTTTCCAATTATCTTGCATGTGGAATAATACCTCAAGAAATGACATGCCAACAAAGGAAGAAATTCCTTCATGATAATCGATATTATTTTTGGGAAGACCCGTTCTTGTTTAAACAGTGTGCAGATAATATAATCTGAAAGTGTGTAGCTGAAAGTGAGATTGCTGAGATCTTATATCATTGCCATTCATCTCCAAGTGGGGGACACTTTTGTAGTGCACGTACTGCAGCTAAGGTTTTGCAAGCAGGTTCTTTTGGTTTACACTATTTAAAGATGCTTATGCCTATATGAAGAATTGTGATAGATGCCAAAGGAGCGAAAACATATTAAGGAGGAATAAAATGCCCTTAACAAATATTTTAGAGATTGAATTATTCGACGTATGAGGCATTAACTTTTTAGGCTCGTTTCTTTCTTTGTATGGGAACAAATACATCTTAGTTGCTGTGGACTATGTATCCAAGTGGGTTGAAGTTGAAGCATACCCTACAAATGATGCGATTCCTAAATAAGCATGTGTTTACACGATTTGGGACATCAAGAGCTATTATTAATGATGAAAGTTCTCATTTTGTGAACAAGTGGCTTAAGTGGTTGCTTGACAAATATGATATAAAGTACAATATTGCTACTGCTTATCACCCCTAGTCCAATGGGCAAGTTGAAAGAGTGAACTGTGAAATCAAAGGTATCCTTGAAAAGGTAGTACGCCCCAACAGAAAAGATTGGTCTCCAAGGCTCGATGATGCATTATGGCCCTATCGAACAACATTTAAGACACCATTAAGAATGACTCCTTATCGGTTGGTTTTTGGGAAGGCATGTTATTTGCCATTAGAGTTGGAGAATAAAGCTCACTGAGCTTTGAAGAAGTTAAATTTTGATCTTAAGAAAGCCGGTGAGAGAAGGATGTTGCAATTGGATGAGTTGGAAAAGCTGAGGTTGTTTTCCTATGAGAATGCCAAAATGTATAAAGAAAGATAAAAAAGATGGCATGAAAGTCATATACGACATCGCGATTTTAAAGAAGGTCAGAAGGTTTTGTTGTTTAATTCAAGGCTAAAGTTATTTTTTGGGAAGCTGAAATCCCGATGGAAAGGACCTTATACCATCTATCAAGTTGAATCATTGTTCAAATTAACAGACCCTTAATTTTTCATAAACTTGTTTTGTAAATAAATAAATAATTAGGATTTATTTTCTTAATTTAGTACATTTAATTAATTCTGTCTAAGGAGATTGGAACTTAAGCGGGACCACTGTGACCCCTTCAACCTTTCCTGAGAATTTATTTAATATAATTTTTTGAGTAGAAATTTTCTAATTAAGATTTAAATTTTTTTTAGTTTCATTTGTTTTGTTTAAATTTTAAATTTTTATGTTAATAAAGGGGGTCAAATTTGGCCCAAGTACTAATCAATTTTTTTTAGTAAGATACAGTCTGAACTTGAGGCCCAAGACAGCAAAAAGAGGGAAAACTACACACTTATTACCACCACTTCCATTGCTTGCCGCCCAAGTAACCCTAATATAGCTAAGTTTTTGCTACATGTTGCCTTAATTTTTCCCTATATAAACCCCTCTTCATTCTATTATTTTTCATATCCCTCAAAGCTATTTGCTTAAACCCCAAAAATACTTAAACTTTTCTCTTGTGCCATCAACCTCAAATTGTGAAAGAAACCCTAGTTCTCCTCCCCTTTTGCCGAAATCTCCTATAATCGCTGCAAAGAGATCACTGAAGCATCAACGTCACTGCCACACGTAGTCGCTATCCCCCCGCACACCACCATTGCTGCTGCACGCTGCCTTCGTCGCCACAACCTCTTCACCGTCGCAAGGTTTGCCGAAGTAGATCCTACCCACTTGCCAATTTCTCTTTTTTCCCTGTAAGAAGAACTTTGCTGAATTTTCAGGAAAATATTATGTCTTGCAAAAGAACTAGATCGTCGAAGGCTACTCCTGAAGACCCGATTGTGATTAATGAAGAATTGAAAGAGAGATTTGATTCAATTTTCAAGCATCAACTTATGATACCGGAAAAAGGTTTTAACTTGAAAAGTAATGATTTGATAGTTGTCCCGGTGCCAATTAGAAAGACAATCAATGCTCTCAAGTGGGAACGATTTTGTGATGCTCGTTCACTTCCCGATGATGAACTAGTTCGAGAGTTCATGCAAGTTTGACCACACAAGGTGCTACTGAGGTCATCGTTCGGAAGAAAAGGGTACCTCTTACTTCTAAGTCCATTAATGATTTGTTTAACTTACTTGATGTTGAAGAAGATGAGTACTACCCTATGATGAACAACATAAATTAGGATTTTTTTCAAAAGTACTTGATGTTGTGGCAAATCCGGGATCCCAATGGATTATAAGAAAGTATGGAAGCCATTCTTGCCCCAGGGAATACCTAAAACTAGTAGCAAATGTATGGTTTTATTTTGTTCGCTACAGTTTTATGCCTATCTCATATAGTTCCACCATCTCGTTGGAAGGAATGCTCTTGTAATATGCCATCTTGACAGAAAAGTCCATTAATGTTCGAAAAATTATTTTCAAGGAGATTTATGGCTGTGCTAAAAAGAAGACAGGAAGTGCTTATTTCCCATCATTAATCACTTCACTTTGCTTAAGGGCCCGTGTTAAAACACAAGCGAATTTGAAGGGGAAATATGTCCAAGGGTGTATTACAAGTCATGATCTTGAAAGGTTAGTAGAGAAGGTGCATGAGCTGAATCAATGTGAGCAATAAGAACCAACTGAGCCAGATACTTAGGAGTCAAAAAAATGAAACTGAAACTGAATCAGTTACAGCCACTAAAGAAGAAGAATATGATAAGGAACCAAACAGTCCTAAACCAGTTGAAGGATCTGAAAACCCTGAACCAGGGGTTGAGCCAGAAGAAGAACCAGTCAAGCTAAGTGTTGAACCTGAATATACAACTCCCATGCCAACTTTTGCAAGTACTTCAAGGAAATTAGAGTTGTCAATGTTATGTGCAAGTTCATGCACAATCAATAACAAACTTACTGGAAATATGCAAAAATTAGAGATGATTCGATTCGAAATACTTTCAAGAATATCCCTAACACTTTTTTTCCTGAGTTCTCAGATGCTATCTTTGAAACATGGATGGAAGATACTGATTATACAAGCGGAGATGGAGCTGAAAAAGTTAAAGGGAATGAGTCAGAAAAATAAAAGAGGGGATTCTTGTCTTTTTATTTATTTATTTTAGATCTTTAGGAATTTGTTTCTTCGGTAACTAGGATTTAATTTCTACAAAATAAAATATAGCAAGCATGAATAAATGTTTCTTTAAAAAGAAAAAGACTAAGTGATGTGGTAATGGAAATGAACATGTCTAGAATTGAATTATGAGGAAAGACTTGGTATTTAAGCAGTCTTAATGACTCACCTCTCTTTCTTTTTAACCCTACCTGGTGTTTAGTTTTCATTCATTACTTTGTTCTTTCAATGAGAACATTGCTTTTTTTTAAAGGGAGGTAAGGTAAATAATTGCTCAAAATCTTTAAAATTTTCAAGTATATTTCAATCATTTCTTTCATGAGTATGTTTTAATAAATGAATGTTTAGAGAAATTTTTTGTTAATAAGATAGCTTGTATGCGAGCATGAATGATGATTTTATCTGAGTGATTGTATATTATCATGATGAATGGAATGATTGTATGATCCCAGTCTTAAGTAATGTTTGCCATGAAAACTTAGTTTCTTTTAAGATTAGACATGTATGAAGGTTTATATCTTTAGAATTGACTTAGTAACTTTTTTGAGGCAAAATCCTAGGGGACATAAAAATATAAAATGATATAGGCACTATTTCTTTGGACCGTTTGAGCCTTTTCAAGCCAACCCTACGATATTAGACCCTTGAAACTATAATTTCAAGCTTAAAAGCCGGTTTTGTTTGCAATGAACCTACATTATAAGCCAATTACCATCTTTTTAAAAGTTATCCTAAATTTGTGCAACTATCTTAACTAAAGTTGTCTTGGGAATCAACATTTGAGGAAATTTTCATGTATGTGCTCATTTGAGGAAATTTTCATAAAGATGTATGTGCTCATGCTTAAAAAAAAGAAGAAAAAGAAAGAGCAAACAAAAGTTTGCTCAGTTTCCACAAAGAAAAAATGTATGAGCATGAGTTCAAAATAAGTTTGGGGGTATTCCAAAGGATCACTCAAAGAAAAAGGATAAATTTCGAGAAATCCAAGGCAAAATTAAAGGTTAAGATTTTGAAACCGAAATGTCTCATCTCTTAAAATCCCTACCTTTAACTGAGCCCCATTACAACATTATAAAAGACCTATTGATTTGATGATTACGTTGCCTACATTAGTGGAGAGAGAGTTCTAAGTTCAACATATGAAGATCATAAATAATACTTATGATTCTATTGCTTGATTGATGAGAAATTATGTTTCATGAATAATATTATCTATGGCTATGGCATATATACATACTATGATTCATGTTGGCATATCTTGAAACTTAGTATAAAATTTTCAAAATGTTTGCGTATGATTTGCTTGTTAATAAAGAAGATCTATGAGCATGAATTTATTAATACATGATTATAGGGCAAGGATTGATGCTGCTTACACTTTTAGCAATTTTGCTTTAGCGAAACCTTGTGTTGTACATGAACATTACTCGGGACGAGCAATGATTTAAGATTGGGGGTGTGTAAACTGAAAAATATATAGGATTTTTCCTATATAATTAAATCACCTTTTACTTAAAATTTCTTAATAAATTAATGAAATATATGAAAATATGAAATTGGGACATAGAAATTATTAAAATGTGATTTTATGCTTTATTATATAGTTTTCATGCGAAAATGACTTCTTTTATATTAATTTGAGCATATTATATTTTCAAGATATAAAGTGGGCCATGCATGATTAAATTAAATAATAAAATATGAAATTATATTTAATAATTTATTTTAATATATTTTATTAATAAATTGGGTTTTAATTAATTAAGTAAATTGACTAATTGAAGTTGTCAAATTATAGTCTTTTGTCCTCTAAATTATCTACTATTTTTGGACAGGTCTGAGAGCTTTATGTTGATTACAAAACCATCCAAATAGAGGACCAAGTCCACCCAAAATTCGGCTACATGTGGATATTCATAAATTAAATTTTGGTTTAATTAGACAAGGTCCTTGAAGAGTTGAAGAAATTGGGGATTTACCCGGAGATTTGCAATTGATCGAGTTCTGATCCTGATGATGTTGTGGTACTTAAATCAAGCAAAAATCAGCCACATTTCCACAAATCATGGTCGGTCACCCTTGGATGAATTTGCAAAAGATGGACACTCCTATTTTTAGCAAACTAGCTCCCTTGCCTCACCTATAAATAAGACCCCATTTCCCACTTTTCTAATCATCCCTCATCCCTTAATCATCCCTTACTCATTCATCATTCTCTCCTCTCTTAACTCTCTTAACCCTTACACCTATCATCATCTTTGCATAAAGATTTTTAGCAAATTATCCTCTTAAAGAGCCCTTGATCAGCCACCTCGGAGAGCCATCAGCAAAGGAGCGAAGTGAAGGAACGAAGGAGCCCTCGTCAGTCAGAGTCTTGGGTGACAGCCACTTTGATTTGGGTTTAACCTTTCTTTTATTTAACTTAACTCAAGAATGTTTGCTATGTGTTTATTGTTCTTTTTTATAGCAATGATAGCTCAATTTTATTTAAGCTAGGATAATTATTTTGATTGAATAATATTTATTTGATTCATGCTTATAATATTTGTGCCTCAATCAATCATGTGTTCAATTAAAATCAAGTCTATATTTCATTCATCCGTAATTGTAATGCACCTGAATTAGCTGAGCGATCCTAACCAGACGACAGCTAATGGACACATAATTGAAATATGCATGCTCAATTTAGATCCTAACCCAATTAAATTGTAGGTTGCATAACAACCCTAACCAGGCTCTGTTATCTGCATAGTTTTTAGATTTGTGTGATTAAACTATTTCAAACCTAATACGTCCCTGTTACTTGGCACGAATATTAAGAAACCCTTAGTAAATAAGGATCAATAAAATGCGTATTTACTAAGTAAAGGATTCTAAAAGGACCTAATGTGGTTTCCAAACTCATGAAAGATCGAGTTGCCATGGAATGTTTTTCCGAATGTTAATAAGCATGTTGATAATAATTTGAGTTTAATAAAAATAATTGTCCTAGCTTATTTATGTTATAATTGTTGCTTATTGTGTTAATTTTGCTAAAATCTATTTCATTCATATAGTTACATGTTAGGATAAATCACTTCAGGAATCATTACATTTAGTTTAATATATTTTAATCATCACTTCTCAATTATATTGTTTTTATTTATCAAATTGTTAATATCATTTTACAAGTTAATTGACTTAGCACAAATACAATCCCTGTGGAGACGATAACTCGATACTTACTTATTACTTGATAATGATTGTGTTCACTTGCACAAACCTGAGCTTTACAATGTTACAATATGATATGTATGTGACCCGTGTGTGATTATTGAAGTATGTTTATTACCGTGCTAATGTTTGTTGGGAATGATATGCATATTTTATAGATATCTATTGAGTTCAAGTAGGCTGATATGAAGTATAGATACAATTGGATGTCTGGATTGTGCACATGCATCTTAGTTGTCTACTATTCGATATGTTCTGATGAGAGTGGGTCTGAGCATGATGAGTTTGTGTTTGTCTTCGCGGAGTCATCTAAAAGGGTCCGTTGGGACATTAAACACGATTATGAAAGGAAAAAGTCCATGGAACCATATCGTGTAGGACCATAACTAGGTTAAAGCATCATATGGAAAGAACTGAAGGAAGGTGATTACCCAAAGGGCCCTCTGTGTGATCTGGGACGATGAGGGGCAAACCTCATGAAATGTAAGCTTAGGTGAATCCCTATAGTGAGCATGCCAGAAAAAAGAAGCCTTTATAACGATCTATGAAAAGGAAACATTTGAGGCGAGCTATGAAAAGGAATCTTTTGTGGCTATCTATGAAAAAGAAGCCTACATGGAGATCTATGAAGGGAATGCCCTTGTGTTGCATTCTAAAGAATGACCCTTATGGCAACCGTCAGAAGGAAATGCCTCTGTTATAGACCTTGAGAGAAAGGAACGATAATCATAGCAAACTCTGAAAGAACGATAGTTGTAAAAGAAATGATAATCATAGCAAACTCTGAAGGAACGATAGTTGTAGTGAACTTAAAAGGAAAAGCCCCTATGGTGTATCATGTTACACCTTCGATGAGATATTCTAATGAGCTTCACTTGTGTTGAGCTTCGTCTAAAATGTTATGACGTATCCTCCATGGTTTTAAAAAAAAGAACAGAGAAACTGGAATGCACCAGAGCATGTGGCGAATTCAAAGTATGGGCAAAGGTTACATCTAATCGCTTGATGAAAGGTATCTATCAATGAACCGTAAGAAAAAGCGTAGTCAAAGAAAGATAAGGTAAGGAAAGCAAAGCAAATTCAAACATTGTTTTTCGAAGAGTATTGAGTAAGGGAATCATGATTAAGATAAGTATGAAAGGATTAAGTTTTGAAAGGATGAAGCCATTGAAGAAACATTGCTAAGGGCAAATTGACCAGGATATAGTAGATAAAAGGACGAATTATGCTTCATTAATGGTAAACTATTCCTGGTGACAAATAGCTGAAGATTGAATAAAAGGAGCTGATGGTGATGGGCTATCTGCCCGTTTATGGAAATCAATGACCAATGTATAAATAACTATTTCTCATTAAGTTCTCATCAACTTATATGAATTGTGTTTTCTATTTTGGATTGAATGTGAGGCTGTGTCTTGGGGAAACAATGCCAGGATTACGTCCAATAAGTGACATATCGAATTATTATGCATACAGAGTAAGCTTTGATGGTGTGATCGAGTCTATTTGGCACATAGAAATCCTTGAATTGGGATAACACGCTAGACTAGGAAATTATTTTAGTAATATTTGTAATCGAATTCCCTATGTATTATAGCTGAAATTCTTCAATGTTTATAATTATGTATTGTATTGTGAAGTCTTGTAAGTAAGTAGTTCAAATCAATTGTAATTTTTGTAAATAGAGTTAAGTTTCATATGTATTAGAGGTTGTAGCACCCAAGATTCAGATATGGTTCATTGGATTGGGTTTGGGGTGTTACAGTGTTAACATTGTATTTATTTTGGGAAATAGAGTTTTCTTTTATATTAAGATCAAGTGCAATAATTTTTGGGTAATGTAATCTTTTTGGTTCTTTCCAAGCCATTTTGTTAATTTTTTATTCATCTAACTGGTCAGATGCAGATTGGGAAGATTGGTATAATGTGTTAACTGAGTCTTGAGCTTGCATTAGGGTATCTTGGGCTACTTATTCATACTTGCAACCTTCCAAATCATCAAGACTTTTTTATTTCTGTTAAGAAATGATTTTGGAGTTTTTGGAAAGACTTTAGTATTTCATATGGTGTAAATATTGATTCTTTAAAATATTTTTCAAAAATTTCTTTTATCGATTCTTTCCTAATTAGTTGGCTTTCTACCAAATTTTCAATATAATCTAATTGCTTTCCTATTGTATGAAGACTAAGATTGGAATAGTTATTTTGTTCTACTAACATTTTAATATCTTTTGATGAGATTTGTTCTTCTACATGAGGAGCTCTCCTTCTTAAAGGGCTTCATTTTATTCCATCATTTTTATGAAGATATTGAACCTTCGTTAAAAGGGGTGTTGGAAAAAATCCGGTTTGAAAATGGTTTTCTTTCATAATGGAAAATAAAAATTTTGAAAACCAATCTGATTTGTGATATTTTAGCAATAAACCCTATACTGAAATCGTACCTGTGATTTTGGATAAACGAATGAATGTTGTCTCCAGCTTTCAACCAAACGGTCTTCTCTGCTATTCTTGTTCCACAAATAGCCTTGAACGTGAGCTCGATCAAATCGAATCAAACACATAAACTAGAAATAATTTTCTTTTCTTTTGGGGTGAAAACAAACATTCCACTATTTTTATGAGATTTAGTCTACTAACATTTTAATATCTTTTGATGAGATTTGTTCTCCTGCATGAGGAGCTCTCCTTCTTAAAGGGCTTGATTTTATTCCACTAATTTTATGAAGATATTGAACCTTCGTTAAAAAGGATGTTGGAAAAAATTCGGTTTGAAAATGGTTTTCTTGCACAACGAAAAATAAAAATTTTGAAAACCAATCTGATTTGTGATATTTATAGCAATAAATCCTATGCTGAAATCATACCAGTGATTTTGGATAGACAAATCCATGTCATCCCCGGCTTTCAACCAAATGGTCTTCTCCGCTATTCTTGTTCCACAAATAGCCTTGAATGTGAGCTTAATCAAATTGAATCAAACACATAAACTAGAAATAATTTTCTATTCTTTTGGGGTGAAAACAAACATTCTCTTCTCAAATAGAAACCAACAGAATTGTTATTCCAAAAAATATATTTAATTCTTATAAAATAAAAGACTCTCTATTTTCAGGTAGAATAATGATATCTTAAAATTATGTAAATAGCCCTACTGGTGCCATCTGTTTAAAAGAAGAGAAGGTAGAACCTTTGTTAAATTATAGAAATTTATTTCCAACAGAAAAACACTCTCTACTTAGATTAGGATTAGGGTGGGCGGTACACCCCTAGGATTCCTACTAGGGTTGCTACCCCTTCAAATTCCATGAAAGAATTTTGGGCCTATCTCATATCAGGTCCAATTACAAGTATTTCCTGGGCTTTTTGACATAATACTTTGTAATTTGATTCAACCCGATTTTGTTTTTCAATATCCCAAAATAAACTTCAATATTAAATAATTTTCTCATCTCAATTTTACCTTGATAAAATTATGACGATTTTACTTATGATAAAATTTCTTAGAAAATATATTTAATATTTCACCATTCAACTTGTTCACTATGATCGTATGGTTTATTTTCATTTTTGGGCTTTAAAATAACTCAAAAACACAAACTTAATCTTTTGATCATTTTTGAGAATTCATTGTTCATTTCTAAATGAATTCATTTCTCATTTTCATCTACATTTTGAGAAAACCACTTTCATTTTCTAAATGTTATCCATTTCTCCATTTCTATTCATTATGTTCATTTTGATTCAACACGCAATTCATTTTTGGTTTCAACGAGCTAGCATACAGATCAATTGGACATATGCAATTGAGACTCAAATGATTTATAAGCAAGTTCCAACTTTTCATCTATTAATTATAAACTCATTTAGTCACGAGGTCATTCCACTATAATATCGTGATTGAGTTCTCCCTAACGGCCTACCATTACGAAAGTAGCTCAATTAGTGCTCGTTCAATGACTTTGTCATAAGTGTGTTACTCTCATAGAATATCTTTAATATTTTTGCGATACTATTCATTCTCCCAATATGATCCAATTTTATCTCATGGTAATCATTACATCTTCCTTCATGAAAAGTCAACCACTATCAAATAATGATCAAGCCATCCATCAAAAAGACGAACGACCTATGATCACGTTTACTTTTCATCAACCATGTAATGCCAACAAGAGGATATCATTTACCCATATTTTGGGCTATGAATTCAACTATTGTGAATGGCATTACATACTGTAGAAGTCGTACACCCAACGCACCAGCTTTCGGTTCCTTATCTATTCGAACTCAAGCTTTTACTTACATCAAAGTGTACGAGTCACTTATACATAATCCATCATCCACTCAGGATTTAGGTATGCCACACTATGAATATAACAAGTGAATAACCCCACAAACAGATTAAGGATATATTCTTCTGGGGTCCAATTTGATGTGTTGTCAGACTAGTCAGTCACATCTATGTCTCTATCTTTTGGGAGTCATCTACTCCAATACCCAAGATAAGCATCTCTCCAATTGAACTTGATAGACGACATATTTATCTTTCAATCTATTTGCTCATTTCCAGTTAGACTAAGAACATGTTTAGGTTCATCTACTAATATAAGTTGTCTTTTCATATTACAATCCGACCACGTAATACCGCTTAGTATTAGTTTAAATATTAGACAACCAATGAGTAACATTTGCTTCCATTTTGCTTCACAGGCAAAAATAATATGAGAATAATATGAAAAGTATTAATTTAGTTCATTAATAATTTTATTAACCAATCTATTCGAAAAATTACAAGTGTACTTAGACAAAAATACTGCATTTAGGGCACCAGATCCAATAGTTGAGATTCAACTTCTCCTCTATTTGATTGTCATCTAGTATTAATTTTGATTGTATTGATAGATTCCCAAAAATATTCTTCAAACCATTCAAAAAATTTAAATGAATTTTATGAATGTTCATAAATTTGTAATACTTTTGGAAAATGCCTTCTTTCTCATTATCATACTTTTTAATCTTTTTTTTTTAATTCTTGTTAGAATAGAAGTGCTTTCTACAATATTATTTATTGATCTCAAAATATTTTTCTAGTACAAAAATTTCTAAATTTTCTTCTAGTTTGGCATTATTAGTCATTGATGAGTATGTTGGAGACAATTAAGTGAATTTTGGGGACTCTCTTCCTATCTGGCATAAATAGTGTAACACCCCGAATCCGTGACCGTCGCCAGTGTCGGACACGAGGGGTTAACGGGCCAAATCCTCCCAAGGTACCAACCAATTTGGCATTTCTAGACAGGCTGGAAAACTGCGTCACTGTCGCCTTAAAAATCATATCTCGAGTTCCAAAACTCGGAAACTGATTCCGTAAATTTTCCCTGAATTTAGACTCATATATCCATCCATGGATTTATTTCTAGAATTTTTGGTCGGGCCAATTGGTACAGTTTATTAGTTAAAGTCACCCATGTTATAGGGGTCGACTACACTGACCTTCGCGCGTTACAACTTGAATATCATCTCGTACAGAGCTCTAATGCTCATGTCGTTTGTTTCTAATGAAACTAGACTCAAAGGGGAATCTATTCATATAAGGCATGACTTCTAATTGTTTCTGGATAATTTATGGTAAATTTTCAAAGTCGCGACAGGGGACCCAGAAACCGTTCTGGCCCTGTCTCACGAGAACTTTAATATTTCTCAGTATACTGCTCATATGGTCGTTTCGTTTCGTCCATATAAAATAGATTCATCAAGGTTCAATTTCATAATTTACTCACTATTTAATTCTACTTCTACTATTTTTAGTGATTTTTCAATCTCATCTCACTGCTGCTGTCCGCAACAGTTACTGCAGTAGACTATGCCAATTCCATGAATCTTTCCTTGGCCTTAATCATCCATCATACATGACACAAATTATGGCCATCTTATCAAAATTAAAGTTTCTAAGACTCGTGGCTATAGGTTCTAGCATCCCACTCGACGACCACATAGGCCATTTTCACATGGCTTAAAGTTTACAACCCACAGTTCAACAAAATATAATAGCCTATACATGCCAAATGTTCTTCAACAACGAAGACAATACCAAAATATTTCAGCCGGTGTGATGACTTCAACGACGGTTCCGATCACGCAAACAATACGAGTCCGAGAGACCTAAAATGGGTGACAAGAAAACACCGAGTGAGTTTATAACTCAGTAAGTCATAAGCATTCATCAATCCACCGATAAAGTTACTACAACATGAACAATAAGCGAGGCTAGGTACTCATCCATATCGAATCTATACCATAATTCCTCGGACCTTTTGGTCCAATCTCATACCAAGTCATACATCCACATTTCATATTCTACGCAACAAGATATTTGAAGCATTTTCACACACTAACTCATTTCCACCACAATCATACAATTTCAATCATCACATAGATTTAAGGCTTACCAAATTCAACCCCGAGCATGAGCGTATTTTCTATTCGTCATGAGCTCGAGGTACTTACCGATCCGCTGTCCGGGATTAACTCGATAATGTCGCACACTCAGTGCCAATTGTAATACAAGAGCGTATAGTGAATCCGCACACTTAGTGCTATATATTTTCAGCTCGCACACTTAGTGCTATAGAATCAAACTCGCACACTTAGTGCTGTACAATTTTAAACCCGCACACTTAGTGCCAATCTTGTCACCGTGTCCATTTATACCGCACACTTAGTGCGAGACCAATACCTTATGCATTTTGCTGCCTTTATACATTCAACAATGGCATCCTTCCATACACATACATTTTCATTTACACATCAACTCATTTAAACACAATTGTGTATATATTATGGTCATTTACATCAACACCAAATATATGCTTAATGACTTACCTCGGATGTTGTCATGCGTCTTCAACGGCTATTCAATTACTTTTCTTTCCCTTGTCCAACTTGATCCTTTGAGCTCTTGAGCTAAATCAAACAAATTTACTTCCCAATCAAACACACACATACGGCAACCACATATTGTTTTTAACACATTCGGTCACTTGGCGACCCATTTAACTTTTAAGCATTCATTTCTAATTTTTTAGTTAAACAATGCGAATGCCATTAGCTACTAATGCCACACACACACACATGCATAAAATTTATTCATACATGACCCATAGCTCATTTGGTCATTCATCTCTCAAACCTATCGAAGCTTCATATCATGCTTCCTTGGCGAATACACATATAAGCACATTTAGCATTTGATACATTCGGCCTTAGCATAATTTCATTTAAAAGTCCTATTAGCCACTTCCCCATCAATGATCTCATCTACTTAATATTTCATACCTATCATGCTAGCCGAATATTACTTATTCAAGTTCAACATCCTCCTATCGACACTAGCATCAAAGATGATATCTAATTCTTCTCTTTTCTTTTCATTAAACAACCTATATGAACATTTAACCAATCCAAACTTCACCCATTCACACTTATTCATTTAACATAAAGAAGATAAATCACCCTCTTCACTATCAACCATGGCCGAATGCACCAAGCATTACCTAACTAAGATTTCACAAATTTTAACCTTATATCGACCTCTACTTGTTCAATACAACATGAAACAACCTCTTCTCCTAACCTCTTGACACACGGCTTGATGTTCAAACCACCATGAAAGTTTGATTTTTCATGACATTGTCGAAATGCATTTTGACAATTAGCTCACAATGCAAAGAAGTTAAAGCCAACATCTCAAGACTTACCTCCAACTAGAAGAAGGGTTGCGAATTTGCTTAATGAAAAGCTCTCTAATTCCTTCCTTTGGTTTTCGGCTTTGGCAAGATGGAGAAGAAGATGAACACTCCTCTTCTAATTCCTCTTTTATAAATCTTTATTTCTCCTTTATTATTATTATTTTTGTTTTCTTTGCTCATTCACGGCAAAATGAAGAAGCTGGTAGGTAAGTCTTCCTTCACCTTTGTTTTCTTTACTTTATGTAACTAATATTATTTTATCTAAATTAATGCCACTTCTTAATTTAATATCTATTAAACATATATATTTGCCCATCAACATCCATCTTGGCGGCCACTAGAGAATAAATTGGGCAATTTGACATGCAAGGACAACATTTTCTAGCATGCATCAATAGGCCACTTCAACATTTGCCTATCACATTTCTAAGTTTTCTCACACAAGTCCTAATTGATAAAATTCACTTACAATTAACAAAATCCAAACATGAAATTTTCACACATGCATATATGCATATAATGAGCATCAATTATGATGGTTAATTATTATTATGACTCGGTTTAGTGGTCCCGAAACCACTTTCCGACTAGGGTCAATTTAGGGATGTCACAACTCTCCCCCACTTAAGAAATTTTTGTCCCCGAAAAATCTTACCGGTAAATAGGCTCGGGTATCGCTCTTTCATAGAGTCTTCAAGTTCCCAAGTGGCTTCTTCCATTCCGTGTTTATGCCACAACACCTTCACTAACGGGATTTTCCTATTGCGCAATTCTTTTACTTCACGCCTCATAATGCGAACCGGTTCCTCTTCATAGCTCAAATTAGGCTGAATCTCAATCTCAGATGGAGCAATTACGTGCGATGGATCAGACCTATATCGTCGAAGCATCGAGACATGAAAAACGTTGTGAATCTTTTCGAGCTCAAGGGGCAAAATTAATCGATATGCGACTGGCCCAACTCGTTCGGATACTTCATATAGCCCGATGAACCTCGGAC
Source organism: Gossypium arboreum (assembly GCF_025698485.1). Lineage (NCBI taxonomy): Eukaryota > Viridiplantae > Streptophyta > Magnoliopsida > Malvales > Malvaceae > Gossypium > Gossypium arboreum. The sequence goes on along the minus strand of NC_069074.1, from coordinate 46,738,402 downwards.
TCAATTTGCCCTTACGACCAAATCTAAGCACCTTCTTCCAAGGTGAAACTTTGAGAAAGACCTTGTCTCCAACTTGATATTCAATATCTTTTCTTTTCAAATTCGCATACGACTTTTGGCGATCCGAAGCAGCTTTCAAACTTTCACGAATTACTTGAACTTTTTGCTCGGCATCCTTAACCAAATCAACCCCGAAGAATTTACCTTCACTAAGTTCAGTCCAGAATAATGGGGTACGGCATTTACGACCGTAAAAAGCCTCGTAAGGCGCCATCTTAATACTTGATTGAAAGCTATTGTTGTAAGCGAATTCAATCAAAGGCAAATATCTTTCCATGAACCACTAAACTCAAGGATGCAACATCTCAACATATCCTCCAGATTTGAATTATCCGTTCGGATTGACCATCGGTTTGGGGATGAAAGTGCTAAATGCGACTTGGTACCCAAAGCCTCTTGCAATTTCTTCCAAAATCGCGATGTAAATCTTGGGTCTCTATCCGACACGATAGAACTAGGCACCCCATGCAATCGAATAATTTGGGAGACGTATAATTCTGCCAATTTATCAAGCGAAAAATCCGTGCGGATAGGAATAAAATGAGCAGACTTGGTCAATCTATCAACAATGACCCGGATCGCATCCTTCTTACTTTCGACAATGGCGGTCCGGATACAAAGTCCATGGTGACTCGATCCCATTTCCACTCGGGTATCGTGATCGGTGAAGTAATCCGATGGCACTTGATGCTCGCTTTCACTTGTTGACATATTAAACATCTCGAAACAAAGTCGAGATGTCTCGTTTCATACCATGCCACCAAAATCGGCGTTTGGTCATTGTACATTTTAGTACTACCGGGTGGATTGACATTCGACTTTGTGAGCCTCGTTCAAAATCATCGAAACAAGTTCAATTCCTTGGAATACATAATCGACCCTTGAGCGTCAAGCAATCATGGTCGTCAATCTAAAATTCGATTCCTCCTTGAAACACATTCGCTCGCTTAGCGACCAATTCGGCGTCGACCTTCCGAGATTCAAGTACTTGTTGAATCAATAACGGTTTGGTCTCTAATTCGACTACTAGCACCTCATCGGGTGAAAGCGGATAGATGAGCATCCATCGCTCTCAAAGCAAGCGATTGCCTTGCGACTTAAAGCATCGGCCACCACGTTGGCCTTTCCGGGTGATAATCAATGATGAGTTCGTAGTCTTTCAACAACTCAAGCCAACGTCTTTGTCGCAGGTTTAAATCTCTACGAGTCATCAAATATTTTAGACTCTTGTGGTCCGAATAAATGTGACACCTTTCTCCAAACAAGTAATGTCGCCATATCTTCAAGGCAAACACTATGGTCGCTAGTTCAAGGTCATGGGTCGGATAGTTTCTCTCATGCGGCTTTAGTTGTCTCGACGCGTAAGCCACAACTCGACCTTCTTGCATCAACACACAACCTAACCCAAGCAAGGATGCGTCCTTTGTATATGACAAACTCTTTCTGGGACTCATTGTACTAGCACTGGGGCCTCGGTTAAACAAGTTTTTAGTCGATCGAAACTTTCTTGACAGCGTTCGACCACTCGAACTTAACATCTTTTGGAGTAGTTTCGTCATCGATGCAGCTATCATCGAAAAACCTTTCACAAATCGTCGATAGTATCCGCAAGCCCCAAAAGCTCCTAACTTTGGTAACATTCCTTGGAGGTTTCCAATCGACTATGGCGAAATTTTGTTGGTCGACTCGAATACCCGATCACGGATATCACATGACCCAAGAAGCTAACCTCCTCAACCGAACTCACACTTGCTAAACTTAGCATATAAGCGCTTATCCGTAAAATTTGCAACACTATCCTCGGTGTTGGCGTGTTCGGTCTCATTTTGCGAATAGACCAAAATGTCATCAATGAAGACAACTACGAACCGATCCGGATATGGTGCGAAGATCCGATTCATCAAATCCATAAATACCGCGAGGGCATTAGTAAGCCCAAATGGCATCACTAGGAACTCGTAGTGACCATATCTCGATTCGAAGGCGGTCTTGGGTGCGTCCAAATCTCGAATTCATGGCGATAATAGCCCGATCTCGGATCTATTTCAAAACACTTGAGGCTCCTTCGGTTGATCGAAAAAATCATCGATCTGTGATAGCGGATATTTGTTCTTTATCGTCGCTTTATTAAGGCGACGATAGTCGATGCACGACCTCATGGTTCCATCCTTCTTTTCACAAACAACACTAGCGCACCCCAAGGAGAAAAACTCGGCGAGCAAAACCTCTATCCACCAATTCTTGCAAGCGAGCTTTCAACTCCTTTAATTCCGTTGGTGCCATACGATACGGAGCTATCGAAATTGGAGTGGTACCGGTACCAATTCGATGCCAAACTCTATTTCCGAGCAGTGGCAAACCGGCAATTCTTGAGGAAAACATCCGGGTATTCACAAACCAGCGCAGATTCGGGTTTCTTTTTCGACTCCTTGTCATCGAGCACATACGCAAGGTGCGCCGCACCCTTTTCTTACATATTTACGGGCCAACATTGCGATATTACGGTGGCAACCCCTTTAAGTCCGTAGACTCAAGCCGAATTATCTCGTTATTCGCGCACCTCATATCGATAGTCTTGCTTTTGCAATTTACAACCGCATCGTGCATGGTCAACCAATCCAACCCAAGAATAACGTCGAATTAATCGAACGGCAAAAGCATCAAGTCCGTAGGAAAACAAGAACCTCGAAACACTAGGGACTTTTCTTACACACTTTGTTGACAAGCACGTAATGACCCAAGGGTTTGACACGAATTACAAACTCGAGAGACTCAATAGGCAAAGTCTTCTTTGGATGCTAAGGTTTCGCATATATAAGAATGAGTAGAACCGGGGTCAATCAAAGCAATCACATTAGTATCGAAAAGAGTGAAAGTACCGGTGATAACGTCGGGGAGGATGCCTCCTCTCGTCTTGCGGATGGCATATGCTCTAGCGAGGAGCTGGTCTCGGATCGAACAGTAGTGTCGGTGGCTCCTCTCGATTACCACCCCTACCTCCTGAAATCCTCGGGGTCTACCTCTGGCTGTCGCCCACTAGATCTTGCACCTTGCATCTTATTCTTCTCATCTAGTTCCGTGCAATCTCTAATGAAGTGGTCCTTGAACCACATCCGTAATGAGCCGGTTAACGGACTTACCCCAACATTCACCTAGGTGTCGTCTTCCATATTGGGGGCATTCAGTCGCTCTTGACGATTATTGCCCACACTAGCTACCGATGTAGCTCGGAGTCCGTCAATGGTCGGGCTCGATGGAAATTCATGATCGCCCTCGACTTACTAGTGTCCTCCACGAATTTCTTTACGGTCGAGAAGCGGAGCTTTACTCGCGATCTTTTACGATAATCTCTTGCTTCAAATTCAGCCTTCTTCTTCTCCTTCCAAGTTCTTCCGCCTTGCGAGCTCGTTCGACTAGTGTTACGAACTCCTTTATCTCCAAAATACCCACTAGTAGCTTTAAATCTTCATTCAATCCTTCTTCAAATCTTTTGCACATAGCAACCTCATCAGCCACACACTCCCGAGCATACCGACTAAGTCTTACGAACTCATGTTCGTATTCAGATACTGTCATACGGCCTTGCTTGAGCTCCAAAAATTCCTTACGTTTCTAATCGATGAACCATTGACTAATATATTTCTTCCGAAATTCCGTTTGAAAGAAATCCCAAGTAACTTGTTCCTTTGGGACTATGGAAATCAAGGTCCTCCACCAATAGTAGGCTGAGTCTCGTAACAAAGATATAGCACACTTAAGACATTCATCGAGTGTGCATGACAGTTCATCAAACACTCTAATGGTGTTATCAAGCCAGAATTCGGCCCTTTCGGCATCATCGGTAACTATGGCCTTAAACTCCTCGGCCCCACGCTTCCTAATCAAGTCCACGGTGGTTTACTCGACCTCACGGGATCGATGGCGATGGCATCATGGGCTCTTGGGGTGGATTATTTAAATTCGGGAATGGTTGGACAGTAGGATTAGTTCGGGCATCTTCGCGACCCACTCATTCATCATGGTGAAGAAAGCTTGTTTCGCCCTTCATTTTGATTATTCGTGGATGGTGAGGCTCACAGGCGGTGTCCCTTGCGCAGAGCAGCCGCTACACTTTCAACGTCATCCGCCAAGGGTCTCTCTATCCGGGTTCCATCGCTAATCAAAACAAAAATTTCAACCGTCGAAGTCATCACATTATTAAGCACTAACAATTTGGCATGTATAGCTAGACTCACACGCTCTATGGTAGTCCTAGGACTGACTAAACCATAGCTCTGATACCAATAAAATTGTAACACCCCGAACCCGTGACCGTCGCCAGTGTCGGACACGAGGGGTTAACGGGCCAAATCCTCCCAAGGTACCAACCAATTTGGCATTTCCAGACAGGCTAGAAAACTGCATCACTATCGCCTTAAAAATCATATCTCGAGTTCCAAAACTCGGAAACTGATTCCGTAAATTTTATCTGAATTTAGACTCATATATCCATCCATGGATTTATTTCTAGAATTTTTGGTCGGGACAATTGGTACATTTTATTAGTTAAAGTCACCCATGTTACAGGGGTCGACTACACTGACCTTCGAGCGTTACAACTTGAATATCATCTCGTACAGAGCTCTAATGCTCATGTCGTTTGTTTCTAATGAAACTAGACTCAAAGGGGAATCTATTCATATAAGGCATGACTTCTAATTGTTTCTTGATAATTTATGGTAAATTTTCAAAATCGCGACAGGGGACCCAGAAACCGTTCTGGCCCTGTCTCACGAGAACTTTAATATTTCTCAGTATACTGCTCATATGGTCGTTTCGTTTCGTCCATATAAAAATAGATTCATCAAGGTTCAATTTCATAATTTACTCACTATTTAATTATACTTCTACTATTTTTAGTGATTTTCAATCTCATCTCACTGCTGCTGTCCGCAACAGTTACTGCAGAGACTATGCCAATTCCATGAATCTTTCCTTGGCCTTAATCATCCATCATACATGACACAAATTATGGCCACCTTATCAAAATTAAAGTTTCTAAGACTCGTGGCTATAGGTTCTAGCATCCCACTCGGCGACCACATAGGCCATTTTCACATGGCTTAAAGTTTACAACCCACGGTTCAACAAAATATAATAGCCTATACATGCCAAATGTTCTTCAACAACGAAGACAATACCAAAATATTTCAGCCGGTGTGATGACTTCAACGACGGTTCGATCACGCAAACAATACGAGTCCGAGAGACCTAAAATGGGTGACAAGAAAACACCGAGTGAGTTTATAACTCGATGAAGTCATAAGCATTCATCAATCCACCGATAAAGTTACTACAACATGAACAATAAGCGAGGCTAGGTACTCATCCATATCGAATCTATACCATAATTCCTCGGACCTTTTGGTCCAATCTCATACCAAGTCATACATCCACATTTCATATTCTACGCAACAAGATATTTGAAGCATTTTCACACACTAACTCATTTCCACCACAATCATACAATTTCAATCATCACATAGATTTAAGGCTTACCAAATTCAACCCCGAGCATGAGCGTATTTTCTATTCGTCATGAGCTCGAGGTACTTACCGATCCGCTGTCCGGGATTAACTCGATAATGTCGCACACTCGGTGCCAATTGTAATACAAGAGCGTATAGTGAATCCGCACACTTAGTGCTATATATTTTCAGCTCGCACACTTAGTGCTATAGAATCAAACTCGCACACTTAGTGCTGTACAATTTTAAACCCGCACACTTAGTGCCAATCTTGTCACCGTGTCCATTTATACCCGTACACTTAGTGCCGAGACCAATACCTTATGCATTTTGCTGCCTTTATACATTCAACAATGGCATCCTTCCATACACATACATTTTCATTTACACATCAACTCATTTAAACACAATTGTGTATATATTATGGTCATTTACATCAACACCAAATATATGCTTAATGACTTACCTCGGATGTTGTCGCATCGTCTTCAACGGCTATTCAATTACTTTTTCTTTCCCTTGTCCAACTTGATCCTTTGAGCTCTTGAGCTAAATCAAACAAATTTACTTCCCAATCAAACACACACATACGGCAACCACATATTGTTTTTAACACATTCGGTCACTTAGGCGACCCATTTAACTTTTAAGCATTCATTTCTAATTTTTTAGTTAAACAATGCGAATGCCATTAGCTACTAATGCCACACACACACACATGCATAAAATTTATTCATACATGACCCATAGCTCATTTGGTCATTCATCTCTCAAACCTATCGAAGCTTCATATCATGCTTCCTTGGCCGAATACACATATAAGCACATTTAGCATTTGATACATTCGGCCTTAGCATAATTTCATTTAAAAGTCCCTATTAGCCACTTCCCCATCAATTATCTCATCTACTTAATATTTCATACCTATCATGCTAGCGAATATTACTTATTCAAGTTCAACATCCTCCTATCGACACTAGCATCAAAGATGATATCTAATTCTTCTCTTTTTCTTTTCATCAAACAACCTATATGAACATTTAACCAATCCAAACTTCACCCATTCACACTTATTCATTTAACATAAAGAAGATAAATCACCCTCTTCACTATCAACCATGGCCGAATGCACCAAGCATTACCTAACTAAGATTTCACAAATTTTTAACCTTATATCGACCTCTACTTGTTCAATACAACATGAAACAACCTCTTCTCCTAACCTCTTGACACACGGCTTGATGTTCAAACCACCATGAAAGTTTGATTTTTCATGACATTGTCGAAATGCATTTTGACAATTAGCTCACAATGCAAAGAAGTTAAAGCCAACATCTCAAGACTTACCTCCAACTAGAAGAAGGGTTGCGAATTTGCTTAATGAAAAGCTCTCTAATTCCTTCCTTTGGTTTTCGGCTTTGGCAAGATGGAGAAGAAGATGAACACTCCTCTTCTAATTCCTCTTTTATAAATCTTTATTTCTCCTTTATTATTATTATTTTTTTGTTTTCTTTGCTCATTCACGGCAAAATGAAGAAATTTGGTAGGTAAGTCTTCCTTCACCTTTGTTTTCTTTACTTTATGTAACTAATATTATTTTATCTAAATTAATGCCACTTCTTAATTTAATATCTATTAAACATATATATTTGCCCATCAACATCCATCTTGGCGGCCACTAGAGAATAAATTGGGCAATTTGACATGCAAGGACAACATTTTCTAGCATGCATCAATAGGCCACTTCAACATTTGCCTATCACATTTCTAAGTTTTCTCACACAAGTCCTAATTGATAAAATTCACTTACAATTAACAAAATCCAAACATGAAATTTTCACACATGCATATATGCATATAATGAGCATCAATTATGATGGTTAATTATTATTATGACTCGGTTTAGTGGTCCCGAAACCACTTTCCGACTAGGGTCAATTTAGGGATGTCACAACTCTCCCCCACTTAAGAAATTTTTGTCCCCGAAAAATCTTACCGGTAAATAGGCTCGGGTATCGCTCTTTCATAGAGTCTTCAAGTTCCCAAGTGGCTTCTTCCATTCCGTGTTTATGCCACAACACCTTCACTAACGGGATTTTCCTATTGCGCAATTCTTTTACTTCACGCCTCATAATGCGAACCGGTTCCTCTTCATAGCTCAAATTAGGCTGAATCTCAATCTCAGATGGAGCAATTACGTGCGATGGATCAGACCTATATCGTCGAAGCATCGAGACATGAAAACGCGTTGTGAATCTTTTCGAGCTCAAGGGCAAAATTAATCGATATCGATGGCCCAACTCGTTCGGATACTTCATATAGCCCGATGAACCTCGGACTCAATTTGCCCTTACGACCAAATCTAAGCACCTTCTTCCAAGGTGAAACTTTGAGAAAGACCTTGTCTCCAACTTGATATTCAATATCTTTTCTTTTCAAATCCGCATCGACTTTTGGCGATCCGGCGACTTTCAAACTTTCACGAATTACTCGAACTTTTGCTCGGCATCCTTAACAAAATCAACCTCGAAGAATTTACCTTCACTAAGTTCGGTCCAGAATAATGGGGTACGGCATTTACGACCGTATAAAGCCTCGTAAAGGCGCCATCTTAATACTTGATTGAAAGCTATTGTTGTGGCGAATTCAATCAAAGGCAAATATCTTTCCCATGAACCACTAAACTCAAGGATGCAACATCTCAACATATCCTCCGAGTTTGAATTATCCGTTCGGATTGACCATCGGTTTGGGGATGAAAAGCAGTGCTAAAATGCAGCTTGGTACCCAAAGCCTCTTGCAATTTCTTCCAAAATCGCGATGTAAATCTTGGGTCTCTATCCGACACGATAGAACTAGGCACCCCATGCAATCGAATAATTTGGGAGACGTATAATTCTGCCAATTTATCAAGCGAAAAATCCGTGCGGATAGGAATAAAATGAGCAGACTTGGTCAATCTATCAACAATGACCCAGATCGCATCCTTCTTACTTGCTGACAATGGCAGTCCGGATACAAAGTCCATGGTGACTCGATCCCATTTCCACTCGGGTATCGTGATCGGCTGAAGTAATCCCGATGGCACTTGATGCTCCGCTTTCACTTGTTGACATATTAAACATCTCGAAACAAAGTCAGAGATGTCTCGTTTCATACCATGCCACCAAAACCGACGTTTGGTCATTGTACATTTTAGTACTACCGGGTGGATTGACATTCGATCGCTGTGAGCCTCGTTCAAAATCATCGAAACAAGTTCAATTCCTTGGAATACATAATCGACCCTTGAGCGTCAAGCAATCATGGTCGTCAATCTGAAATTCGATTCCTCCTTGAAACACATTCGCTCGCTTAGCGACCAATTCGGCGTCGACCTTCCGAGATTCAAGTACTTGTTGAATCAATAACGGTTTGGTCTCTAATTCGACTACTAGCACCTCATCGGGTGAAACGGATAGATGAGCATCCATCGCTCTCAAAGCAAGCGATTGCCTTGCGACTTAAAGCATCGGCCACCACGTTGGCCTTTCCGGGTGATAATCAATGATGAGTTCGTAGTCTTTCAACAACTCAAGCCAACGTCTTTGTCGCAGGTTTAAATCTCTACGAGTCATCAAATATTTTAGACTCTTGTGGTCCGAATAAATGTGACACCTTTCTCCAAACAAGTAATGTCGCCATATCTTCAAGGCAAACACTATGGTACGCTAGTTCAAGGTCATGGGTCGGATAGTTTCTCTCATGCGGCTTTAGTTGTCTCGACGCGTAAGCCACAACTCGACCTTCTTGCATCAACACACAACCTAACCCAAGCAAGGATGCGTCATTTGTATATGACAAACTCTTTACTGGGACTCATTTGTACTAGCACTGGGGCCTCGGTTAAACAAGTTTTTAGTCGATCGAAACTTTCTTGACAGCGTTCGACCACTCGAACTTAACATCTTTTGGAGTAGTTTCGTCATCGATACAGCTATCATCGAAAAACCTTTCACAAATCGTCGATAGTATCCGCAAGCCCCAAAAGCTCCTAACCGGTAACATTCCTTGGAGGTTTCCAATCGACTATGGGCGAAATTTTGTTTGGTCGACTCGAATACCGATGAGATATCACATGACCCAAGAAGCTAACCTCCTCAACCGAACTCACACTTGCTAAACTTAGCATATAAGCGCTTATCCGTAAAATTCGCAACACTATCCTCGGTGTTGGCGTGTTCGGTCTCATTTTGCGAATAGACCAAAATGTCATCAATGAAGACAACTACGAACCGATCCGGATATGGTGCGAAGATCCGATTCATCAAATCCATAAATACCGCAGGGTATTAGTAAGCCCAAATGGCATCACTAGGAACTCGTAGTGACCATATCTCGATTCAAGGCGGTCTTGGGTGCGTCCGAATCTCGAATTCATGGCGATAATAGCCCGATCTCGGATCTATTTTGAAAACACCGAGGCTCCCTTCGGTTGATCGAAAAAATCATCGATCTGTGATAGCGGATATTTGTTCTTTATCGTCGCTTTATTAAGTCGACGATAGTCGATCTGCAACCTCATGGTTCCATCCTTCTTTTCACAAACAACACCGGCGCACCCAAGGAGAAAAACTCGGGCGAGCAAAACCTCTATCCACCAATTCTTGCAATCGAGCTTTCAACTCCTTTAATTCCGTTAGTGCCATACGATCACGGAGCTATCGAAATTGGAGTGGTACCGGTACCAATTCGATGCCAAACTCTATTTCGAACAGTGGCAAACCCGGCAATTCTTCGTGGAAAACATCCGGGTATTCACAAACCAGCGCGCAGATTCGGGTTTCTTTTCGACTCCTTGTCATCGAGCACATACGCAAGGTACGCCGCACCCTTTTCTTACATATTTACGGGCCAACATTGCTGATATTACGGTTGGCAACCCTTTAAGTCCGTAGACTCAACCCGAATTATCTCGTTATTCACGCACCTCGGATCGATAGTCTTGCTTTTGCAATTTACAACCGCATCGTGCATGGTCAACCAATCCAACCCAAGAATAACGTCGAATTCGTCGAGCGGCAAAAGCATCAAGTCCGCCGGAAAACAAGAACCTCGAAACACTAGGGACTTTTCTTACACACTTTGTTGACAAGCACGTAATGACCCAAGGGTTTGACACCGAATTACAAACTCGAGACTCAATAGGCAAAGTCTTCTTGGATGCTAAGGTTTCGCATATATAAGAATGAGTAGAACCGGGGTCAATCAAAGCAATCACATTAGTATCGAAAAGAGTGAAAGTACCGGTGATAACGTCGGGGAGGATGCCTCCTCTCGTCTTGCGGATGGCATATGCTCTAGCAGGAGCGCTGGTCTCGGATCGAACAGCCGTGTCGGTGGCTCCTCTCGATTACCACCCCTACCTCCGAAATCCTCGGGGTCTACCTCTAGTTGTCAGCCCCACTAGATCTTGCACCTTGCATCTTATTCTTCTCATCTAGTTCCGTGCAATCTCTAATGAAGTGGTCCTTGAACCACATCCGTAATGAGCCGGTTAACGGACTTACCCCAACATTCACCTAGGTGTCGTCTTCCACATTGGGGGCATTCAGTCGCTCTTGGCGATTATTGCCCACACTAGCTACCGATGTAGCTCGAGTCCGTCAATGGTTGGGCTCGATGGAAATTCCCGATCGCCCTCGACTTACTAGTGTCCTCCACGAATTTCTTTACGGTCGAGAACGGAGCTTTACTCGCCGATCTTTTACGATAATCTCTTGCTTCAAATTCAGCCTTCTTCTTCTCCCTTCCAAGTTCTTCCGCCTTGCAGGCTCGTTCGACTAGTGTTACGAACTCCTTTATCTCCAAAATACCCACTAGTAGCTTTAAATCTTCATTCAATCCTTCTTCAAATCTTTTGCACATAGCAACCTCATCAGCCACACACTCCCGAGCATACCGACTAAGTCTTACGAACTCATGTTCGTATTCAGATACTATCATACGGCCTTGCTTGAGCTCCAAAAATTCCTTACGTTTCTAATCGATGAACCATTGACTAATATATTTCTTCCGAAATTCCGTTTGAAAGAAATCCCAAGTAACTTGTTCCTTTGGGACTATGGAAATCAAGGTCCTCCACCAATAGTAGGCTGAGTCTCGTAACAAAGATATAGCACACTTAAGACATTCATCGAGTGTGCATGATAGTTCATCAAACACTCTAATGGTGTTATCAAGCGAAATTCGCCCTTTCGGCATCATCGGTAACTATGGCCTTAAACTCCTCGCCCCACGCTTCCTAATCAAGTCCACGGTGGTTTACTCAGCCTCACGGGATCGATGGCAGATGGCATCATGGGCTCTTGGGGTGGATTATTTAAATTCGGGAATGGTTGGACAATAGGATTAGTTCGGGCATCTTCGCGACCCACTCATTCATCATGGTGAAGAAAGCTTGTTTCGCCCCTTCATTTTGATTATTCGTGGATGACCGAGGCTCAACAGCGGTGTCCCTTGCGCAGAGCAGCCGCTACACTTTCAACGTCATCCGCCAAGGGTCTCTCTATCCCGGGTTCCATCGCTAATCAAAACAAAAATTTCAACCGTCAGAAGTCATCACATTATTAAGCACTAACAATTTGGCATGTATAGCTAGACTCACACGCTCTATGGTAGTCCTAGGACTGACTAAACCATAGCTCTGATACCAATAAAATTGTAACACCCCGAACCCGTGACCGTCGCCAGTGTCGGACACGAGGGGTTAACGGGCCAAATCCTCCCAAGGTACCAACCAATTTGGCATTTCCAGACAGGCTAGAAAACTGCATCACTATCGCCTTAAAAATCATATCTCGAGTTCCAAAACTCGGAAACTGATTCCGTAAATTTTATCTGAATTTAGACTCATATATCCATCCATGGATTTATTTCTAGAATTTTTGGTCGGGCCAATTGGTACATTTTATTAGTTAAAGTCACCCATGTTACAGGGGTCGACTACACTGACCTTCGAGCGTTACAACTTGAATATCATCTCGTACAGAGCTCTAATGCTCATGTCGTTTGTTTCTAATGAAACTAGACTCAAAGGGGAATCTATTCATATAAGGCATGACTTCTAATTGTTTCTTGATAATTTATGGTAAATTTTCAAAATCGCGACAGGGGACCCAGAAACCGTTCTGGCCCTGTCTCACGAGAACTTTAATATTTCTCAGTATACTGCTCATATGGTCGTTTCGTTTCGTCCATATAAAAATAGATTCATCAAGGTTCAATTTCATAATTTACTCACTATTTAATTATACTTCTACTATTTTTAGTGATTTTTCAATCTCATCTCACTGCTGCTGTCCGCAACAGTTACTGCAGTAGACTATGCCAATTCCATGAATCTTTCCTTGGCCTTAATCATCCATCATACATGACACAAATTATGGCCACCTTATCAAAATTAAAGTTTCTAAGACTCGTGGCTATAGGTTCTAGCATCCCACTCGGCGACCACATAGGCCATTTTCACATGGCTTAAAGTTTACAACCCACAGTTCAACAAAATATAATAGCCTATACATGCCAAATGTTCTTCAACAACGAAGACAATACCAAAATATTTCAGCCGGTGTGATGACTTCAACGACGGTTCCGATCACGCAAACAATACGAGTCCGAGAGACCTAAAATGGGTGACAAGAAAACACCGAGTGAGTTTATAACTCAGTAAGTCATAAGCATTCATCAATCCATCGATAAAGTTACTACAACATGAACAATAAACGAGGCTAGGTACTCATCCATATCGAATCTATACCATAATTCCTCGGACCTTTTGGTCCAATCTCATACCAAGTCATACATCCACATTTCATATTCTACGCAACAAGATATTTGAAGCATTTTCACACACTAACTCATTTCCACCACAATCATACAATTTCAATCATCACATAGATTTAAGGCTTACCAAATTCAACCCCGAGCATGAACGTATTTTCTATTCGTCATGAGCTCGAGGTACTTACCCGATCCGCTGTCCGGGATTAACTCGATAATGTCGCACACTCAGTGCCAATTGTAATACAAGAGCGTATAGTGAATCCGCACACTTAGTGCTATATATTTTCAGCTCGCACACTTAGTGCTATAGAATCAAACTCGCACACTTAGTGCTGTACAATTTTAAACCCGCACACTTAGTGCCAATCTTGTCACCGTGTCCATTTATACCCGCACACTTAGTGCCGAGACCAATACCTTATGCATTTTGCTGCCTTTATACATTCAACAATGGCATCCTTCCATACACATACATTTTCATTTACACATCAACTCATTTAAACACAATTGTGTATATATTATGGTCATTTACATCAACACCAAATATATGCTTAATGACTTACCTCGGATGTTGTCGCACGTCTTCAACGGCTATTCAATTACTTTTTCTTTCCCCTTGTCCAACTTCGATCCTTTGAGCTCTTGAGCTAAATCAAACAAATTTACTTCCCAATCAAACACACACATACGGCAACCACATATTGTTTTTAACACATTCGGTCACTTGGGCGACCCATTTAACTTTTAAGCATTCATTTCTAATTTTTTAGTTACACAATGCGAATGCCATTAGCTACTAATGCCACACACACACACATGCATAAAATTTATTCATACATGACCCATAGCTCATTTGGTCATTCATCTCTCAAACCTATCAAGCTTCATATCATGCTTCCTTGGCGAATACACATATAAGCACATTTAGCATTTGATACATTCGCCTTAGCATAATTTCATTTAAAAGTCCCTATTAGCCACTTCCCCATCAATTATCTCATCTACTTAATATTTCATACCTATCATGCTAGCCGAATATTACTTATTCAAGTTCAACATCCTCCTATCGACACTAGCATCAAAGATGATATCTAATTCTTCTCTTTTCTTTTCATCAAACAACCTATATGAACATTTAACCAATCCAAACTTCACCCATTCACACTTATTCATTTAACATAAAGAAGATAAATCACCCTCTTCACTATCAACCATGGCGAATGCACCAAGCATTACCTAACTAAGATTTCACAAATTTTAACCTTATATCGACCTCTACTTGTTCAATACAACATGAAACAACCTCTTCTCCTAACCTCTTGACACACGGCTTGATGTTCAAACCACCATGAAAGTTTGATTTTTCATGACATTGCCGAAATGCATTTTGACAATTAGCTCACAATGCAAAGAAGTTAAAGCCAACATCTCAAGACTTACCTCCAACTAGAAGAAGGGTTGCCGAATTTGCTTAATGAAAAGCTCTCTAATTCCTTCCTTTGGTTTTCGGCTTTGGCAAGATGGAGAAGAAGATGAACACTCCTCTTCTAATTCCTCTTTTATAAATCTTTATTTCTCCTTTATTATTATTATTTTTTTGTTTTCTTTGCTCATTCACGGCAAAATGAAGAAGCTGGTAGGTAAGTCTTCCTTCACCTTTGTTTTCTTTACTTTATGTAACTAATATTATTTTATCTAAATTAATGCCACTTCTTAATTTAATATCTATTAAACATATATATTTGCCCATCAACATCCATCTTGGCCGGCCACTAGAGAATAAATTGGGCAATTTGACATGCAAGGACAACATTTTCTAGCATGCATCAATAGGCCACTTCATCATTTGCCTATCACATTTCTAAGTTTTCTCACACAAGTCCTAATTGATAAAATTCACTTACAATTAACAAAATCCAAACATGAAATTTTCACACATGCATATATGCATATAATGAGCATCAATTATGATGGTTAATTATTATTATGACTCGGTTTAGTGGTCCCGAAACCACTTTCCGACTAGGGTCAATTTAGGGATGTCACAAATAGGTTGGGCTATATTTAAAGAATTATCTATTCCTTGGAAATTGGTTCTAAATGTTGTTGGGATGGAAGCGATAGAGGTTTTAGCAGTCCTAAATTTGTTCTTTGTGTTTCAGGATTTGATTCTTCTTCTATATTTAACTGTTTAAAGGTTGTACTTGTACTTTGTACTTCAAAAGAATGCCTTCGGGGTATTCTAGGTGACCTATTAAATATTAATTCAGCCATGCCATCTAGGTGTTGAGAAATTTCACTTAATGAAGTGTTTCTAATAGGGGTTGGGGCAACAAGATCTGTAGCACCTTCTAGCCTCCACTTGGTAGGGAGATTGATTTCATGCCATTGTATTATTTTTTGAATTATGGCATGGGATCTTGCGGTGTCTGTTTCTATTAAAACAATTTTTTCCTTTTGGTCTTTGGATTAAAACCTTGGTGTTACAGAATACATGGCTTTGAAATGGAGCCGATAGACTAACGTTAACACTTCGAATCTAGGATGCATCTTGTAATTATGAGTATGAATTTGAATGGTTAAAGATTTTAAAATATTTTTATCATTTAATGAAACCATAAAATTTAGGAAGCAATTAAAGTGTATTGTGCCAATACATAGTTTTGTTTCAACTGTTCCTAGTAAAGAATTATAAAACATTACGTGTCTTTGGTTCCTTAAGACAATTAGAATTGAAGTGCTTTTAGTGACATCAATTATAATTTTGTTTTTTAAGTTTATCGATAATAACCCTATTTAATAATTGGATAGTGTCATATTCGTTTTAGATAGGTAAACTTTTTTCTTTTGTTTTTATAACATAATTACAAAACACATTTAAAGTTCTGAATGTTGTTTTTTTCTTATATATATATATATATATATATATATATATATATATATATAAATTTGGCTTGTTGGAACTCTTGGAAGAGTCCAATTATCACACTTTCAGGAACATTTTCATAATATTCTTGTTGTTCATTGATAGTGTTATTAGAGGTTTGATCAGATTATTGGAAATTATTGGAGGTAAAGCTTGTAGAAGA
This sequence comes from Gossypium arboreum, assembly GCF_025698485.1. Taxonomy (NCBI): domain Eukaryota; kingdom Viridiplantae; phylum Streptophyta; class Magnoliopsida; order Malvales; family Malvaceae; genus Gossypium; species Gossypium arboreum. The sequence continues at coordinate 46,721,922 of NC_069074.1, read as the reverse complement.
GTTGGTTCTCCTAAGGAAAGAGACCATCTCTTTGTTTTCATATTTCCTATAGGGGTTCAACTATCAAAATTTTTGGATTAATAAAATTGCCTATAGAGATAATATGTCCTTTACACACCTAACTCATGGTTACATGGATTGTGTATCAATACTCAGCAAAAATAGTAATACATTAATAAAGACAGTTAAATCAAAACTAGAAACCTTGACATTTAAATACCTTTTAGAATTTTATAATTATATATTTTAGAATTTTGTAATAAAATTATTTGAAACTTTTTAAAATGTTTACAATTTTTTTATTTTTTAATAAATATGATTAATTTCAACTAATTTCTTTTCAATTATCATATATACTTTTGTAAATTTTGTTTTTATATTTTGTATTTTTTGGATTATATATATTTCTAAACTATATATATTTATTTTTTCTATTCTTTTCATTTTTAATGTGTATATACATCTCTGAAAGAAAATATTTGTTTTACATAGTGACACCATGTAGCACTTTGTGATTGGTTATAAGAATTCTTTTAACGTCTAAAAATTAGACTAAAAAATATAATGGAGGCATATTTTAAGTATCAAATTAGGACCAAAAAATTTAGACACCAAATTAAAAAATATATATATTTTAAAGATCAAATAATAAATTAAACCAAAATTATAGTGTGCGAAATTTATGAATTTATGACTATACTAAACCTATAGATAATGGAGTTCTTTGGAATATGATTTTAGATTCCGTTCGTATCGAATGTAACATTCTTTTATTTGAAACCTGCAAAACCTCAACATCTCAGGTTGGAGTCTCACATATCATATATCATAATATTAATAAATTTAAATACTATCTAAATGCATATTTTTTTAATATGTTTAACATTATACTAAAGATTTAAATATGCAACCAAAAGTTTCTATTGCAGTTTTCAGAAAATAGATTTTCCCTTCAAAACGATAAGTTGGTTATAGCGACCAAGAATGTCTCGACATTCAACGTGTTCTTGTGTAGTCAGTTCTGATACTACCTGTAAACTGATTCTTGCCGAATTTCTAACCACGTGACTCGTGCCCATAATTTAAGATTTCCACAGTCTTGCAATCTGAAAAGCCCAACTCGAATCAATTGCCTCAACCATGTGAGTCATTTAAATTCGATCACTATATCCTTTGACGGAATCCAACTAACCGTTTCCCACTTAGACACACTAATTTGTTTGTAAGAATTCGAATACAGTACAATTGACTCGACTTCTTAATTATACGCCAAACAATTCCAACTCAACGCGCACTTATTGAATTGAAACTGAGTTGACTTTAAGAAACAAATTTATATTATCTCATATACTGAAGAGATAGCGAATACTGTGTTGAAAAGTTTTTAGTGTGAGTTTATATCTCACGATTGTTTTGTCGAAGCGATAACTGGGCTAAAGCTAAAAGGGAGCTAATTGAGCATGAAATTAATCATGCCAGTTGGCGTATGGAAATGATTTTTAATGGAAATGGTGCTAAGTGGAAAGAGCAAGAGATTTGAGAAGCAATTTACTCGAAGTGTTGAAATGGAAAAAAGAATGGCAGAATGTCAAAACTTCAGTGACGTAGAAAGGGAGAAAAGAAAAGAATTATTTTATTCTCAAACCAAATGTGTACTCACTTATTTTATTCTCAAACCAAATGTGTACTCAAGCGTGTAACTCAAAGGCCACTAGCACTAAGTATTTATATACATTCCTTATGCTAAATTTAGCAAGATTTCTTCTAAAAAATATAAATTAAATATCAAATTTAAACTATTTATATAATGTTGACAATTTCAAAAATCTGATTTTAATCTGTCAACCACTAATTCTTCAATTTGGCCCTCTTCTTTATTTTTCGCTCTAATTTAGCCTATTTTGTTTGATTTTGAATTTTGGCATTCCAATTTCACCCCTGATAAGAAAAATACAAGTTTAATAGCATCTTGTTCGAAAAGTAATCAAAAATAAATATATTAAAAGCACAAATTTAACTTACTATCAGCCAAATTTTGAATTAAGCAAAAATTATAGTATGCAAAATTTATGAATTTATGAATATATTAAACCTATAAAAAATGGAGTTCTTTAGAATATGATTTTAGATTCCTTTCACATCGAATGTAACATTATTTTATTTGAAACATAAACGTTGCATGTAGAAGTATTACATTTCAGTATATCATAATATTAATAAATTTAAATATTATTTAAATGTATATCTTTAAAATGATACTAAAAATTTAAATGTGAGATCATTCGATTAGATTCTTTAAAAAATCATAGTACTGCATATTAACGGTATCCATTTCTAAAACGAGCAGAACTGTTACCTCCTAGAAATGGTGTCTCAGCTTGTTAAGAAAAAGATTTCTGGCAATTCAATTACAATCGCCGGTTTTACATATCTATTTGCCTTTTACCATAATGAGTATTCACAATACATCTGATTTGGGAAAACAATTACAAATAATCGGGTAAAAAGGAAAAAAAAAATCCAGTTTGGGTTCAAAGTGCAATCAAATGCAGCACATCCTGCCTATGCCTCTATGCCTCTATGCCTATGCCTATGCCTCTCTGACTCTTCCTAAACCACCCATTTCAAACATGGACATGAAGATATATAACCTTTCAAACACATGAAAAAAATCTGAATATATCCATGTTGAATATATAGTTGAATCTAAAAAATCCCATCACAGTTCCAACCTGATCCTGGTGTTTGGATCCCAGCTCTCAGGATAATTGAATAGCATGGAATTAATGGAAGATATAGGAATTGAACTGGGATGTATATACACGCTACTCAAGAAGCTTGTTACAGGTGCCAGCACCGACAGCCGCTGCGAGATGCCATGCGGAATGAAGGAAAGGTGTCCCGGGAAACATATCATCTGCAATGAAAAGAGCACCTCCCAACAGTGATGACATCTTATGCACGTTGTGTGCTTTCCTTAATTCTGGATCTTTTATTGCTCTTTTCGCAAATGCTACCTGTAATGGATTATGGATGAAAGAGAGTTTTCAGTAAAATAACAGTTTCAGCCCACAAGTTTGATCAAATTGTATTGTTAAGCTGAAGCATTCAGCCAACATCAGGTATAATGGGTTCTAACTATACATCATGAATTGATATGTATTCCAAAAAGAAAATTATATATTTTGGTGGTTTTCATGTCCGTTGTACGGTTTGTGGCCGCCAAAATAATATATATTACATTTATTTTTTAATACATTTGAAGTTAGGATATAAATTGGGATAATAAAATATTTTTAAAATTTAAAATTTAATTATATTAATAAAAATATCAATATATATAAAAAAAAAAATTGTTATGTCCATCTCTGAGTTTTATAGGTTTTAATTAAATAGAATAAATTGCAACAAGTTTTTCTCAAGAAATTTAATCAGAGCTAGTTACCTCCATCATTCCAGTGTGAATAGCCGAAACCATTAAAGGCTGAACTGGTAGAAGTAAAGCCGTAGCTGCCATTAGTAACTTTGGGTTCTCATTCCGAATAGCTCTTGATAAACACTGTAAAAATAATACAGTTTTAAAATTTAGAATTTGAAATAGAAAACGAAGCACCTATGCAACTTGTACGTTAAATAAATGAATATTCTTAATCAAGTCTGCAAATGGCGCATAACAAAAATGCTTAAAAATTCCAAGTTACTTGGAATACAAGCATATTTAAACTTACCACAGTGGCAGTGGCTATCATTGTATAGTCGGCCCACCTTAAGTATTTCCTGAGCTTTCCTCTAGAAGAATGATACAAAGTAGAGGCAACTCCAACTCCAATAAGAGAATTAGCATACAGCTTAGTATTAAAATTTCTCCTGCATCCATGTAAACACAGTTTTTATTAAAACATATTATTTAGACTCGGATCTATGCCTGACATGGATATATTCTTTTTCTTTTTCTAAAATGTTTTCTTGGAAAAATCATATCCTCACACCCATATGGTGATACCCATGGTTGAACAACCAACCAGTTAGACCTCCAATTTCAGGTTCAACCCGGATATTCAACTATCAAGAAAAAGTAGAAAACATAAATTAATAATAAAAGATGATTTCATAAAAAGTATAGAAGAATAAGAAACATATATTTATAAAAAAAAAAAAGAAAAAAAAAGGAAAAAAAGAATCTACGATGAAAATGAACTGAAACATAATAAAAAAGCCAAATTCTTTTGTTGAAAAATATCCCAAATTAATAAAGCCAGAAAATCCGGTTAGTACCCATTTTTTCCAATTCCCAGTTTTCGATTTTTTACTGATTCTGTGCTGTTCACTAATTTTCTGGTTTAATTTATATGGTTGAATTGCCGGACTAATCGCTTCCCGATCAACCCATTGAATCAATCTGGTCCCTTTTTTCAACCATGCCCGTATCTAGAAGTATATCGGACATAGATATCAAACACAGATGCTTTAAAGAGGACTGTAGAAGCAAATTAAATAGATTGGTATCTTTTTTAGGAAGCAAATTAATAGATTGGTAGATTGATATCCTTTTTATGATGCAAATTAGAGAGAATATTACCTAGGGGCCTGGATCCCAAGAGCAATAAAGGGGAGTGATGTCAACACATTGGCAACTGTCTCCACAAGATTCTGGTCCCCTAACAAATTTTTCAAAGATTAGCATAGGCAAAGAATCTTAGATAGCAAAATTGAGAGCCAAGACATACACTCTTAAACTGTTTTTCTCGAATTTAAGTATGAGGGTCAGAAACGGTATGTGTCTAAGAAAAGCATATTAGATTTTTTCTAAGTTTTTTCTTGTATTTGGAGGCTCCTTGAAAGGATCATAGCCCTATAGCCATGTCCAAAAAGAAGTCAGACACAATTACTTCGAGAAAAATGAATGTCATTAGTACTTATTGCCATACCTTGCATACAACATCTTACAGGCCTTAAACAAGCTGGTCTCTGTTGCCATACCCTGAAAAACAGGTTTAAGCAAGTATATTATATTGAAATCACAGGCAAAACTAGTGCATTCACGAGGCTTTCTAGAAATAAATTGATAAGATAAGATTTAAACAGATCAACACTAATAGATATTTATTGCTTTAACTTACTGCATCAATAGTGGTTGATTTGCTGTAATGAATGATTTATCATGACTGGATTGGAAATCCCCTTGTTGGTTAATCTCCTCTAATGCAGATTGTGAATGAGGAAACACTTGCACCCCATGCAAACCCTCTAAGGCTTTACTATGTCTTAGTGCATTGGGACTCATGATCCTCGAAAGAAAGCGAAAAAAGTTTTAGCTGCCAGCAAAAACTTGCTGGCAATGGTTGGAAGAAGAGCGTAAGGTGCAATTTTTGTGCTAACCTGTGTACAAAGAAGCAATGTTGGGATCAAGTGCTAATATATGACACTCTTCATTTTTCTTTAAGTACTTATGTTTGATACTCTTACGCTAATTTGGGTATGCGTATAGGAATAGTACCCTCCAAATAATGGAAAAATTAGAAAAAAATTAAAGCATATCGGATCTGACACTCACAACAAGTCCGAGTAACATAGATATATATTGAATTCATGTTCAACAAGTTAAGCATATAATAAGGCTTCTAATAACACCAATTTGAAGAATTAGAATTGTCCTATGAATTAATGGGAGGTATAGTTTGATAGATATTAGTTTATTGAACGCCAAAAGAAGATTAGTTATAAAGAACCTATTCATTGTATGGCTTTCATTGGGAAATAAACGCAAACATTTAGCGAACGATGTCAATCTATGCAGTTAATAAAGCAGCATCTGAAAATTCAACCAGAATAGCAATCTACACATGAATGATCCTCCGAATATACGAAGAAACTTTAACAAATTGAACATACTCTTACATACCTGTATCCAATATCATACCCTAGTCTGAATAACATATAATACTCTCATAATATATTTCTTCCAACAATTTTAAGCATATGATCTAGCCTGTGAAAAACCCATCATAAACCACCAAATTGTGCATTCAGCAACTTCCAATGCCAAATTGTGATTTATCCATTAAGAATCCAGCGGCTTTGAAGAAAAGCCTTTTGATTTCAAATACTCCCTAAGAACTAGTTTTAGATAGCTAATCAAAAACCTCGGCCAATTAAATTCAAATCATTAACAGTCTGCTTGAAGCAAACCCAAATCTTAATAACAAACATAACCATTGAAAACCGTATCCATGATTTCCCAGGAATTCGCAAGCATCAAAATCCAGGGGCAAAAAAACCAGAAATGGGTTCCCAAGATACAAGCAAAAGAAGCAACCCCACATCAAGAAAATGGAAAACAACATCATTCCCGAGAATCAAAAAAACAAATACACTGTATGTATGCATCATTATCATGATTACTATCAAGAAACATGTGTGTGGATGCATGTGTATATATGTGTATGTATGGAAGTACCTGGGAAGATGTGGGGCAAGCTGAGAAGAGAAGTGAAAGGATTGAAGATGCAGCCGAGGAGCTAAATTTTTATCCCTCAGTTAGAAAAAAAGTATAATTTTCATTAAGAAAATAAGAGAAAAACAGGAACAGAAAGATGATGAAGAAGAAGAAGGAGAAGATGGGAATGAGACAGGAATTTGTCTTCAATTGAGTGTCTGGATATTCTCCTATGCCTAATCAATATTCGCCACCTAGACGCCAGTAGATTTGATTATTTTAGTAACCATTTATAGGGTTTCGGTTAAATTGATTTAATTGACTGAAACCCTTTTTTTTATTCAGTTAATAATTGAGGAAAAAATTCAATTATTCGTTAATTTAATTTGATTTAATCCAATTTTTTATTTATGAAAAAAAGGGATCGATTAATTTAATTTATTTGGTTGGAAGTGGGATAGGGTACAACTTGACGCCTTTGGCTAAATGAAATAATCGTAATTTTAATCCTTAATTATTAATAAATCTTTTTTAAATAAAATTTTTAATTATAGTTTCTAAAATTTATGATTTTTGCGACGTGTCATAGGTGATAATACCTTAAGGGGGACGAAATTGATAATATATTGCAGATTATGGGCTCATCTCAGTCTGGCATTCAAAGCCAGCTTCAACCCTCTTTAAAGGAGTTTTTGTTATTCATCTACCTTTTTCTTTCTTTTTTTTTGATAGTGAAATATTGCATATCAATTTTAAATATTTAGTTTTGATTTTTTTTATATTTAAATTCAACATAGATTTATATTATGTAAAACCAAATAAGCTTAATTTATAATTTATACCTAAATTTGTTTTTCTTTCTAAGTAGTATTTGTGTTATTTTTTGGATTTAATTTGATACTTTTATATGTTTTGGTATCTTAAATATAAAGAGGTTAACTTTTTAGTATTTAATTCAAGTTTTAGAGTTGATTTGATAAAAAGATATAAACTTTGTGAATTAAACCATATCCATCCTTGAAAGTAAATACATGATTAAAATATGTGAGGCTTATTAAATTCCTTTCCTTGGTGAAGGATTTTATTTGTGATTAATTGTCCATAAACAGCCCATTTCTAAAAAAAATTACAGAAATGGACTGTTTTTTTTTTTAAATAATGAAAATGGTTTGATTTTACTAAAACGCATTTAGCTAGTGTTATTTTTAGGGGAAAGTCAGAAAAACGCGACTAGCTCAATTCTTTTTTACCTCTGACCTATAAAACAAGTCCAGGTCAACACGTTTTACGAAAGCACTTCGAAGTCAACATTTTTTTGCCTTTGTTCCAATGACTAAATTTCCAAAAAAGGTTATTTTTTAAAAAATGTTATAAAAATGGGCTAATTTTTTAAAAATTTATAAGAATGTGTCTTTATATAGGCCCAAAGTGGCCACACGTTTTTTTTGTTGCCACCAATTAATATAAAAATAAAACTTATAAAACAGGCTTTTAGATATACCCAAAGTCTCATTTCCCTTATTCTTAAGTAATGTGGAATGTGAAATATGTGTATATATAGACTAATGAATAGGTTTGCAGCTTGTTCTTAGAAAATGTGAGATTCCTTCCTCTTTTAACTAACTACGTAAGACTTTTTATAATTTTTGGTAACAAAGTGGGATTAAAGGCTACACTATATTTTATAATTTTTTTACAAAACAATTTCTATTTTTATATTTTGTTAACTTTTCTCATATTATAAAATTATCTTTTGAGATATTTAATATTGTTCCATTTTAGAATTGTTAGCATATACAAAACGACTATAATAAAAAGAGAAAAGAAGAACAAATTGCACATATGAAACTTGTACATGCAATAATCTTCCATTTAATTTTAAATGTTTGAAGTTAAATATCCATGCAATTCTATTTTTAAAATAATTTTTCATTATTTCAATTTAGAAATTATACTTTTATTTTTATTATTTATTTTATGTTATATTATGAATGTTTGATTAATAAATAAAAGGTGAGTATTTGGTACTCAAATAGTATATGTTTTTTTTGTAATTTTAAAAATTGATATCTCTTTTTTTAAAAATATTTTATTATACTCATTAATTTTTAATCCTAATTTTAATTTAATTTCTATCACCTAATGAATGCTAATAAATTTATTTTAGATGTATTTTGAATAGATAGATAATCTATTTAAAAATAGTTTCATACCTACACATTATATTGATTGTTTGCATCAAATTTTAGTGCTTAGTAAATAAATTTATATAAATTTTTAGTGAATATTGGAATTGAAGTATATAAAATGAAATTTCTTTAAAAAAAAACAAATGCAACAAAACAAGAATGCATTAATGGCAAACACTATATAATTTTCCACACATCCCCAAACATATTTATTTCTGTAATAGCTTGTTTTTGGAACAATGGTTTCAGGACCACAAATCCGAGGTCAAAAAAAAATATTATTTTATGGTCTATGGTATGATAGGAATGTCATATGAAAATTTCGTTAAGAAATTTTACCAATTACATGTCTAATTTGTTAAAAAGGACTAAATTGAAAAAGGTGCAAAACTTGCTAATTATAATAAATAAGTGCCTAAATAGCTTAACTATAAATAAGGGAGGACTTAAAGGCATAAAAATGCTTAAAGTAGATGGATGAGGCAGCATAGCATGAGAAAATAATAAAATAAAACCAAATTAATGGCAAAATGGTAAATAAATTGAAATTAAATCAAACAAATTGGATTTAATTAATTTCTAGACATTTCTTCATGAAAAATTCGGCCAAAACAGCCATAGGAGAAAGGGTTTAAGCTGGTCCTTCATATTTTGGCTTCATATTCGGATAGACCAAATATGGAGTTAGAACGAGAAAAGGAAAAAGTATCAAATTAGTAGATTACAAACCTACAAACACTTGTTGAAGTAAATTCGTGTAACTAAATTGTTTATTTATATGTTTTAAATTGAATATTATTGTATGGAATTTGTATAAATTGCCATGTGTATTCATTGATCATATATTCGAAAAATATCTGACAAGTACAAAGTTCCATTTGAACCTAAGAAATTCGATGGATACAAATGACATTGTCATTAAGGGTTCTCAATTGGTTGTGATCCTGCAACAGATACACCACAACTCTTATGAGCGTCCCGATACTAGGCTCTCATGAGCTTCCCGTTATTTAGCTTTCATGAGCATCCCGTTATATGACTCTTACGAGCTTCTCGTTATTTAGCTTTCATGAGCATCCCGTTATATGGCTCTCACGAGCTTCTCGATTAATGGCTCTCTTGAGCTTCCCATGTGACAGCCCAAATGTGACCCTAGTCGGAAAGTGGTTTCGGGACCATAAAACCGAGTCATAAAAATAATTAACCGTCATATTTGATGCTTATTATATGTATATATGCATGTGTGAAAATTTCATGTTTGAATTTTGTTAATTGTAAGTGAATTTTATTAAATAGGACTTGTGTGAGAAAATTTAGAAATGTGCTAGGCAAATGTTAAAGTGGCCTATTGATGCATGTTAGAAAATGCTTGTCTTTGCATGTCAAATTACCCAAAACTTTAGGTAGTGGCCTGCCATGCAATGGGTTAAACATATTATAAACATTTTGTGTTAATGTGTTATGTTAAAAATAATAAAATAAAAGGTTGGTAATAAAGTAATGAAAAGGGAGGGGTGATGAAAACAAAGTTGTTTCATCCATGCTCCTCCATTGCCGTGAATTGAAGGAAGAAAGAAGAGGAGGTTCGGTCACTTGGAGCTTAAAGGAGGTTAGTCATTTGTGTTAGATTTTCTTTAAACTTTAAGCTTGTTTCTAGTTAATTAGCTAGTTTCTTACATAACCCATGTCAAAATTATGAAAATCTTGGTGATGGTTTGAGCATTCGGTTTTAGTTATTAAAGGATGAGATTGGGTTATGGTTTTATGTTTTATGGAGAATTGTTGAAGAGAAGGGTTTTAGTTAGTCAAATGATAAATTCTAATGTTCATGAGTACAATGGCCAAACATAGATTTGTCTAATGAATTGAACAAATGCCGTGTGAGTGATTGAAATGAATGAGTTGGAGGTTGGATCATATTAAGATTGACTTTGCACATAAATATTAAGAGTTGGATATTTTATGATTTTGGAAGGTAAATAAGGTTATGCTCAAGTTAAATACAAGATTATGGCTGATTTGTGTTTAGTGAGTTTTGGCCAAGGACTTTATGTGCATTCGGTTCAAGTAGAGTAAACGTGACGGGTAGAAAATGGTTGTTAATTGAGATAGTTTAAGGTATTTGTAAGTAGTTTGAATAAATGAACAATAATAATATTAAATCATCTAGTGAATTGGTGTAATTGCCGAATTTGAACTAGAAAGTTATTGAGTAATGTTTGTTTGTTAAGTGATAGAATAGAGCGAATTTGAACTAGAAAGTTATTGAGTAATGTTTGTATGTTAAGTGATAGAATAGAGCGAATGCTTGGAATGTGATATGTATGAATTATAAGTTGGATTAAAGGCTGTTATATTGCCTTATCATTTTCGGGAATGTGCTATGTCAAAGAAATTGAGGGTTGATGTTTAAGTAAGGTAAGTATAGGTATATTCAGCTTGTAGTTTTATAAATGTGATATGAGTATTTTGTTTTGTAAATGAGTAGTAAGTATGTTAAGAATGGTTCTAAAATGTATATGGATGCCGTATGATTGTGTTTGATTGGGAAGTAAATTGTTTGATTTAGCTCAAGAGCTTAGAGGATCAAAGTTGGATAAGGGAAAGGAAAAAGTGGTCGAATAGCCGTTGAAATCGTTCGACAACATCCAAGGTAAGTTTTCGAGTAATGAAACTAAGTTTATGATTTGATTAAGTCATGACATATGAGCATAACAAATAAACAGTGATATAATGATTCTACTTGAATTGTATATTGAGGTGATTAGTTGATACCTATGACGGGTAGCCAAATGTGTATAGAGATCATGTTATAAAGCAAATCAAAATCATGCTCTTTGTATGTGGCTATTGAGCCGAAAATGGTAATGGTTGATAAGCGTCTTGTGTTTGAATTCTAGTTATGATAATGAAATATGGATGTGTCATGATTTATTGGTATATGTGCTTGATTATTCGGATGATATCTGGGCTAAGTCCCGAAGGCATTTGTGCAAGTTACTATATCCGGGCTAAGTCCCGAAGGCATTCATACTAGTGACTATATCCGGGCTAAGTCCCGAAGGTATTCATGCTAGTGACTATATCCGGGCTAAGACCCGAAGGCATTTGTGCGAGTTGCTATCTCCACACGTAGTCATCGGGTCTTACCCAGAATATATTTCCAAGTTTCATGTACATTTAATCACATGTTACAACATTCACATCGACTGTCATATTTGTAATTCATTTGCCTCATCAAATATCTAATAATACACACCTTTCACATTTGGTCATTCGGCCACAATATACACACATCTCCTACATATTTCACATTAGCCATTCGGCTTTACCAAATATACATATCTCATACATATTTCACACTAGCCATTCGGCTTTACCACATATACATATCTCATATATATTTCACATTAGCCATTCGGCTTTACCACATATATATATATCTCATACATATTTCATATTAGCCATTCGGCTTTACCACATATACATATCTCATACATATTTCACACTAGCCATTCGGCTTTACCACATATACATATCTCATACATATTTCACACTAGCCATTCGGCTTTACCACATATACATATCTCATATATATTTCACATTAGCCATTCGGCTTTACCACATATATATATCTCATACATATTTCATATTAGCCATTCGGCTTTGCCTCATATATATATCTCATACATATTTCATATTAGCCATTCGGCTTTACCACATATACATATCTCATACATATTTCACACTAGCCATTCGGCTTTACCACATATACATATCTCATATATATTTCACATTAGCCATTCGGCTTTACCACATATATATATCTCATACATATTTCATATTAGCCATTCTGCTTTACCACATATATATATCTCATACATATTTCATATTAGCCATTCGGCTTTACCACATATACATATCTCATACATATTTCACACTAGCCATTCGGCTTTACCACATATACATATCTCATATATATTTCACATTAGCCATTCGGCTTTACCACACATATATATATTTATCTTGTACATCAATTTCAGCAATAGCTTATAAGCAACTCAAATAGTTTCATCAATGTTTACAACAAAATCACATATTCACTACAAGCTGTTTTCCTGAGCAATAGTCACTAAATTATTTATAACCGGAGCTACAAAACTAAAAATTAATTGACGTTAATTTTCCCTGAATATATACTCATATATCTTCCATACATAAAAGTTTTAGAATTTTATGTTTGGCCAATCAATACCAGATTTTTCTTAAAGTTTCCCCTGTTTCACTGTTTGACTAATCTGACCAGTCTTCACTACGAATCAAATTTCTCATTGTACAGAATTCAAAATATGTTCTATTTGATTTAATTTGAAACTAGACTCATTAAGGAGTCTAAGAATATAAATTTTATCTTATAACCATTTTTGTACAATTTATAATGATTTTCTAAAAACAGAACAGGGATTTGAGTCATTCGACACTGTCTCACACAACTTTAAATATCTCTTTATAGGAAATTTCTTTGCTTACGGTCTCTTTTATAAGAAACTATACTAATTAAGCTTTGATTACATATTTTATTCAGCCTATAATTCTACACCAACAATTTATAGTGATTTTCTAAAATCACGTTACTGCTGCTGTCCTAAGCAAATTATTACAATTTGCTCTTAAATTTCCAAGTCTAAACACTTATGAACTTACCATTTGAATTTAAGACATATCATGGCCACATCATATCTTATTAAATCAACTCATTATGTCCTATTATGATTGAATTTACTCAACATTTAATCACTTAAAACTTACCTCGGAAGTGGTCGACGACTAGATATCCACGGCTATTCGTTTACTTTCTCTTTTCCCCTATCCGACTTTGATCCTCTTTGCTCTTAAGCTTAAGTAAAACAATAGATTTGCTTAAGTACTTAACTAATATTATTCACTTAACAATCACATTTGGCAATCACATATCATTCAATCTATATCTAAAACAATAGATTTCAATATGTATCATATTTAATAAAACATGCCATGACTCGATTTCATGCTTATTTAATTTATATCTAATTCACATTCACAAGCAAGGAGTCACTTAATTTATCATGCTTCCTTATACATGAATTTAATCATATTGCGAATGTCCTTATGTGTACATGGTACATACATAAGGCATATATATATATATACCTATATATGACCATTACAATTTAAACATTTAATCATAATCGGCAAGCTTTATTTCAACTATTTAAGGTGCAAACATCAATTAACAAACAAACATTATCAACCCATTTTTATTACACGTTTTCCCCAACTTAACACCCCCAAATTATCAAACTTTAACAATTTAAAACTCATCTAATGACCATTTATAAACTAAGGCATCAACCATTCAAATTCAACTCATCACAACATGGCCGAATACACATTTCTCCTACTTCCATTCTAAATAAAAGTTTATCAAGCTTCCATCTTCATTTAACTATGTACCATTTAGAACTATCAATACTTTACACCCTTTAACAAATTATAATCAATTGCCAAATGCATCTTTGACAATTTAAACCACGCAACTCAAATTCTTACAATTTAAGCTTAGAAATTTCTATTCATGTAAATTTTAGCAACATAGAGTCCATTAAACACTCCAGAATTCCATTTGAACAACAATTGTTCAACCTTCTAGCATAATTTCAATCTAGACAGCAAGCATTATTTAACATTCAGGCTGTTTTATTAGACCATCCGAATAGCTTAATTAACACCAATTTATAGCCCCTTGAACAATGAATTAAACCCATTCGATTAGCAACAAAAACTAATATTTAACAACCATTGTTTTCTTTTATTTCAAACATGCAGCAGACCAATTCCTCCACATATTACAGCACATTCAAATCAGCATTTACATGCTGGAACAATTTGTTTTCAAGCTGCAGTTTCAGTGATCATTTATGCATTTAATTGTCAAATTGTTACGTCACTACTAACAAATGAAACTTAGTAAGAATAACATAATATTTTAGCTATTAGACTCAATTTATCAACCCCTAATCGGCATGAAAATAGAACCATTAATTTGTTCAAATTTTGGACAACATAACGAAGGCACAAAATTGGACAAGAGTAATTTTACAACTAATCAAAGAGCTTTTCTTTTCTACAACCCGCATTCATGCCTTCCAACCACAATCCATCATCATTTTCTTTACAACAAAGTTAAAGATAGAGGGAGCTTAGAAAGCTTACCAACTTAGGATACAACTCTTAAACAAGCTAAATCCTTAGTTTTGTTCAACATGCAAACTGTCTCCATTTTTCTTTTGTTGCGACCCTCTTCTTCTTCTTCGATGGATTACGTAGTTACTTGAAATTTCAGCTACCTAACTAGCTAAAATCATAGTTTTTCCTCCTTTTAGCCATCTTCTAAGCCAAAATTAAAGCAACCCCAACTTTCTTCTTCCTCCCTCAAGTCACGGCAATGGAGGAGCAAGGGTGAGACAACTTTGGTTTCTCCTCCCATTAACTAGTATTTTATTATTTCTCACACAACATTTTAACACAAAATGTTTGTAATATGTTTTAACCCATAGCATGGCTGGCCACTACCTAACATTTTGGGTAATTTGACATGCAAGTACAAGCATTTCCTAACATGCATTAATAGATCCTTATAGATTAACCTATCACATTTCAAAAGTGTCACACATAAGTCCTATTTAATAAAATTCACTTTCAATTAACAAAATTCAAACATGCAATTTTCACACATGGATATATACATATAATAAGCATTAAGTATGACAGTTAATTATTTTTATGACTCGGTTTTGTGGTCCCGAAACCACTTTCCGACTAGGGTCACATTAGGGGTGTCACAACTCTTCCCCCCTTTAGGGATTTTCGTCCTCGAAAATTTCTACCGATGCATAGTTTAGGATAACGTCCTCTTATTGAATTATATCCATATAAACATTAGCTCATCGATAGCAATTGTAATTCATTACTGATTTGGCATCGATCTATAAAATCATTTTCTTATCTTAAAACAAATACATAAACATTTCTACAAGTATGCACATATATCTCATTTTCTTGATTTCATAAGCAATAATCACTTAATTTAATTCACAAATGCATTTCAAACACATATTAAGCACATATTAACATGTATAATTCACATCATCAACCCACATATTTGTAACTCACATTTTCATTCATGTATAAGCTGTGACCTGACCGAAAGTACACATATACTCAAACATCCCAATAAATATCCTTTATAACTCCATCATATCTCACTATTCAACTTAACCTATTTCCAACAGAAAATCGACTTCCCCATACCTGAATATTGAATTCATTTAGCACATTCAACCACCGTTAACGATACCCGTATACAATCGATTTGGCATAAAGCCTCATATAGTATACTGGCATGGGATTTATTTTAGCACATAACCCATATATCCAAAATTATCAGCATTCATAAAATTTTTTTTTACAGACTTTCAAATGTCGACCTTAATCGAAATAATTTCTTAAACATGATTAACAAAAATAGGGGTCATTTAGCAATAGCACATATGACTTCATATACCAAGCATCCCAAAAACTAAATCTGTAACACATTTATAACATGAATTTATTTCTTAACAACATATCCACCATCTTAAATCAATGCCTTCATTCCATACGAGGTCTTACATGAATCTTGTTTTACTCACTTAATGTCTACTGACCGATCTCGCACACATAGTGCTCGGTTGAAGAACTCGCACTCTCAGTGCCTCTAATCATTTGCACACATAGTGCCCCTATTCATTTGTTGTTACACATTGAAATGACTTAACCAAGTCTATAAACATCATGTATGTACACCTTTAAACATATCCTTTCATTTAAATTTGAATTCGTATAGTAATGAACACTTAAACTTTGCTCAAATTACTGCACGAAGCCTACTAGCACGAAGGCGAATACACATCACCAAAGATGATTGCTATTCGGGACCTAGCCCGGATATAACACCAGCACGAATGCTCTTCGGGACTTAACCCTGATATAACTCTAGCACGAATGCTCTTCGAGACTTAGCCCGGGTATATCACTAGCACGAATGCTCTTCGGGACTTAGTCTGGATATATCACTAGCACGAATGCTCTTCGGGACTTAGCCCAAATATAACTCTAGCACGAATGCTCTTCGAGACTTAGCCCGGGTATATCACTAGCATGAATGCTCTTGGGACTTAGCCGGGTATATCACTAGCACGAATGCTCTTGGGACTTAGCAGGATATATCACTAGCACGAATGCTCTTGGGACTTAGCAGGGTATATCACTAGCACGAATGCTCTTGGGACTTAGCCGGATATATCACTCTCAATTCTCATGTACATATACACATATAGCAATACACATTAGTATATCATTTACATTACTTGAATACAAACACAACATGCTTATCGACCATTCAACTTCCAGTTCCATAGCCACATACAAAAATCACATTTATAGTCATAACACTCTTTCAAAATTGCATCACTTATACCCTTATAATTCAATCCAAATTAAAATTCAAATACGAGTGCATGATATGTACCTGTTCAACTTAATAATTTAGGCATATCTAAGTGAAGTTATATCATAAATTCTCATAGTCAGAAGCTTGCTACAGCTCGATCGGGATCAAGATTCATTACAATACAACAAACACATTTTAATAGTCAAAAATCATCACACTATCATTTTATCACTTTATGGCATGTATAAATAGACTCACGCGCTACACGTTACTCCTAGAATCGACTAAACCGTAGCTCGATACCAATAAATTGTAACACCCTATCCCGTATCCGTCGTAGGAATAGGTAAAGGGCATTACGGACTTGAAACTCATATCGAGCAGTAAAATTTTTTCATTTTCTTAAAGTAAAGATCATTCAATTGGATAATTGCTAGACACAACCAGGATAAAATTTAAAAAAACTTATAAAAGTAAACATTCAAAAGATGTCATATTCGCATAGCTTATATACATTAACCAAAATATCCTCCCACTACTAGTCTATTCTATACATGCCATAAGATAATCCAAAACATAGCAGTACCAAACAGTGGATAGTGATAGTGTGACTAGTTCTTGACGATCCCGAGAACTGTAGCTTCCAAATGAGATCTATAAAACAGAGGAAACAAAGTAAGCGGAGTAAGCATTACAATGCTTAGTAAGTTTTAAGCAGTGTCAACAGATAACAATCAAATTATAACATAGTTGTTCGTATTTTTATTTCACTCTTCCTTCTGGCATACCATCCCTTTACCGAATATGCACATCTCATCATATATAATAGGCAGATAAATTCTCACTTGATAGTGATCTCTTATAAACATAGGTACATTACATATTTTCACCTAACTTTCCACATTGACCAAATGCACAATAATCATAGAACAGTCTTATTGCTTTACTCACATATGCATCACATAATGACCTTGTGATTTAGTCCAAGTCAAGCTTAAATATAATCTCAAAATACATACCTGACCAACTTAACGCATTGAACGTATTTATTACCAATTGTTACTGTGAAGTCGTATAATCTTATGCTTTACTCAAATCTTCAGCGAAACCTTTAGCTCGAATAGTCCCCACACGTAGTTATCGGGTCTTACCCGGACAAAATCTCCACACGTAGTCATCGGGTCTTACCCAGACATAATCTCCACATGTAGTCATTCGGTCTGACCCGGACATAATCTCCACACGTAGTCATCGGGTCTTACCCGGAATATATTTCCAAGTTTCATGTACATTTAATCACATGTTACAACATTCACATCGACTGTCATAGTTGTAATTCATTTGCCTCATCAAATATCTAATAATACACACCTTTCACATTTGGTCATTCGGCCACAATATACACACATCTCCTACATATTTCACATTAGCCATTCGGCTTTACCAAATATACATATCTCATACATATTTCACACTAGCCATTCGGCTTTACCACATATACATATCTCATATATATTTCACATTAGCCATTCGGCTTTACCACATATATATATCTCATACATATTTCATATTAGCCATTCGGCTTTACCACATATACATTTCTCATACATATTTCACACTAGCCATTCGGCTTTACCACATATACATATCTTATACATATTTCACACTAGCCATTCGGCTTTACCACATATACATATCTCATATATATTTCACATTAGCCATTCGGTTTTACCACATATATATATCTCATACATATTTCATATTAGCCATTCGGCTTTACCACATATATATATCTCATACATATTTCATATTAGCCATTCGACTTTACCACATATACATATCTCATACATATTTCACACTAGCCATTCGGCTTTACCACATATACATATCTCATATATATTTCACATTAGCCATTCGGCTTTACCACATATACATATCTCATACATATTTCATATTAGCCATTTGGCTTTACCACATATACATATCTCATACATATTTCACACTAGCCATTCGGCTTTACCACATATACATATCTCATATATATTTCACATTAGCCATTCGGCTTTACCACACATATATATATTTATCTTGTACATCAATTTCAGCAATAGCTTATAAGCAACTCAAATAGTTTCATCAATGTTTACAACAAAATCACATATTCACTACAAGCTGTTTTCCTGAGCAATAGTCACTAAATTATTTATAACCGGAGCTACAAAACTCAAAATCAATTGACGTTAATTTTCCATGAATATAAACTCATATATCTTCCATACATAAAAGTTTTAGAATTTTATGTTTGGCCAATCAATACCAGATTTTTCTTAAAGTTTCCCCTGTTTCACTGTTTGACTAATCTGACCAGTCTTCACTACGAATCAAATTTCTCATTGTACAGAATTCAAAATATGTTCTATTTGATTTAATTTGAAACTAGACTCATTAAGGAGTCTAAGAATATAAATTTTATCTTATAACCATTTTTGTACAATTTATAATGATTTTCTAAAAACAGAACAGGGGATTTTGGAGTCATTCTGACACTGTCTCACACAACTTTAAATATCTCTTTATAGGAAATTTCTTTGCTTACACGGTCTCTTTTATAAGAAACTAGACTAATTAAGCTTTGATTACATATTTTATTCAGCCTATAATTCCACACCAACAATTTATAGTGATTTTCTAAAATCACGTTACTGCTGCTGTCCTAAGCAAATTATTACAATTTGCTCTTAAATTTCCAAGTCTAAACACTTATGAACTTACCATTTGAATTTAAGACATATCATGGCCACATCATATCTTATTAAATCAACTCATTATGTCCTATTATGATTGAATTTACTCAACGTTTAATCACTTAAAACTTACCTCGGAAGTGGTCGACGACTAGATATCCACGGCTATTCGTTTACTTTCTCTTTTCCCCTATCCGACTTTGATCCTCTTTGCTCTTAAGCTTAAGTAAAACAATAGATTTGCTTAAGTACTTAACTAATATTATTCACTTAACAATCACATTTGGCAATCACATATCATTCAATCTATATCTAAAACAATAGATTTCAATATGTATCATATTTAATAAAACATGCCATGACTCGATTTCATGCTTATTTAATTTATATCTAATTCACATTCACAAGCAAGGAGTCACTTAATTTATCATGCTTCCTTATACATGAATTTAATCATATTGCTGAATGTCCTTATGTGTACATGGTACATACATAAGGCATATATATATATATACCTATATATGACCATTACAATTTAAACATTTAATCATAATCGGCAAGCTTTATTTCAACTATTTAAGGTGCAAACATCAATTAACAAACAAACATTATCAACCCATTTTTATTACACGTTTTCCCCAACTTAACACCCCCAAATTATCAAACTTTAACAATTTAAAACTCATCTAATGACCATTTATAAACTAAGGCATCAACCATTCAAATTCAACTATCACAACATGGCCGAATACACATTTCTCCTACTTCCATTCTAAATAAAAGTTTATCAAGCTTCCATCTTCATTTAACTATGTACCATTTAGAACTATCAATACTTTACACCCTTTAACTAATTATAATCAATTGCCAAATGCATCTTTGACAATTTAAACCACGCAACTCAAATTCTTACAATTTAAGCTTAGAAATTTCTATTCATGTAAATTTTAGCAACATGGAGTCCATTAAACACTCCAAAATTCCATTTGAACAACAATTGTTCAACCTTCTAGCATAATTTCAATCTAGACAGCAAGCATTATTTAACATTCAGGCTGTTTTATTAGACCATCCGAATAGCTTAATTAACACCAATTTATAGCCCCTTGAACAATGAATTAAACCCATTCGATTAGCAACAAAAACTAATATTTAACAACCATTGTTTTCTTTTATTTCAAACATGCAGCAGACCAATTCCTCCACATATTACAGCACATTCAAATCAGCATTTACATGCTGGAACAATTTGTTTTCAAGCTGCAGTTTCCAGCAGTCATTTATGCATTTAATTGTCAAATTGTTACGTCACTACTAATAAATGAAACTTAGTAAGAATAACATAATATTTTAGCTATTAGACTCAATTTATCAACCCCTAATCGGCATGAAAATAGAACCATTAATTTGTTCAAATTTTGGACAGCATAACGAAGGCACAAAATTGGACAGTAGTAATTTTTACAACTAATCAAAGAGCTTTTCTTTTCTACAACCCGCATTCATGCCTTCCAACCACAATCCATCATTATTTTTCTTTACAACAAAGTTAAAGATAGAGGGGAGCTTAGAAAGCTTACCAACTTAGGATACAACTCTTAAACAAGCTAAATCCTTAGTTTTGTTCAACATGCAAACTGTCTCCATTTTTCTTTTTGTTGCAGCCCTCTTCTTCTTCTTCGATGGATTACGTAGTTACTTGAAATTTCAGCTACCTAACTAGCTAAAATCATAGTTTTTCCTCCTTTTAGCCATCTTCTAAGCCAAAAATTAAAGCAACCCCAACTTTCTTCTTCCTCCCTCAAGTCACGGCAATGGAGGAGCAAGGGTGAGACAACTTTGGTTTCTCCTCCCATTAACTAGTATTTTATTATTTCTCACACAACATTTTAACACAAAATGTTTGTAATATGTTTTAACCCATAGCATGGCTGGCCACTACCTAACATTTTGGGTAATTTGACA
The DNA here is from genome assembly GCF_025698485.1 of Gossypium arboreum. Lineage (NCBI taxonomy): Eukaryota > Viridiplantae > Streptophyta > Magnoliopsida > Malvales > Malvaceae > Gossypium > Gossypium arboreum. The sequence goes on along the minus strand of NC_069074.1, from coordinate 46,700,058 downwards.
TGCAAGTACAAGCATTTCCTAACATGCATTAATAGATCCTTATAGATTAACCTATCACATTTCAAAAGTGTCACACATAAGTCCTATTTAATAAAATTCACTTTCAATTAACAAAATTCAAACATGCAATTTTCACACATGCATATATACATATAATAAGCATTAAGTATGACGGTTAATTATTTTTATGACACGGTTTTGTGGTCCCGAAACCACTTTCCGACTAGGGTCACATTAGGGGTGTCACAAAACCCCTAATTTTTCCCCTAAAATCGGTATCGCCAACACACCCCTAATCTCACCCCTCTGTTGCTCTTTTCAATCAAGAAACTCTCCAGCAGCGTCTCCAAGCTCTTAGCGAAGGAACCCTAGCTGTCTCAAGTCCCTACTAACAGTTTGCTACTTCGTTCCCATTCGCATTCCCACTTCCACACACTCATTTCGATGAAAGATTGACAAACCCACCCGCAAATTTTCGACCGTTGAAGAATCATTAAATAAAAACAAAATGCATGGTTAGGATTCCATTCAATTCTTTTATTTGTATTACTGTTTCAGGTTTATTCCCCTCTCTTGGATTCACCTCCACCAAGATGGGTTCATCTTGCACACGGGTTGCTTCTATTTTTGTATCAGGTTTATACCTCCACCTTATTCTTTCTTTATTTCCTTGGTGTTTTGGGGAAGGGGGATGAGCGTGAATGTTTTCTCTCTGGCAATGTATTCAAAGTATGGGATCTTTTTCACATATTAGTAATTACTTGCTAGACTTTTGATCCTGTAGATGGGAAACAAGCTAGACGAACAAACTCCTCGAGTCCACTTGGAGAACTTTTTGACCATGGTAAGTTCACTTTATAATCTCTTCTTTCCATCCTTTGCTATTTTTATTAGAAAATTTTCTGATGGAGTAATTATTTTTGGTGGTCTTGAAATATTGCAGGGTGTGATGCACTTGCAAGTACGGTATATATTTAACTTGTTTCATTACATAACAATGTCTAATAAAATTCTGCCATTATACAATATTGATTCTTTTTCAGTTCGAAACCATGGATTTTGGGAGCACTGCCATGTGCGGAGGGGACAGTTTCTGGTTCTGGGTAATTTTATCTATACCATTTTGTGGAGCTACATGGGAACAGTAAGTTATCAAAAGAGTAATTTAGTTTTGTATTTTGTATTCCTTCTAAGAAATCCTGCCATACATTTTGCAGTTATTAAATTACTTGGTTTATTCTATAGAGGGTTTATAAATTTTGTTTTCAATCTCTTTTTATCAAACTTTATTCAATGTTAGGTAATTTTTTGAAAGGATTTTGTGATAACTTCGTGATGTATATTTGAGGTATTCTAAATATTCTGTTTGATATGTATTCCTCTCGAATGTCTCCATCCTTTCTACATAAAATTTTAGAAGGGAGTTTCTAATGTGGTTTTTTGTAGCATGCAGTGGAACATTCTTTTACCAATGCTGATACTTCTGTTGTGTCATTTTCTGCAGCTATTTCACCAATGCACTTATCCTTCCTATTGTCAATGGGCTGACTGAGGGTCTTGCGCTGATATATGGATTGCACTTTATGACAGCAATTGTTGGTATGTTTCCTCACTCGATGTTACAGGGGTGCCTTTGACAGTCTGTACTAAACCTTTATATTACTTGTGTTCCACGTATAAAAAATTTGAAACTTCTTTTGAATTCTTTTCTTCTATTATTATTGTTTTTCACGTTTTATGATTGCTTACCTTTTTCCCCTCAAGGTGCCCAGTGGTGGGCTCAGCCATTTCAGCAATCGATACCCTTCTTGAGTTGGATACCTTATGTTAATGGTAAGTTCTTTGTTTAAGAAATGGTTAGCACCTTATATTGGATTTCTTGTTGCTTTGCCATTTTTCTTTGACTATTTTATTACTTATTCACCTTTTTTTTTCCAGAACTTCCAACATATAAAGCTGCTGTGTATTTGTTGACACCAATTGCTATTTTACCTACAGTGGCTTGCAAGTAAGTGGTTATCTGCATCCTAAATGGTCAAAATTACTTCAACTTTCATGGCTGAAGCTTCTTATAATTTCTATTTGGCACTCTTGTAGTTTCACGCTAGTGCTTTGAATTACTTATTCTTTGACCTTTAGTGGAAAACTGTCCACTTTAGTAGTCCAATGTGAGAGCTGAAGCTTCTCATTCTTTCATTTTTGGCTTCTTGTTGGCTTGTAGCCTTATACTAGAGCTATGGATTATTAGGCTGAGTTAAATGATCTAATTGCATTGTCATTATCAATTCCCCTTTTGTTTTCAACTCATAGCTTCATGTGTAATGCAGAGGCCAAGGTTTCCATGCATGAGACCACCTTATTTTAGTCCATCCTACATTTATTTTTTGTTCATAGTATTGCTGTCTTTTAGTGTCTGCATAAGCTTCTCTTATGTACTTGTATGGTTGCTATTGCAGTATAAGCAATGTCCATAAGATCGTTAAGGCAAGAAAAGGAAGCATGTTACTGGCATTAGCAATGGTAATTCTGTAAATTCATTGTGTTTCTTTCTTCCTTCCATGTATGCTTAAATGATTAATCGGTGTTTTCTGTTCTTTCTTTTCAGCTTTATCCTTTTGTTGTACTCATGGAAGGAGTGCTCATTTGGTAATTTGAGTTTGTCCTCTTTTCTTATAACAACGTTCACCTTCTTTCTTTTATTCAACACACAAATATGGTCAGGCTATTGACTTGTACACGCAGGCGATAGAGCTAAATAGTCAGAATGTAGTGTACTGGGCTAATCGCTCACTTGCTCACACCAAATTGGAAGAGTATGGTAGTGCCATACAAGATGCTACTAAGGCAATTGAAGTGGATCCTAAATATTCAAAGGCATGCTTTATTTACTGAAGTGATTCAGCCTTTTATACAGTATATATTTTTGTTCTTGTTCTGATGGTTCTCTAACTTACAGGGTTATTACAGAATGCAACCTTTTATTATATATTAGTAGTAAATATAATAAAATTTGAAGTGCAGAAAGTAGTATTTGAGTTAATGAATCCTGAAAATCGAAATAATGGATTGAATATAGAAATTAGATTTTCATTTTATTAAATATTTATTTGACAGAAAAGAAACAAAATCAGGTCATAACAAGCTATATAAATTAATTGTGGCTTTTTTTGGTACTCTTTTATATACTTTGATTAAGTTCTTTTTGTATAAAGTTTGGTCTTCTAAAATCTTTCCTGTCTCAAACTCAACAGGTAGTCGATAAGCACTAAAACTGATTTTCACAGTTTTCTTCTTCTATTTCAGGTATGTTAAGCTTCTCTTTTACCCTTTCACCTCTTCTTAACTACTAGTTTATTGCTTTTATGGTCGTTGTTTGTGTAATTGCCTATATGTAATTTCCATATTCTTTTGTGATTTAAATTTGGATCCTGTTCAGGCTCTTTCGTAAGTTGCTACTAGAGAATTTCATGCTTGTTTCTTCTGTTTTGGATGACATGTGTTACCGGGTAGTCCTCATGCATGAACTGAACTTTGGCTTGTGCTTTCTGGTCTCTGAAACTCAACCGTGTATATATTTTTCTCAATAGTACTGAATTCTTAGAGTTACTGTGGGGCTCTGCCGTTGCTGCTGGTAAGCGGATTAATTGTTAATTATCCATAGAACTGACCATAAATCTTATTTTTAGAAGCAACACCGAAGACTATTCTGGACCTGATGGATTTAGATGGACTCAATCTTTACCATGTTAAGAGTCATTTACAAGTAAGTGTTTATATTTAACTTACGCGTTTCCCTTTTAGCCCTTAAAACCAACCTTCCTTATGAGGGTTTATCATTTATTCCCCTAATGTTACTAAATTCTAGAAATTTAGACTAGGAAAATTTTGGGTGAAGGATTGGCAATTTAGATTAGGAACATTTGTTCAGATAAAATATAGTATATATTCTCTGCTCCTATCTAATTTATCATCAATTTGCCTTCTCAACGACTGTTATTTTACCAAAATCCCCACTGATTGAATCATACCTTTGAAACATGTGAGCTATAATTTACTGTGTAAGCTGATGGAGTTACCATAATATAGCTCTTTTATGTTTTGTTGGTGGCAAATGGAACAGGAAAACCAACTACACTAGATTGCAGTCCAAGAACAATTTGCAGAAGGCACATAATGGTGGCTCCTACCTCTACAAATGCATGTGGGAGGCATTGCAGCAATGAATAAGAATGATATTGATCAACATGTAGTTGACACCGTATGTGCTCGAATCCGAATTCGGTGTGAGTTTCAGATATTTTATGTGCAAAAAGTATTAGAGTGCCTTATGTTTGTATGTTAGTTAAGCGATTATAGATAGAATCTGCAGAGGATTACCTAATTAGTTGATCAAAAACTACGCCTAGTTTTGTAATAGTCTACTTGCATATTTGCATATATTTAATAATAATCTCGTGTCAACTAATTATTCTATTTTTATTTAATTGTTTTGTTTTCAACCTTTTATTTTTATTTGAGTTGAAAGAAGAAAAAAGCAATTGTAATTTTGACTTAGAAAAGAAAATATTCATTAGCGACTTAATCAATTTAAATAATCAATGTTGATATTTCACATGGGAATGGATATTCAAATCTTATATTTTACATGGTTATGATTTAAGTCCTTATTTCATTTAAGTAATTTCATTATAATACCTTATTTTATTGATATCTTTATATTTAATCTCATTTTTATTATTTATTTTTGTTTTGATTCAAAATTTTTATTTTTATTTTAATATTTAAGATAACTTGAGTTTTAACTTTTGGATTTTAATTGTGTTATTAATTTATTATTTTAAATTTTAAATTTAAATTCTTTAATTTTTGTATGTAGTTTTAAAGTTAAAATTTTAATAGAAAATTTAATTTGATAATGAATTTTAATAGAAAATTTTTATATTTATATCATAGATATTATTCTTCTCAATATTTTGATAATGAAATTTAAGCTTTTTATATATTTTTTTATGACCTTCATAATATTTTATAATATATTTTTTTTAAATTTTATGACCTTTAGCGGCGTTTTTTAAAATAAACGCCACAAAATTTTTGCGCGCTATCTATAGCGGCGTTTTTTGTGACGCTTGTAAAAACGCCGCAAATAGTTTTAGCGGCGCTTAAAAGCGCCGCTAAAGACCTTAAAAAACGCCGCTAAAAGTCAATTTTGCTGCAGTGAATGGACAGAAAAGTGTCAGAAAAGTTTTGATCAACTGAAAACTTATTTGACTGAATCTCCAGTACTAGTGCAGCCCGAATCAGGCAAAGAGTTTGTCATTTACAGTGATGCATCCTTACTTGGGTTGGGTTGTGTATTGATGCAAGAAGGTCGAGTTGTGGCTTATGCGTCGAGACAATTGAAGCCACATGAGAAAAATTATCCAACCCATGATCTCGAACTAGCTGCCATCGTATTTGCCTTGAAACTATGGCGACATTACTTATTTGGTGAGAAGTGCCATGTATATTCGGATCACAAAAGTCTCAAATATTTGATGACTCAAAGAGACTTGAATCTGCGACAAAGACGTTGGCTCGAGTTGTTAAAAGATTATGAGCTTGTCATTGACTATCACCCGGAAAGGCTAATGTGGTTGCGGATGCTTTAAGTCGTAAATCTTGTTTGCTTTCTGACGATGAATGTACACTGTCTGCATTCTATCCGACAATGTGTTAGTAGCAGAAATAAAGGCCAAACCATTGTTGATTCACCAAATTTGTGAAGCTCAGAAAGTCGATGATGAATTGGTTGCAAAATGGGCTGAATGCGTTTCGAATATGGAATCAAAGTTCCAAATTGATGATGACGATTGTTTGAGGTTCAGAAGTCGTTTGTGTGTTCCAAGAAATTCAAAACTTATTTCGATGATTCTGAACAAAGCTCATTGTAGCCGAATGTCAATTCACCCGGGGAGTACGAAAATGTACAACGATCTGAGACGTCAGTTTTGGTGGCATGGTATGAAACGAGACATTTCCGATTTTGTTTCGAGGTGTTTAATATGTCAACAAGTGAAAGCGGAACATCAAGTACCTACAGGTTTACTTCAGCCGATCATGACACCTGAATGGAAATGGGATCGAGTCACGATGGATTTTGTATCTGGGTTGCCATTGTCGGCAAGTAAGAAAGATGCGATTTGGGTTGTTGTTGATAGACTGACTAAGTCGGCTCACTTTATCCCCAGACGTCTGATTTTCATTGGATAAACTAGCTGAATTGTATGTTTCTCAGATTGTAAGATTACACGGGGTACCTATTTCTATTGTGTCGGATAGAGATCCGAGGTTCACCTCACGATTTTGGAAGAAATTGCAAGAAGCTTTGGGTACCAAGTTGCATTTTAGCACCGCTTTTCATCCACAAACTGATGGTCAATCCGAGCGGATAATTCAGATACTTGAGGATATGTTGAGATGTTGCATCCTTGAGTTTAGTGGTTCATGGGAGCGGTATTTACCTTTGATTGAATTCGCTTACAACAATAGTTTTCAATCAAGTACTAAGATGGCGCCTTACGAAGCTTTGTACGGTCGTAAATGCCGTACACCATTGTTTTGGACCGAGCTCTGTGAAAGTAAAATTTTCGGAGTTGATTTGATTAAAGATCTTTGAGCGAAAGTAAAAATAATTCGTGAAAGTCTGAAGGCAGCATCAGATCGTCAGAAGTCGTACGCGGATTTAAAACGAAGAGATATTGAGTATCAGGTGGGAGACAAAGTGTTTCTTAAAGTTTCACCTTGGAAAAAGATACTCGATTTGGCCGTAAGGAAAAGCGAGTCCGAGGTTCATAGGGCCATATGAAATATCCGAATGAGTTGGCCCGATGGCATATAGATTGATTTTACCCCGACCTCGAGAAGATTCACAACGTTTTCATGTCTCAATGCTTGACGTTCTGGATCCGATCCTTCGCACATAATAAATCCTCAGAGGTTGAAATTCAAGCCGATATGAGTTATGAAGAAGAACCGATTCGCATCCTAGCTCGTGAAGTGAAAGAGTTGCGAAACAAGAGGGTTCCGTTAGTAAATGTGTTATGGCTCAAACACGGGATCGAAGAAGCTACTTGGGAAACCGAGAACTCTATGAAAGAACGTTACCCAAACCTATTTACGGGTAAGATTTTCGGGGACGAAAATTTCTTAAAGTGGGGGACAGTTGTGACAGCCCAAATGTGACCCTAGTCGGAAAGTGGTTTCGGGACCACAAAACTGAGTCATAAAAATAATTAACCATCATATTTGATGCTTATTATATGTATATATGCATGTGTGAAAATTTCATGTTTGAATTTTGTTAATTGTAAGTGAATTTTATTAAATAGGACTTGTGTGAGAAAATTTAGAAATGTGCTAGGCAAATGTTAAAGTGGCCTATTGATGCATGTTAGAAAATGCTTGTCCTTGCATGTCAAATTACCCAAAACTTTAGGTAGTGGCCGGCCATGCAATGGGTTAAACGTATTATAAACATTTTGTGTTAATGTGTTATGTTAAAAATAATAAAATAAAAGGTTGGTAATAAAGTAATGAAAAGGGAGGGGTGATGAAAACAAAGTTGTTTCATCCATGCTCCTCCATTGCCGTGAATTGAAGGAAGAAAGAAGAGGAGGTTCGGTCACTTGGAGCTTAAGGGAGGTTAGTCATTTGTGTTAGATTTTCTTTAAACTTTAAGCTTGTTTCTAGTTAATTAGCTAGTTTCTTACATAACCCATGTCAAAATTATGAAAATCTTGGTGATGGTTTGAGCCTTCGGTTTTAGTTATTAAAGGATGAGATTGGGTTATGGTTTTTATGTTTTATGGAGAATTGTTGAAGAGAAGGGTTTTAGTAAGTCAAATGATAAATTCTAATGTTCATGAGTACAATGGCGAAACATAGATTTGTCTAATGAATTGAACAAATGCCGTGTGAGTGATTGAAATGAATGAGTTGGAGGTTGGATCATATTAAGATTCGGCTTTGCACATAAATATTAAGAGTTGGATATTTTTATGATTTTTGGAAGGTAAATAAGGTTATGCTCAAGTTAAATACAAGATTATGGCTGATTTGTGTTTAGTGAGTTTCGGCCAAGGACTTTATGTGCATTCGGTTCAAGTAGAGTAAACATGACGGGTAGAAAATGGTTGTTAATTGAGATAGTTTAAGGTATTTGTAAGTAGTTTGAATAAATGAACAATAATAATATTAAATCATCTAGTGAATTGGTGTAATTGCCGAATTTGAACTAGAAAGTTATTGAGTAATGTTTGTTTGTTAAGTGATAGAATAGAGCGAATTTGAACTAGAAAGTTATTGAGTAATGTTTGTATGTTAAGTGATAGAATAGAGCGAATGCTTGGAATGTGATATGTATGAATTATAAGTTGGATTAAAGGCTGTTATATTGCCTTATCATTTTCGGGAATGTGCTATGTCAAAGAAATTGAGGGTTGATGTTTAAGTAAGGTAAGTATAGGTATATTAAACTTGCGTTTTATAAATGTGATATGAGTATTTTATTTTGTAAATGAGTAGTAAGTATGTTAAGAATGGTTCTAAAATGTATATGGATGCCGTATGATTGTGTTTGATTGGGAAGTAAATTGTTTGATTTAGCTCAAGAGCTTAGAGGATCAAAGTTGGATAAGGGAAAGGAAAAAGTGGTCGAATAGCCGTTGAAATCGTTTGACAACATTCGAGGTAAGTTTTCGAGTAATGAAACTAAGTTTATGATTTGATTAAGTCATGACATATGAGCATAACAAATAAACAGTGATATAATGATTCTACTTGAATTGTATATTGAGGTGATTAGTTGATACCTATGACAGGTAGCCTAATGTGTATAGAGATCATGTTATAAAGCAAATCAAAATCATGCTCTTTGTATCCCGAAGGCATTTGTGCAAGTTACTATATCTGGGCTAAGTCTCGAAGGCATTCATGCTAGTGACTATATCCGGGCTAAGTCCCGAAGGTATTCATGCTAGTGACTATATCCGGGCTAAGACCCGAAGGCATTTGTGCGAGTTGCTATATCCGGTTAAATCCCGAAGATACTTGGGTTTGGAAGCGAGCAATCTTGCTGTAATAATTTCAATTAATACGCTCATAAAATACAAACGATAAGGTATGTTTCGTATATGCATCGGAAAGGTTGATTCCTTTCAAATAGTACTCGCTCAATTGATTAACGAGCTTCCGGCCTCTAGTTAGGTTTGATACCCTGTGTATGAATATATTGGTTGAAGCGTGAAGAAATTATGATTTTGAGAATGTGCATATATGAAATTATTCATTTAGTCATATGAACGCTATACTTTAGTCGTAAATAATTTCGTTACTCAAAACTTACTAAGCATTAAATGCTTATTCTGTTTCTTTAATTCTCTGTTTTATAGATTTTTGTTTGTCAGCTATCGGACTCGGGAGTGTCAAAGTCGAAGTCGTCCACACTATCTAAGCCCTTTTGGCACTCTTTTAGTTAAACGTTGATAATGGCATGTATAGGACTAAACTTTGTTGTTAATCAAGTACCTTTGGTAATGTGTATATATTCGGATAGCCATGCGAAAATGGCTTAAATATTTTGAGCATAGTATTAAAATCATTTTGTATATATATGGTTATTGAGAGGTGTGGAAATGCTTGGCAATGATTAGCCATTGGAATGGTTAATCACGATCATATTTGGTGCTATGTATGTCAAATGGCTAGTTGAATCATGGAAACTATGAAATAGGTGAAATTTACCTTAAAATAGATGCTGACAGCAGCAGTGATGTGAGTTTGAAAATTCACTAAAAATAGTAGGAATGTAATTAAATAATTAATAAATTATGTAATCGAACCTTGATGAGTCTATTTTCATATGGAAGAAGCAAAACGACCATATGAGCCGTATTTTATGAGATGTTTAAGTTTTCGTGAAATAGGGCCAGAACAGTTACTGGATCCCCTGTTCTGACTTTGGAAATTTACCATAAATTAACCAGAGATAATTAGAAGTCATGCCTTATATGTACAGATTCCTTTTTGAGTCTAGTTTCATTATAAACAAACGGTATATGTATTGGAGCCCTGTACAGGGAGATATTTTAGTCGTAATGCCTGAAGGTCAGAGTAGTCGAACCCTGAAACAGGGGAGACTTTAACTAATAAACTGTACTATTTGGTAGGTCCAAAAATTCTAGAAAAAAATCTGTAGATGGATATATGAGTCTAGTTTCAGGAAAAATTTATGGAATCAGTTTTCGAGTTTTGGAACTCGAGATATGATTTTTTAGGTGACTGTGACGCAGCTAGCTAGCTTGTCTGGAAATTTTAAAATGAACTGCGTAAATAAATGAATTAAGTCCGTTAACACCTCGTGTTCGACTCCGGCAACGGTCTTGGGTATGGGGCGTTACATCCCATTTATGGCTTGTATGAGCTTCTCAATAATTGGCTCTCCGGAGCTTCCCGATAAAAGGCTCTCTCATGAGTTTCCCGATTAATGGCTCTTTAGAGCTATCCGATATTGGCTCGCATAAGCTTCCCGATGTTTGGCTTGCAAGAGCTTTCCATTACATGACTCACATGAACTTCCTATTATATGGCTCAAAAGAGCTACCCGTTTATATGCTCACATGAGCATTCCTGAATATGAATTGATGGATATTATATGAATTGATGGATTACAGTTTTGTACACTTAGTGTGTACTACCCTGTACCCATCAATATTTTAAATGATTAAACGGGAAAAATTCTGATATGAAACAACACAAGTAAAAAATGAATTATTACCCATTTATGCCTGAAATACATGAAAATGATGTTATTTCACATGTTGAAAAATGAGATAAAAGATACACGTGTATGAAACTTGCCTGATGACCATGTACATTTGTGATTATTAGTTATTATATGAATTACATGACTAACGTGCTTGATTAGGATATGTGTTTAGGCATTTGGCCAAATTGATTTGAGCATGTTTAGTTTGCTTACCTTAAAGGTGAATTAAATGGTAACTTAAATTCCAAGTTAAATGAATTACTAAGCTTTAATGCTTACCTTGTCTTTTTTTTTCCTGTTTTATAGTAATTCGGAAGCTCGTTGGGTTAGAAGCTTAGCAAAAATATCTCACACCATCCCTCAGCTTATTTCGGTATATATAACAAACTAAATTTTGGTTATAATAGCATGTATAGACTAAATTTGGCCAATGATGGCATGTATGTGTTTGGTTGAAATTAGCCATTGGTACTGCTTGTGATTGGTACATTCGATATGTATATGAATATATCAGACCTTAACATGTTGATTGTGTTTCAAATGGATGAATGATGGAAATTACATAGGCATATTGATGAGTGTTTTGAGATAGTATAATTAGTAAAATATACGTATATGTGTGTATGGTTATGTTGGTAAGTTTGGATACTTGAACATATGTGATGATATATTATGTATAAAGCTTTATTTTTGGCTTGGATTTGAGGATCTTGTTATGACTTATGAGTGTGCAAATTGATGTGTTTAGGTTGAAATCAAAATGGGTGAGAAATGTGGCTTAGAAAATGGCCTATTTTCATTGTAAATAAATGTATGCTTGCTTCAATGGGTGAGTGTCCTGAGGAGTGTGGGAGAGGTCTTGAGTTCGAGTTTTGGTTTGTGCAAAATTTTAATTTTGGCTTGAATAAACCCTGTCTTTTGTTAGTGAGTCTCTTAAATAAATGGAGGAAAGATGAGTCACAAAAAGCCTACTGGTTCAAGGGACAGGGGCGTGCGGCTTCTATTAGGAGACTTGGGTTCGAAACCTATTGTATACAAAAGAATATTCATTTTGCTTCTGTGTCGTGTAATTGATTGAATGGCAGTAGAACTTTGGGGTTGGTGGATGGTTAGAGTGTTTAAGGGGGAGTGGATGGTGGAGAGATTTGAGGAGAGGATTAGGGGGAGTTGAGGAGAGAGAGGGAGAAGTGCCGAATTTGGACTCTAGGCACTCAAGGGGGGAATTGGTTTGAGGTAAAATGACTGATATACCCCTATGCTATAATTGATTGTATTCGAGCATGACATTTTGCATACACGTATATATTATGACATGACATGTTGCATGGGGATGGGTTTGTTATATATTAGAGGAAGTGTACTGTACTGCTAGCTTTACTGCATATACTATTTAGTGCCGCAACCGGTGCTATATTCTAGAGTGTAGGGATGGGTGGGTCGATTTTATCTCCACATGGAGTGGAGGGTTGGACGGAGTGGAGTGTAGAGGATGGATGGGTAGGATCACTATTTGCATCTTTGATACTGTACTGAATTGGGCTAAGGCCCATATTGATATTATTACTGTAATGGGCTAAAGCCCACACTGATAATGCTATTGTTAAGGGCTTAGGCCCGTCCAAACTATTTGTACTGCATGATTTACAGCAAGATAAATAGGGATTACACACTGAGTTTCCATAAACTCACTCTTCTGCTTATCTACGCATGTAATCCTTAGGCGGGTCAGTGCTGCGAGGGACTCGGAGATGACCATACCACTGTTTATGTTTCGGTTTTGATTTTTAGTAAAAGTAGTTTTTATTTGGGTAAATTTTATGTAACAAGGTCGTTTTAAGTTTTTATTTTGATTTGGGGATTTATTTAAATTGACTAAACCTGTTAGAAGTAGGACTCGGGTTTTCAAAAGGCAAATGATTTTCAACTACCATACTACGTAACTTACTTTAAAAGCTTCCGCAACGAAAAAAGCTTTAAAATGTAACAACGGTTTAATATAATACATGTTTTGACTAGACAAACATGTAACCTAGCAAGTGAATAAAATGAGTTAGCTACTCATAAAGATTATAAACGAAGTTTTATCTCAAATAAACTTTTCTAATAAGTATAATGTTTTCAAACTCACTCCAATGTGACATCATAGATTCGGCCATAATGTCTAGGCTGGGTTTAGGGTGTTACATTTAGTGGTATCAGAGCTAGGTTACAAAACTAGACTGTGGATTTAGGTTTTTCCTAAAAACGTAAATATCAAAAGAATTGTCTCAAATGATAGAAAAATATTTTGAGGTGTTATTTTCGAATGTGTGGTCTACCGAGTCTCCGGCGACGATTCTATAAGTTCTCTAAAACTACTTTTTGATTTAAATGAAACACTGAGATTACCGTAGATAATAGACTATACTGAAACCTTTATTAGGGGAACCTAAAACTGAAGTAAGACTACGATCTGCGAAAACAAAACAACTCCGAATTATTGATGATATTATTCATAAAAGATCTGTTAATAAACATTGGAACTATAAAACTGATGCATAAAACTGTTAATACAGATAATACATAAATCAATAATGAGCATCAGAGGTACTCGTAGAAGGGGTACAAGAGACTGTGTGGAGGCCGTGGAGGTGCTTGAGCTGGCTCTTCGGCATCGGGCCATATGCCTAACGTTGAGGCAAGAGAGACACCGGCTTCACCATGACTGATACTAGGTCACACGATTGTGCAGCTGGGGACGACGCACTACCCCAAGCTATGCTACAAATTCTGGAAAGGGTCTCTGGGCTCAATACTGGTACTATGGGTTGTGGGTTGGTAACAGAATGACTTATGTCTAATGGGGCTGAGATCTTTAGGGGTATCGCTGGAGTTGCCCCTAATGTGGCTGAATATTGGATAAAGGCCACAGAGAGGATCATGGATGACCTTGACTACACCCTAGAGCAGAAACTAAAAGTGCAGTATCATTGTTGCGAGATGAAGCCTATCAGTAGTGGCTTACTGTAAAAGAGGGTACACAACCTGACCTATTGACTTGGGAGTTTTTCAAGAATGCATTCCAAGGGAAATATGTGGGCTCTCGCTACGTGGATGCCTGCAGGAGGGAGTTTCTGAATCTGACCCAAAGGGATAAGTCCATGGCTGAATATGAGGCGAAATTTTTGTGATTGTGCAGCTATGCGTGAGGCATGGTGGCAACTGAGTATGAGCACTGCGTGCGTTTTAAGGATGCCCTCAGAGATGATCTACGAGTGTTGATAGCACCGCAGAGGGAGTGAGACTTTGCTATGTTAGTAGAAAAGGCGAAGATCGCCGAGGATGTAAAACGTACTGAGCGCCAGAATCGTGAGTCGGATAGGGGAAGGAACAAGAGGGTTTGGAAGCCCTCAAGTTCAGCTTTGAGGCCTAAGAAAAAGGCCAGAGTTGATGGGCCAGCTAAAATTGGGCCCTTGTTACTACTTTTGGGTCGCAGTCTTATACTGTTTGTGGGAAACACTATCAGTACGAGTGCTAGGTACGGATGGGGGCATGTTTGAGTTACAGATCTACAGAGCACCGTATTAGGGATTGTCCATAGAGGCTCGATTAGATGCAAGCTACTGGTAGAGGTACTGTTCAGCCGTAGAGAGGTTTTGAGCAGCCATCGAGAGGCCGTGGTCAGACCAGAGGTGGAAATGGTATGGGCTGTGGTCGGGGAGCACCGAGCAAAGGTGCTGGTCATACTGAGGCGAGACAGCCAGCTTTGGTTTATGCTACACATCACTGAGAGGACGGATATGCCCCAAATGTTATTACGGGTACGTTCTTTATTCATCATGTACCTTACACTGCATTGATTGATGTTGGATGTACGCACTCTTATATAGCATGCACTGTGTCTGAGACTTTGGGTACAATAGTTGAAAACATTACGAGTGAAATTACCATGTTGAGTCCATTAGGCCAGTCAGTGAGAGTCAATAAATTGTTTAAGGATGTACCTTTGTAGGTTCAAAGAATGACCCTTTTAGCAGACTTAATGAAGCTTCTTTTTGGGGAATTCAACATAATATTAGGCATGGAATGGCTGGTTAAGCATCAGGCAAATTTGGATTGTGCTGCGAATCGAATGATATTGAAACTGAAAAGGGTGATGAGGTAATTGTGATTGGAGAGCATTGAAATTATTTTTCAAATGTGATTTCGGCACTTAGGGCTGAGAAGTTGGTGCGTAAGGGTTGTGAGGCGTATTTAGCCTATGTCAGTGCTTCAAGTGCTGAGGTTTCATCTGTGAAAGATATCAGAACAGTTAAGAATTTTCTGGATGTCTTTCTCGATGAGTTACTGGGGTTACCTCCTAACCGTGAAGTTGAGTTTGGGATAGAACTCTTGCTTGGTATAGCTCCGATGTCTATCGCCCCTTATAGAATGGCAATGAAGGAGCTTGAAGAGTTTAAAGCGCAGATTTAAGAGTTATTGGATTGAGGATTTATTCATCCTAGTGTGTCTCCGTAGGGGGCACTGGTTTTGTTTGTGAAGAAGAAGGATGGAATCATGCGTATGTGCATTGACTATCGGTAGCTGAACAATTGACTATCAAGAATAAGTACCCCTTACCGAGGATTGATGATCTATTCGACTAGTTTCAAGGAGCTTCAGTCTTCTCTAAGATTGATCTCCGATTGGGGTACCATCAACTGAGGGTCAAGGAGATGGATGTTTACAAGACAGCCTTTAGGACTCGTTACGGTCATTACGAGTTTCTAGTGATACCGTTTGGACTGACAAATGCACCAGTAGCTTTTATAAATCTGATGAACTGAGTGTTCCAGCCCTATCTGGATCTGTTCATAGTGGTAATTATAGATGACATTTTAGTGTATTCGAGGACTGAAGAGGATCATGATGCACATCTCCGAGTTGTTCTGCAGATTTTGAGGGAGAAACAGTTATTCGCTAAATTCAGTAAGTGTGAATTTGGCTGTAAAAGGTAACTTTTTTGGGTCATGTGGTGTCTGTAGAGGGGATTAGGGTTGATCCTCAAAAAATTGAGGCTATTTTGGGTTGGAAACAGCCTAAGTCAGTATCTAAAATTTGAAGTTTTCTGGGTTTGGTAGGGTATTATAGACGCTTTGTTGAGGGGTTTTCATTGATTGCTGCACCTTTGACTAAGTTGTTGCATAAAAGAATACCGTTTAACTGGACTGATAGGTAGCAAGAAAGTTTTGAGAAACTCAAGAAAGTTTTGACTGAGGTCCCTGTCTTAATACAACCAGAGTCTGGAAAGGAATTCACTGTCTACAGTGATGTGTGTTGATGTAAGAGGGTAAGGTAGTAGCCTATATGTCTCTTCAGCTTAAGACGCATAAGACGAACTATCTAAGCATGACTTGGAGTTGGCTGCAGTGGTGTTTGCACTGAAAATTTGGATGCATTATCTTTACGGTGAAAAGTATATTATTTACACAGATCATAAGAGCCTTAAGTATCTCTTCACTCAGAAGGAGCTGAACCTTAGGTAGCGCAGATGGATTGAACTGCTTAAGGATTATGATTGTTCGATCGAATACCATCCTGGTAAGGCTAATGTGGTAGCTGATGCACTGAGCCATAGGGATGTTATTGATTTGAGGGTGATGTTTGCTCATCTTAGTTTATTCGACGATGGTAGTTTACTGGCTGAACTTCAAGTTAAATCGAGGTGGATTGAACAGATTAAAGCTAAGCAGTTAGAGGATGAGTCACTGGGTTCTTGTTTCCAATAGATAGAGAATAGGGAAACTATAGATTTTGGACTGAATAATGAAGGGGTATTTTGTTTCCATGGAAGAAGTTTTGTACTGAAAAATACTGATTTGAGGCAGTCTCTACTGTAAGAGGCGTATAGTAGCCCTTACGCTATGCATCCTAGCGGGAATAAGATGTATTGAGACCTTCGAGAAGTGTATTGGTGGCCAGGTCTTAAGCGGAAAGTTATCGATTTTGTGAGTAAATGCCTGACTTGCCAACAAGTTAAGGTGGAGTATCAGTTACCTTCAGGGTTTCTTCAGCCAGTTTAGATTCTGTTGTGGAAGTGGGAGAGAGTGACTATGGACTTTGTTAGTGGGTTACCCTTAATGCCTACTAAGAAGGATTTAGTATGGGTCATTGTTGATCGACTAACTAAATCTACTCATTTCATACTTGTTCGTACTGATTACTCGTTGCAGAAACTAGCTAAGCTGTATGTGACTGAGATAGAACGACTGCATGGGGTACCAATTTCTATTATATCTGATAGAGATCCTCGCTTCATGTCTCGGTTCTGAAAAAAGTTACATGAAGCATTGGGTACAAGGTTAGACTTCAGTTTTCCATCCTTAGTTAGACGGTCAGTCAGAGAGGGTGATTCAGATACTGGAGGATATGTTAAGGAGTTGTGTGATTAACTTCCAGGGCAGTTGGGAGGATTATTTACCGTTGGCAGAATTTGCGTACAATAATAGTTACCAGTCTAGCATACAGATGGCACCTTACGAGGCATTATATGGTTGTAAGTTTCGTACTCCTACGTGTTGGACTGAGTTGAGCAAGCGGTGTGTTCTAGGTCCTGAATTGATTTCTGATACAGAAAATAAAGTTAGATTGATTCGGGATCGACTGAAGGCAGCATCTGACAGGTAGAAATTGTACTCGGACCTAAAGCGTAAAGAGATTGAGATTTCTGTAGGGGACTTGGTGTTTTTTAAGGTCTCACCATGGAAGAAGGTACTGAGGTTTGGTCAGAAGGGCAAATTGAGCCTTAGGTTCATTGGGCCTTACCGTGTATTGAAGCGCGTGGGACCGGTTGCCTATCAACTTGAGTTACCTCCAGAGTTGAATTAGATTCATGATGTGTTCCATGTCTCTATGTTGAGGCGATATCGCTCTTATCCTGTGTATATCGTTTTGACAGAGGAGATTGAGGTTAGGCTTGATTTGACTTTTGAGGAGTAGCCGGTTCAAATTTTAGACCGCGATGTGAAAGTTCTGAGAAGGAAGTCGGTTCCACTGGCGAAGGTACTTTGGCGTAATCACAGCTTTGAAGAAGCCACGTGGGAACCCGAAGAGGCGATGCGGCGACAATACCCCCCAAAATTTAGGTATTTATTTTTGTGTTGTGTTGCATAAATATATGCTTGCTTCAGTGGGTGAGTGTCCTGAGGAGTGTGGGAGAGGTCCTAAGTTCGAGTATTGGTTTATGCAGAATTTTGATTTTGGCTTGAATAAACCTTGCCTTTTGCTAGTGAGTCACTTAAATAAATGGGGGAAAGATGAGTCACAAAAAGCCTACTGGTTTAAGGGATAGGGGCGTGCATCTTCTTCTAGGAGTCTTGGGTTCGAAACCTATTGCATACAAAAGAATATTCATTTTGCTGCTGTGCCGTGTAAGTGATTTATTGGCAGTGGAACTCTAGGGTTGGTGGATGGTTAGAGTGTTTGAGGGGGAGTGGAGTGTGTAGCCGATTCTTAGGAAGGGATGGTGGAGAGATTTGAGGAGAGGATTAAGGGGAGTTGAGGAGAGAGAGGGAGATGTGATGAATTTGGACTCTAGGACTCAAAGAGGAAATCAGTTTGAGGTGAGTTTGAAGACTGTACATTTTTGGTTTTTCCTCTCTATTCTTTTTGGCTTCTCATTACTGTTCTCTGCGTCTTTGGGTTGTTGGGGTTCTTTTTGCATATCTTTCTTTAGTCGATTCTTACTTGGGGTTTTGAGGCATTATTCCAGTTTTTGTTCTTTTGCCTGCTCCTTCACTAATCGTTTTTCTTATTGTTCTGGTAGCCGAACACTATTTTGTTCCATCAATCTTCTTCCTAGTATCCATTGTTGTTCTCTTCTAGTTTCCCATATCTCTCTCTAGATTCGGTTCTCTCTTCCCCTTTCACTCAATCATTTTAGCGTTTGCTAAACATCGGTTGGTAAGTCCCTTTTATCTTTGCTCTTTCGATTAGTCTCTCCTCTTATCCCTAAATGTTGAATCTCACCTCTTTTCTTCTTGGTCATGGTGCTTTGTCAGATGTTAGTTTTACACGTGGAGTGAAGAAGTTCGCTAGGATTCCTAAGGCAACTGAAGTTTTCCTTTCATTCCTTATTCTAAGGTAACACTACTCACTAGTATTCTCTTGAACTAAGGCACTTTGGTTGGGGTTCTTAGACCTTGGCCGAACTCTTTTTTATTATTGGAAGTGTGTTTTTTTGGGTTAGTTTGTATCGTTCAACCCTTGTGGATACGTAATGGATATAATGGATTCGCTTTCATGCAGAAAATCCATAAGGGTCTGCTAGCAACTTTTTGTCAACAATCTAAGCGGGCTATAATTGCATTCGTGCTAGTAAGGCAATAATAAGTAATATCTTAGAACAAGTCTCGGTTGGGGATATTTGAAACATGTGTGTTAGACATTTAATCAACGTTTCTTTTGCGGTAGGTTGGAATGCGTGGGATTTGCTCTCGTTTCGCAATTAGGTGTGTAATCACACTGTATAGTTGTTAATCGACAAAATCCAGAAAGCATGTTCATAGATGTTACACGAGTGCGCATTCGCTCATGTGGCGAATCGAGCGCATAAACATGTGGGTTTGACAGTAGAGGCCACTATGAGCAATTCCATGGGTTTAGGCCGTTTGGGCCACGTTGGGCCGAAATGGGCCGTATTATGAACTTGGTCATATTTCCACTATTTGACTGTCAAGGTCGCATGGGTCGCCTAAGACGACTGTGGGCCTACTGATGGTTCGGTAAGTACATTTAGACCCCATACTGATGAAATGACTGTTATACCCTAGAGGTAAAATGATTGATATACCCCTATGCTATAATTGACTGTATTCGAGCATGACATTTTACATACACGTATATATTATGACATGACATGTTTCATGGGGATGGGTTTGTTATATATTGGAGGAAGTGTACTGTACTGCCAGCTTTGCTGCATATACTGTTTAGTGCCGCAACCGATGCTATTTTCTGGAGTGTAGGGATGAGAAAGGGTCGATTTTATCCCCATATGGAGTGTAGGGTTGGACGGAGTGGAGTGTAGAGGATGGATGGGTAGGATCACTATTTGCATCATTGATACTGTACTGAATTGGGCTAAGGTCCATACTAATACTGTTACTGTAATAGGCTAAAGCCCACACTGATAATGTTATTGTTAAGGGCTTAGACCCAGACTATTTGTACTGCATGATTTACAACTAGATAAATAGAGATTACACACTGAGTTTCCATAAACTCACTCTTCTGCTTATCTGCGCAGGTAATCCTTAGGCGGGTCGGTGCTGCGAGGGACTCGGAGATGACCACACCACTGTTTATGTTTTGATTTCATTTATAGTAAAAGTAGTTTTTATTTGGGTAAATTTTATGTAACAAGGCTGTTTTAAGTTTTTATTTTGATTTGGGGATTTATTTAAATTGACTAAAACCTGTTAGAAGTAGAACTCGAGTTTTCAAAAGGCAAATGATTTTCAATTACTATACTACGTAACTTACTTTAAAAGCTTCCACAATGAACAAAGTTTTAAAGTGTAACAACGGTTTAATATAAGACATGTTTTGACTAGACAAACCTGTAACCTAGCAAGTGAATAAAATAAGTTAGCTACTCATAAAGATTACAAACGAGGTTTTATCTTAAATGAACTTTTCTAATAAGTACAATGTTTTCAAACTCACTCCAATGTGACATCATAGATTCAGCCATAACGTCTAGGAAGGGTTTGGGGTTTTACATTCGTCCACATGGGCAGAGACATGGGTGTGTTTCTCAACATGTGTTGTAACACCCCTCGCCTGTATCCTGTACCGAGACAAGGTTCAAGGTGCTACCTGACTTTTACTAACACTTCCTTACTAAACAGGGCCATGAAATCTCAAATAATTAAAAACTCAATCAATCACACAAAAATCGGGCCATAAAATTTTGTTCAATTTAAAAAATTTTCTTTTCACATGCAATCTGTCCCATATACAGGCTTACGACACCCAAAACATACATCCGGGGTGGTTCAGGACCCAACCGAGAACTCATGAAAAACTTAGAAAAATCTCATGCGTTAAGGCTTCACACGCCCATATGCTCAGGCTGTGTGGCCAGAAATAGGCTATTTACCAAGCCTTTTGTCACTCTCACACCACATGCATAGATACATACTTATCCAATAACATACAACATGGCATAAATGAGCTCTTAAACATCTACAAACATGTTATGCTCAAGTCATTTTCTTATGCAATAAATATTATAGAATTTGCCCACATCATTACCACATACTAGTCATAACTATCATTACATCACGAACCTCATGTCCATCACTAAGCATACATAATCATTTCCAAAAACCATTCATGAGGCATTATTAACTATTTACCAATCACCAAATCTTGCACTAGTTACTAACTCATCAATGAATCTCATTTCAATCTCTAGGCATACATACTATAATCCAGATCACAAGATATAGTATCATACATATATATGAATAAACATTTAGGCCCACAACATCATTAGCCAACATAGGCCAATTCACATGGCTACAACACTTTATCAATACAAGCCAACACCTTCGGCTAAATCATAATATCACATACTCAACATTAAAACCCTATACATGCCATAAACTCGAAACACTAGGATTTACTTACACCAATAGCGTTAACTCGATAGTGTGATAATATCTTTGACGGCCTCCAACCCGAGCTAACCTAGAAACCCTAGGGAATATGGGAAAGAAAAGGGGAGTAAAGCTTACTAAGTTCATAAGAAAACAATAAGCAACTCATTAACAAGTTTTATCAATGTTTACAACATAATCACAAATTCACTACAAGTTGTCTTCCTAAGCAATAGTCACTAAATTATTTATAACTAGAGCTACGAAACTCCAAATCAATTGCTGTTAATTTTCCCTGAAAATAGACTCATATATTTTTCATCCATAAAATTTTCAGAATTTTTAGTTTGGCCAATCAATACCATATTTTTCTTAAAGTTTCCCCTGTTTCACTGTTTGACTAATTTGACCACTCTTCACTACAAATCAAATTTCTCATTGTACAGAATTCAAAATATGTTCTCGTTGATTTCATTTGAAACTAGACTCATTAAGGAGTCTAAGAATATAAATTTTATCTTATAAAAATTTTTGTACAAATTATAATTATTTTCTAAAAATAGAATAAGGGACCCCGAAGTCATTTGACTCTATCCCACGCCACTTCAAATATATCATTATCAGCAATTCTTTTGCTTACACGGTTTCTTTTATAAGAAACTAGACTCATTAAGCTTTAATTACATAATTTATTCAGCTTCTAAATCAACTCCCACAATTTATGGTGATTTTTCAAAATCAAGTTACTACTACTGTCTCAAACAGATTTATTACAAATTTACTCTTTCACATATTCTTTGCATTCACATTATTTAAACATTTATATCACCAATCAATTTCATCACAATTCTATAATTTCACTTAAGCATAATCTCAATACAATACATCATGCTCAATGATTCGCACACAACCGTTCAAATTAGCAATTATAAGATGGTTCCACACATAGCCCACCATTATGGATAATTTACGATGGTTTTACCCTTACTCATTTTTGCCCCTTATATTTCAACTTCTTTACAATTTAGTCCCTAAGCTCGAAAAATTAAATTCATTCAATTTTGGCCAAACCCATGCCTAGCCAAATTTACTACAACTTCATAACAGCCCATATTTTCATTTATTCACACTTTCAACCATATAATTTCAATAATTCACAATTTAATTCAAAATTGACATTTTTACCAAAATTCACTTTACAAACATGTATATCCAACAACAATAATATATTTTTCATCATCAACTATCAAAATACTCATGCATTCAACAATGGCAACATTCAAATACTTTAACAGTTTTGAAATTAGAGATACGGGCTAGCTAGAATACGAAGTAACAATCTCAAAAACATAAAAATTATCAAAAACCAAACACAAAACATACCTAAAGCACTTCATGCAAGTGCCGAAAATAAGGAAGCTTCAATGGCTTTCTTTTTCTCCTCCATATTCGGCGAAGAAATAAAATTTGCATGGCCATTTTATGTTTTATTTTTATTTAATACATTTTAATATTCCATTTACCTTTTGTCCTTTATAATAATACATAATTTCATATATGCCAAACCACCAATCTCCACTATCATAAAGTAATCGTTTAATTGATAAGTAGGGACTTCTACTTTAGTAAAACATGGAAAATAAACACTTAAACAATTAGAATGCAACTTTTGAATTTTACGCGATTTAGTCTTTTTTGCTTAATTAACTATCGAAATGATAAAATTTTTCAACGAAACTTTAATACCATCTTTTTGCCACTCCATAAATATTTATAAAAATATTTACGACTCGGTTTATAGAAATGAGGTCTTGATACCTCATTTCCTAAATCCACTTGACCTTAAGGTCATACCACTTGAACTTAATAAATCACTTATAAAACAAATATTACAATATCAAAAATATTTTTTTAAAATCACAATTAACTCGTAAATATTAAATAGAATATTTACAAACCTACTTGTCGGATTTGGTGGCCCTGAAACCACTGTTTCGGTTAATCCTAAAAAGGGACTGTTACATGTGTGGCACATAGCCCAGCACACAGGTGTGTGTCCCCTTCACCTTTGAAAAAAATTGATATTTTCCGAAAAATTTTCTGAGTACCCGGTTTAGTCCTGACTTGTTTCTAATATGTAATTTGGGCATCGAGGGCTCATATAAGGGACAATATGATTGATTATGATTGGTTTCTGATATGAATGTTAAATGATATAAAATATCTGTATTTGATCTGAAAATTTTGGTAATACTCTTTAACCCTGTTTTGGTGACGGATATGGGTTAAGGGTGTTACAATTTTGAACCCATTTGGTCATCTTCAAAGAAGAAGAGACTAAATCCCACATCATTTTATATTTTATAATTTTTTACTTATAGGGTTTAAAATTTTATTTGTAATGTAATAAATGTTAACTTTTTGTAAAAAATTTAAACTCTATAAGTAAAAAAAAATTATAAAATATAGTGTAACCTTTAATCTTATGTTGTTAATTAAAAGAGTAAGGAATCCGACATTATCTAGGGACAAGCTGCAAACCTATTCATGAGTCTATATATACACATATCTTACATCCCACATTGCTTAAGAAAATAAGGAAAATGAGACTTTGGGTCTATATAAAGGCATGTTTTGTAAGTTTTATTTCCACATTAATTGGTGGCACTAAAGAATTAAAAAAAATAGCGTTGCCACTTTGGGGCTATATAAAGGCTCATTCTTGTAAATTTTCAAAATATTGGCTTATTTTTGCAATTTTTTAAAAAATGGTCTTTTTTGGAAATTTAATTGTTGGAACACAAGCAAAAGAGTGCTGACCTGGAAGCGTTTTAATAAAATGCCCTGACCTGGACGCGTTTTACAGGTGAGAGGGGAAAAAAATGCTAAGTTAGACCCACAATTTTGATGCTAGCTTAGCCCATTTTAGTAAAATCAGATCATTCCCGTTATTTTTGAAAAAAGTGACCCATTTCCGTAATTTTTCAGTAATTTTTTTTTTGGAAATGGGGTTTTTTTGGTCAATTGGTCCTTATTTGCCTCAAAAGTTCAGACAATTTTAGTAAACATTGCTGTTAGAAAAATGGAACACTTGGTGCCACCATCTTTATTTGACATATCAATGTAAGTTACCTTCCCTACATCTTCAATTAGAGTAAAGGTAGATGAAGAGTTTGTCTGAGTGCGTTTGTTGTGGTAGTGCTTCGATTTAAAAGCTTTTATTTTCTCACTTATAAGTTATATTATGTGTGCAAACAACTGAAAGGTTTAAGGTTGTTTATCCCACATGAAAGGAAATGACTCTTGCTGGTTCTCATGTCAATAAAGTAACATGACAAGCATCTCAGCAGATATTCAACTTTGCTATCATAATGACAAGAGAAAGTATGTCTCATATTTTAAAACTTTTCTTCTCTTCAATTCCCATTCCGTCCCTTTCTTTCCCTATTGTATTTTGTCCCATTCTCCACATATTGTAATAGTTATATGGTGTTTAAACCAGAATGTTGACTGCTACAGGCAGTGGGCAAGCTATTTTACAGCTTACCAATCACTTTTATGGAGGAATATTTTGCTCTATGTTACTGAGACTTGGATATGTTTAGTTTTTCTAAGTTTTTTCATGTATTTGGATTTTTAGAGGATCATATCCCCATACCCATATATGGATATGTGTCAAACACTAGTGTTAGATGTGGATACTTCAATAAAAATAGTTGGACCAACATAGGTTTTTCTTATTTAATCTTTTGCTTGTGAATAGGAGAAGGTTTATCTTGACAATTTAAAAGCAAGTATTGTTCTTAAAAGAATTTCAGAGGAATGACAAAACTAACCATAAAATCTATTACTCTTGACTCTATGAAGGAAGCCATCAAGAATTTTAGAAAATTTGAGGAATGAGACTTATGCGTTGCTAGCAGTTGTGTTAGCTAGTGTGCAGCTAGTTCAACTATTGTAGGTTGTAGTTAAGAGTTAGTTAAGGTTAGGAGTTAGTTAAGGTTAGTTAGGTAATTCAGTTAACTATTGTAACTGTGACATCCCTAAATTGACCCTAGTCGGAAAGTGGTTTCGGGACCACTAAACCGAGTCATAATAATAATTAACCATCATAATTGATGCTCATTATATGCATATATGCATGTGTGAAAATTTCATGTTTGGATTTTGTTAATTGTAAGTGAATTTTATCAATTAGGACTTGTGTGAGAAAACTTAGAAATGTGATAGGCAAATGTTGAAGTGGCCTATTGATGCATGCTAGAAAATGTTGTCCTTGCATGTCAAATTGCCCAATTTATTCTCTAGTGGCCGGCCAAGATGGATGTTGATGGGCAAATATATATGTTTAATAGATATTAAATTAAGAAGTGGCATTAATTTAGATAAAATAATATTAGTTACATAAAGTAAAGAAAACAAAGGTGAAGGAAGACTTACCTACCAGCTTCTTCATTTTGCCGTGAATGAGCAAAGAAAACAAAAAAATAATAATAATAAAGGAGAAATAAAGATTTATAAAAGAGGAATTAGAAGAGGAGTGTTCATCTTCTTCTCCATCTTGCCAAAGCCGAAAACCAAAGGAAGGAATTAGAGAGCTTTTCATTAAGCAAATTCGGCAACCCTTCTTCTAGTTGGAGGTAAGTCTTGAGATGTTGGCTTTAACTTCTTTGCATTGTGAGCTAATTGTCAAAATGCATTTCGGCAATGTCATGAAAAATCAAACTTTCATGGTGGTTTGAACATCAAGCCGTGTGTCAAGAGGTTAGGAGAAGAGGTTGTTTCATGTTGTATTGAACAAGTAGAGGTCGATATAAGGTTAAAATTTGTGAAATCTTAGTTAGGTAATGCTTGGTGCATTCGGCCATGGTTGATAGTGAAGAGGGTGATTTATCTTCTTTATGTTAAATGAATAAGTGTGAATGGGTGAAGTTTGGATTGGTTAAATGTTCATATAGGTTGTTTGATGAAAAGAAAAAGAGAAGAATTAGATATCATCTTTGATGCTAGTGTCGTATAGGAGGATGTTGAACTTGAATAAGTAATATTGGGCTAGCATGATAGGTATGAAATATTAAGTAGATGAGATAATTGATGGGGGAAGTGGCTAATAGGGACTTTTAAATGAAATTATGCTAAGGCCGAATGTATCAAATGCTAAATGTGCTTATATGTGTATTCGGCCAAGGAAGCATGATATGAAGCTTCGATAGGTTTGAGAGATGAATGACCAAATGAGCTATGGGTCATGTATGAATAAATTTTTATGCATGTGTGTGTGTGTGGCATTAGTAGCTAATGGCATTCGGCATTGTTTAACTAAAAAAAATTAGAAATGAATGCTTAAAAGTTAAATGGGTCGCCCAAGTGACCGAATGTGTTAAAAACAATATGTGGTTGCCGTATGTGTGTGTTTGATTGGGAAGTAAATTTGTTTGATTTAGCTCAAGAGCTCAAAGGATCGAAGTTGGACAAGGGAAAGAAAAGTAATTGAATAGCCGTTGAAGACGTGCGACAACATCCGAGGTAAGTCATTAAGCATATATTTGGTGTTGATGTAAATGACCATAATATATACACAATTGTGTTTAAATGAGTTGATGTGTAAATGAAAATGTATGTGTATGGAAGGATGCCATTGTTGAATGTATAAAGGCAGCAAAATGCATAAGGTATTGGTCTCGGCACTAAGTGTGCGGGTATAAATGGACACAGTGACAAGATTGGCACTAAGTGTGCGGGTTTAAAATTGTACAGCACTAAGTGTGCGAGTTTGATTCTATAGCACTAAGTGTGCGAGCTGAAAATATATAGCACTAAGTGTGCGGATTCACTATACGCTCTTGTATTACAATTGGCACTGAGTGTGCGACATTATCGAGTTAATCCCGGACAGCGGATCGGGTAAGTACCTCGAGCTCATGACGAATAGAAAATACGTTCATGCTCGGGGTTGAATTTGGTAAGCCTTAAATCTATGTGATGATTGAAATTGTATGATTGTGGTGGAAATGAGTTAGTGTGTGAAAATGCTTCAAATATCTTGTTGCGTAGAATATGAAATGTGGATGTATGACTTGGTATGAGATTGGACCAAAAGGTCCGAGGAATTATGGTATAGATTCGATATGGATGAGTACCTAGCCTCGTTTATTGTTCATGTTGTAGTAACTTTATCAGTGGATTGATGAATGCTTATGACTTACTGAGTTATAAACTCACTCGGTGTTTTCTTGTCACCCATTTTAGGTCTCTCGGACTCGTATTATTTGCATGATCGGAACCGTCGTTGAAGTCATCACACCGGCTGAAATATTTTGGTATTGTCTTCGTTGTTGAAGAACATTTGGCATGTATAGGCTATTATATTTTGTTGAACTGTGGGTTGTAAACTTTAAGCCATGTGAAAATGGCCTATGTGGTCGTCGAGTGGGATGCTAGAACCTATAGCCACGAGTCTTAGAAACTTTAATTTTGATAAGGTGGCCATAATTTGTGTCATGTATGATGGATGATTAAGGCCAAGGAAAGATTAATGTTATTGGCATAGTCTACTGCAGTAACTGTTGCGGACAGCAGCAGTGAGATGAGATTGAAAAATCACTAAAAATAGTAGAAGTAAAATTAAATAGTGAGTAAATTATGAAATTGAACCTTGATGAATCTATTTTTATATGGACGAAACGAAACTACCATATGAGCAGTATACTAAGAAATATTAAAGTTCTTGTGAGACAGGGCCAGAACGGTTTCTGGGTCCCCTGTCGCGACTTTGAAAATTTACCATAAATTATCCAGAAACAATTAGAAGTCATTCCTTATATGAATAGATTCCCCTTTGAGTCTAGTTTCATTAGAAACAAACGGCATGAGCATTAGATCTCTGTACGAGATGATATTCAAGTTGTAACGCGCGAAGGTCAGTGTAGTCGACCCCTGTAACATGGGTGACTTTAACTAATAAACTGTACCAATTGGCCCGACCAAAAATTCTAGAAATAAATCCATGGATGGATATATGAGTCTAAATTCAGGAAAAATTTACGGAATCAGTTTCCGAGTTTTTGAACTCGAGCTATGATTTTTAAGGCGACAGTGATGCAGTTTTCCAGCCTGTCTGGAAATGCCAAATTGGTTGGTACCTTGGGAGGATTTGGCCCGTTAACCCCTCGTGTCCGACACTGGCGACGGTCACGGGTTCGGGGTGTTACAGTAACCCTTTTTAGTTTCAGTTAGTAGATAGTTAAGAATCAATTAGGAGTTGTTGTTAGCACTAAAATCTTAACTGTTTTACTAGCTCATCTTGTATAAATGACAGGGCTTGGTCCTTATAGATTGTTGGAGTCCTTCAATAAAACAAGTAGACATTTTTGCTTCCTTCTAAATGCAACGCCCCTCGTTTGACCTGATCGTTGGGTCTGAGTTAAGGAATTCTACATTCGTTGTTGGAGCAACTACAATCAAGTGCACAGTAACTAATCATTAATGCATGTGATTAAGCATCAATCAAGTCTAATTTATATTAAATAATCATTTTCGGGTCTCATACAAGCTTCGAGAGTCTTTATTAACCTGAGTAAGAAATAGGACCAAATTACAAAGTTTTAGAAGTTTAGGACCAACACCGTGGCGTCATCACTTCCACATCCTGACGTCGCCAAAATAGAAAGTCACATCTCGACCTTGTATCATTCTACGTCGCAACGTCAAATACTGTCGACCGATGTGGCGACGAGGGAGGTTGGTCTTGAGATGTGGCCCCTGTTCTTAGCAAAAATGCACAACTTGGTACCTAAATCAAAGTTTCCAACCAAACCTATCAATATGTTCACCAAATACCACTTTCACTTGGTTCAGAACATACCAAAACATGTCAAACAAGTTCAAACAACCAAATTCATCTTCTTATCAAAACATACAATTATTATATATATCAATTGGACTTAAACATATTAATGTTATTAGAACATAACATCCAAACCATTCAAATACCAATCTTCACCTATGCCATACAATATTGAAAACATGTCATTTTACTTCAATGACCTACACCTATGTACATATACACATCAATAGCTTTTGGAATTTAAGCATGAACTTTAACAATCAAGAATAAGTCACATTTCTTAACCGTTAATCATTTAAACATATTTGATCCAAAATTTCCATTTTATTATGTCAACCATGTTTAGCCTAACTCAACATTTGCATACATGCATGATTCATTCATAAAAACTTTCATGACATTAACCATGAACCAAATTAACCATTCATCAACACATGCCTCAAGCATGGAAATCAAACATACCTTTTTTAACTAGGCATTAACTTAACTAATTCAAATACCATGTTGGTCAAAATCATCATCATATATCATATTCATCACAAGTTTCCAACTCATCAATACTTTTATACAATAAGTATACATCCAAACACATATACATGCCACAACCTTAGACTCAAAATGATCACATAACTATTGACTTGTTAATAGTGTAAGCTTTGAGATGAATCGACCTGACGAGTTCCGCAAGGTGACAATCTACAAGGAAAAGGGAAAACAAACATGGTAAGCATATAGGATTCTTAGTAAGTTCATAAGTATAGTCCAAGACTTAACTTATCTTTTATCTAGATACTATAAGCTACCTTAACTTGACATAACTTGGCTAGACATGGCAAATCAAAACATCAACAATGTGAGCATTAACTTAAAATCAAACAATATGATTCCAAAACTATTTAACAAGCCAATTAATGTAATTTTAAATAACTAAACTCAAAAGTTCATTCAAACCAAAGATAATTCAATCACATACATATCAAATGCATTATACTCAATTCATTCAATAGTCTTCCATTTGAACATCAAGTTCATTTCATCCCATTTCAATTTCTCAATTTCATATTAATTATTTTGACCGATAAGCCCTAGTAAACAAACTCAGATACATAGGTATCTATACCACACCAGTTGCTTGTCTGAGCTAAATATATACATGTCAGGTTACCCGTTTGAGCTAAAACTTTATAATGACACGTTAGGTAACTCATCCAAGCTAAACCTGTGTCACATATATTTGAGAATCCGCAACAAATGTTGAACCTCGATAACATCTATAATGAATCTTGTACAAGTGTGCACAAGGACCTATTTGCATGCCAATCGTATCCTAACCTTTACCAAGTTCACACGGGCATCTATTACACATATAAACATCACTTTTCAATTTAGTCAAATTCTCACCTTCCATACTAATTCATAGCGAACCATTCCATAATCAAGCACACACACATATATACAAATAAAATATATAAAATCTTAAGTAAATAAATACAATAGGAACTTACTTGGTCAAAACACTAAATAGTTTGATTATTCAAAGACTAATCAACAAATTTAGCTTTTCCTCGATTAAAACCACTTGATTTGGCTCTTGATCTAAACAATTATATTATATAATCCATCAATACCAACATTTTCATATTATGCCATGACATGAATGAACCTATATAATCTCATTTTTTGATACCCTAATATTTTCAATTTAGTCCTTAAAATCGAAATATCCATAACTTTTATTTTTAAGCCTCGCTTTAAAAACCGACTTCACATACATTCATCAGGGACCCTCTACTCTCTATTTATATCAAAATTTAAAAAAAAAATCACATTTTGTTCACTTTAGTGCCTATGTACAAAACTATCAATTAAACTTTACAATTTAGTCATTTTCACCATCCAAACTTAAAATCTAACAATTTCACACAATTATTTAAGAAATTAACAATGAAAACTTTTAAAAACTTTAACATATTTACAATTGGTGCATATGCTAGCTAAATCAAGCTCCCATAACCTCAAAAACATAAAAATTGCAAGAAAATTACTTGGAATTACATTAAAATTGATAGTTAAAAGTTAAAAGCTTTGAAAACCTTTCTCTTTTTGTTTTCTTAGGTTTGGACGGTTGAAGAAGAGAAAAGATGAAAAATTTCAGTAATGTTTGTTATATATACTTTAATTAAATTCCTTAATCACCTAACTAAATTAATTTAATCATACTTTATGAACCTAATCCATCATTAATTAATATAAATGGAATCTTACATCATCAAACACTAATTCATATTACAAAATGATTTAATTACCATTTTAGAATTTTGGTTAATTACAATTTAAGCCCCTAAGTCTTTAGCCAATTAAAAACCTATAACGATTAGACTTTTACAATTTAGTACTTGTACCTTAATTAAGAAGTTAATAGACAAAATTGATGGGCCAAACATCATCATTCTTTTATACTGACTCCAAAAATATTCATATTTAATATTTACAAACTCATTTTACAAAAATGAGCTTCTAAATCTGCATTTTTTGGTACCACTGAAAATCGAGCTGTTACACTGTAATTTTATTGTTATTCGATTCTTACATGGTATCAAAGCTATGGTTTCTTGTTGAGAGACGAGATTGGTGTTGTTAAAGTTTGGTAAAGATATTTCTTATTTTCCATGGCACCAGAGGTAGTCTTAGGGAACAAGTGTAACAACCCTTATCTGACCCAATCACCGGGTTCGAGTCACTAGATGCTACGATCATTGATAAAGCAACTACGAGCAATCATACACTTTTTGACCACTTAAACATGTAATTCAACATTAAATGTATTTACAACATGAAATACAATCATTTTTGGGTCTCACACGAGCTGAAAATAGCTATTTTGCTAACCTGAGTTTGAATCAGGACCAAAGTGAAAAGTTTTTAAAAGTTTCAGGTTGACATCGCTACCTCAAAGCTTCCTTGTTGCAGTGATGTCATCTTAGTGAGTTACATTGTGACGACATGTATACCCATGTCATAACTTCATTAATTATCGAATGACATCGCAATGTTGAAGACCTCTCATTATGACGTTGCCATCATTTTGCCAAAATGCACATTTGGTACCTACTTTATGTAATTTCAAACTATTCCCTAAATGTTTTCATTCCATCTTCACAAAAATAAAGTCACTAAACGAAACCAATCAATCAACCATTCTATACCTTACTAACTAATCATTCACAGTTAGCCATATATATATCCATTTCATCTATCTCTATCAAAATGCTTTCAGTTCTAAGTCAAGCATAACCATTTTACCAATTGCAAACTATCAATTTAAGAGATTGACATGAATTAATCAAAACATATACTAAATTACATAACATACTTATCATTTATCTTACCATTCCTAAAATATTATTCAACATAACCAATTTGAATGACCTAATTGATAGTTTAACATGCCAAACCATTCATAAATAAAATCATCATTCATACATCATCAAACTTAACCAAAATTTGCACTATTAACTTATATACCAAATAGTACATAATGCCATCCACTTCAAAATGACCATAAGCATACTAAATGTAACCTCCCCAATTCGGCTTAGACTTTATGGTCAAATTGTGAAGATCATATTAGCCACACGTGTAACTAACTATCCTATCATTCTTTGAAAACCTTACTTACTCTCTCTCTTTTAAGAAAAATAGTGGTTTACCATTATTAATTTGGAAAATGTTTCATTAATTAAATTAACCATTTAATTTTGCATGTTTACGTGGTTTAGAAAACACATTGCTTGTCGTTTCACTTAACAAAACCTTGTTATCTATTATTACAATGGAAAACTCAGTTCATAATAGATTTATTGTTAAGCCAAGTATCATGCATTGCCCAATTTCAAAATATACTTATAAATTCAAATAAATGTCTCAAGTATGCATGCATGGAAACCCCAAAGTAGAATAAAACTCAAACCATAGTCCAAATAACTTTACATCTAAAAACCAAATAAATTCAAATAAATGTCTCAAGTATGCATTGCCTAATCCTTTAATTTCATGTTTTATACTTAGGTGAGCATAGGAGAGTAAAAAGAGCGAGAAACGAGCCAAAAACGGAGAAAATGGACAAACATGGGTGATATCATGATTTCGTGATAGGTTTTAAATATTTATGATTAATCATTCTTGAAACTAACTATTATCGCGATGTAGGCAAGTGTACCTATCGAACAGTAGTATAGTTTTAGCAAGACTGGATTGTCGAACCTAAAAGAACTAAAAGTACTAGTAATGACTGTCTTTTTATTATCTAGCCTAAGAATAATGGGGGTTTTATTTTAACTAACTAATTATCTAAACCAAGAACTCACGGAGAATAGAATTGAGGAATTGCTTTTGGGAAAATAAATTGAATTAAGACAATACCTAAGGAAAAATCCACCTAGACTGTACTTGTTATTCTGGCTCTGAATCGGACGATTTATTCATTTAACTTGTTCCGTAGAGATCCCTAAGTTATGTTATTATCCCTATTCAAGACTAATAACGTCTAATCCCTAGATTGAATAGTTGAGACCTTTCTATAATTAACACCCTA
Organism: Gossypium arboreum; assembly: GCF_025698485.1. Classification (NCBI taxonomy): domain Eukaryota; kingdom Viridiplantae; phylum Streptophyta; class Magnoliopsida; order Malvales; family Malvaceae; genus Gossypium; species Gossypium arboreum. The sequence continues at coordinate 46,666,189 of NC_069074.1, read as the reverse complement.
GGGTTACAGTAACTCAATCTATGGATCCCCTTATTAGGTTTCACCCTAATCTGGCAAAATCTTGTCACCCTATGACGTACTCTTAGACAGTATCTTGGGATATCAAAAAAAGAATTAAGAACACATAATTAAGAACAAGTTAAATATTTATCATACAATTCAGAAAATAATAACAAGATTTGTTTTAGGTTTCATTCCCATTAGGTATTTAAGAGTTTTAGTTCATAACTAAATAAGAAAACATCTCAGAATAATAAAGAATACAAAACATAAAGAAAACCCAAAACTCCTGAAGGGGAATTGAGGAGAGATCTTCAGTCTTGATGATGAATCCAGCTTTTGAGATGAATCAATCGGCTTCCTTGGAGTAATTCCTTACTCCCTATTCTGTGTGTCCTCTTTCTTCCTTCTCTAAGGTGTAATTATAGGCTTTGGAATGCCTAAGAACCCTCAAAAGTGGCCTTTTCCAAATTGGACTAAACTTGGGCTCGGCAGGGACACGCTCGTGTGTGATTACTTCAGGCTGTGTTCGAGCTTGTTAGAATGGTACGGGCGTGTGTTCCACTCGTGTGAGTCGTGCTTCGATTCTGCCAGATTGACACGGCCGTCTGGGCTACCCGTGTGAGGAAGTCTAGGCCGTGTTGATTTCGTAATTTGGCCCATTTTCTCTATTTTTGGCTTGTTTCTCATTCCTTTCACTTTCCTATGCTCTCCTAAGTATAAAACATGAAATTAAATCATTATGAGCATCAAATTCACCAATTCTAATAGGAAATCATCCATAAAATGCGTTAAACATGGGGTAAAAATATGTATAAATTACGTTTATCAATGGGAAATCAACACGGCCTGGACTTCCTCACATGGGTAATCTACAAGGCCGTGTCTATTTGGCAGAATCAAAGCACGACTCACACGGGTAGACCACACGCCCATGCCTATTTAATAGCCTTAACCACGGTTTGAAGCAATCGCACACGGGTGTGTCCCTGTCGAGCCCAAGTATAGTTCTATTCAGAAAAGGCCACTTTTGAGGCCTGAGGAGGCACTTAGAAGAGACACACAGAGTAGGAGGTAAGAAATTACTCAAGGAAAACCGATTGATCCATCTCAAAAGTCGGATTCATTGTCAGGACTGAAGATCTCCCTTCAATTTCCTTCAGGAGTTTTGGGTTTTCTTTAAGTTTTGTTATCTTTATTCTTTTGAGATGTTTTCTTTCATAATTATGAAATAAACCCACTAAATACCTAAGGGGATTAAAACCTAAGACGGATCTTGTTATTATTATCTGAATTGTATGATAAATATTTGACTTGTTCTTAATTATGTGTTCTTAATTCTTGTTTTAATATTCCAGGATATTCATTCAAGTTAATGCGCTTATTCAGAGGAGAAAAAGTCCCTGCCTAAGAGTAAATTTGTCGTAATTAAGCGGAGTTGATTGCACGCCTAGAGATAGGGTGACAAGATTTTACCGGATTAGGGTGAAACCTAATAAGGGAGTCCATAGATCAAGTTAATAGAACATTAGGGTGTTAATTAGAAAGAGATTTCAATTAATCAACCTAGGGTTAGACGTTATTAGTCTCGAGAGAGATAATAATATAACTTAGGGATTTCTACGGATCAATTCAAATGAAAAAATCGTCTGATTCAGAGTCAAATAACAAGTGAAGTCTAGGTGGATTTTTCCTTGGGTATTGTCTTAATCAATTGAGTTTTCCCAAAAGTTTTTTCCCAATTTTCTCTATGTGCACCCTTAGTTTAGTTAATTAGTCTAGATAAACAAATCCCTTAATTTTTATGCTAGATAATAAAAAGAAAGTAATTACTAGTACTCTTGGTTCCTTTGGTTTTGACGATCCAGTCTTGCTAAAGCTATACTACTATTCGATATGTACACTTGCCTTCATCGTGATAATAGTTAGTTTCAAGAACGATTAATTATAAATTTTTAAAACCTGTCGCGAACATCATGTATCAAGTTTTTAGCACCGTTTCCAAGGAACTAAGATATTAGGAACACTCGATTTTTATTACTTTAGCCATTTTACTTTATTTGCAATTTAAATTTTTATTTTATTTTCTAATTTTCTCTTTTATTCGCTTTTAACAGGTTTTTCTAGTTTATGACCAGAAGAAACCCGTCAGGACTATTACTTTTTGATAGTGTGATCGATCGCACAGCTCGTAGAAGCCGAAAAGAAATAAGGCGAAGCTTAAGATACATAGAGGAAGAGCAAGAGGATGATATTCAAACCACAACCGAGGAAATGGCTGAAAATTAGGAAAATCCGCTACCTCCTGCGATTGCTGATGATCCAGTAAATCAGAATCATGCTCCACGCACTATGTATGATTATGCTAAACCGAATTTAACAGGAACTGAGTCAAGTATAGTTAGGCCTGATATTGGTGCAAATAATTTTGAACTAAAACCTAACACGATTCAAATGATACATCAATTCGTTCAGTTTGATGGTTTGCAGGATGAGGATCCAAACAATCACTTGGCAAATTTTCTGGAGTTTTGCGACACATTTAAAGTCAATGGCATTTCTAACGACGCCATACAACTTCGATTATTTCCCTTTTCATTAAGGAATAAGGCTAAACAGTGGTTGAACTCGTTACCATGAGGGTCAATCACTACTTGGGAACAAATGACCGAAAAGTTTTTACTAAAATATTTTTTGCCAGCTCAAACGGCTAAATTAAGGAATGATATCTCTTCTTTTGTACAGATGGATTTAGAAAAACTATATGATGCATGGGAGAGATACAAGGACTTGTTGAGAAGGTGCCCTCACCATGGTTTACCACTCTGGCTACAGGTTCAAACTTTTCACAATGGGCTGAATCCTTCAACTAGATAGATGGTTGACGCAGCCACTGGTGGGACTATCAATAATAAGACACCTAAGGATGCTTATGAATTTATAGAAGAGATGTCACTGAATAATTATTAGTGGCAAGTCATGAGGACAAAGCCAACGAAAGCAGCCAGCGTTTTTAACGTCGACTCTGTCATCATGCTCTCTAATTAGGTAGAACTTTTGAATAGAAAAATTGATGGTTTCATTGATTCTTCACAGGTTCACCCAGTAATGCAATGCAATGCAAGTGAAGGAGGAACGAGCAATTCAGAGTACCCACCTTATGGCCACAACATGGAAAACGAGCAATTAAATTATATGGGTGATAATCCTCAACCTCAAAATAATCCCTATAGCAACACTGACAATGTAGGATGGAGGAACCACCCAAATTTCTCATGGGGAGGCCAAGGGAATCAGAGACCACAACCACCTCCAGACTTCTAGCAACCACCTTACTAACAAGAGAAAAAGCTAAACCTTGAGGAGATGCTAACAAAATTCATCTCGGTGTCAGAAACTCATTTTCAGACTACTAAGATAGCATTTAAGAATCAACAAGTGTCGATCTAAGGGCTCGAAACTCAGATAGGCCAACTCGCTAATTGATATCTGAACGACCACAAGATAGCCTACAGAGTAACACTGAATCTAACCCAAAAGAGCAACTCAATGTGATTACCGTGCAAGATGAGGAAGGGTTAGTTGCACCAGAACTAGAACCGAGGCAAGAAACTGTGGTAAGTAAAGGTAAAGGTGAGGTGCACCACAATGTCCAAAAATGGGTAAGTAAATAGTACAAACCACATGTACCATACCCCAATGCGACAAGGAAAGACCACTCAGATGAACAATTCGGTAAATTATTTAAACTTTTAAAGAAATTACATATTAACTTACCATTTATTGAGGCTCTTTTGTAGATGCCGAACGCAGTCAAATTTTTAAAGGAGCTTTTAGCAAATAAGTGGAAGTTAGACGAGGTGTCGCATGTGGAGATGAATGTAGTTTGCTCAGCCATTTTGCAGAATAAGTTGGCCAACAATTGAAAGATCCAAGGAGTTTTACGATCCCTTGTTTAATTGGTAGCTTAGATGTTAATTATGCCTTGGCTAATTTAGGGGCTAGTAGCAATGTCATGCCTTACAAAATGTTTAAACAACTAGATCTTGGGAAACCCAAACAAACTAAGATGAGCATTCAATTAGCAGATAAAACAATTAGATTTCCTAGGGGTATTATTGAAGATGTATTTGTTAAAATTGATATATTTATATTCCCAGTTGATTTCGTTATTCTAGACATAGAGGAGGATAGTAACGTGCCTTTAATTTTAGGGAGGTCCTTTTTAGCAACTGCTAAAACGATAATTGATGTTGGTACAGGTGAACTCACACTTCGTGTGGGTGATGAAACAATCACTCTTCAAGCTTGTAATTCAAGTTACACATCAAATATTGAGGGTGATTGTATAAATCGTACTACTAATACTGATCATGTGGAGAAAATTTCTTTGCGGGAAATACGTTCGATGAGCACACATGAGCTATGTTTGAGTACCGAAAAGGGACCTATCTATGAAGAATGAAGGCTACGAGTTGAGGAACTATTTGAATGGTGGACATATAAACTGAAGACACACAATAAACCAAAATCACACTATGATGAGCTCAATATCTCACCAAATCAACTCAAGGTTGGAGACAAAGTAGTACTAGATGTAGCAGACCCTTGGATTGCCACTTCTGAATCTAATAGAGAAATTCCTCTCACGGTACTCAATATTTTTCCATATGGTACAGTCAAGGTAATTCATCCTAAATTCGACACTTTTAAGGTAAATAGTACTCGGTTAAAACCTTATTTTGATAAAATTGATAGCAGAGACGAAGAGTGTAAACTCCTCGCACCACCATGACCACGCAGCAGAAAGATAAGTCAAGCTTAGACTATAAATAAGCGCTTCTCGGGAGGCAACCTAAGCACTAATGGTGTTAACTTCTTTAAGTTTTAGTTTTTAACATTTAATCACTAATTGAGTACTTGGCCACAGGTTTTCTAATCCACACGGGCGTGCCTTAGGTCGTGCTCACACTACGGGCGTAGACACAACCGTGCAATATGAACGTGTGAAAACAAGGCAAAATTTTTCCCCAACACGAGATGCGATAAGTTGGCACGGCCGTGTGACGTGGCCGTGGGCGAACTTGTCAAAACAACAAGGGCATGTGACACGCCCGTGTCTTGAAGCCGTGGTTGAAACTGAGAATTTAACACGGGCGTGCGACATGCCAGTGCCCACCATCTGTGCTCAAGACTAATAAACTAACACAGGCGTGCACCTATACACACGGCCTTGGGAGAAGCGAATGAAGTAGAACACGGACATGTGACACGGTCGTGTGCATCAATGGTACGTGATATTCGTGATAGGTTTTAAAAATTTATAATTAATCGTTCTTGAAACTAACTATTATCACGATGAAGGCAAGTGTACCTATCGAATAGTAGTATAGCTTTAGCAAGACCGGATTGTTGAACCCAAAGGAACCAAGAGTACTAGTAATTACTTTCTTTTTATTATCTAGCCTAAAAATTAAGGGATTTGTTTATCTAAACTAATTAACTAAACTAAGAGTGCACAGAGAGAAATTGGGGAAAAGCTTTTGGGAAAATTCGATTGATTAAGACAATACCCAAGGAAAAATCCACCTAGACTTCACTTGTTATTTGACTCTAAATCAGACGATTTATTCATTTGACTTGATCCGTAGAAATCCCTAAGTTATATTATTATCTCTCTCAAGACTAATAACATCTAACCCAAGGTTGATTAATTGAAATCTCTTTCTAATTAACACCCTAGTGTTACATTAACTTGATCTATGGATCCCCTTATTAGGTTTCACCCTAATTCGGCAAAATCTTATGACCCTATCTCTAGGCGTTCAATCAACTTCGCTTAATCACGACAAATTTACTCTTAGACAGGGTCTTTTCCTCCTCTGAATAACAGCATTAACTTGAATCAATATCCTGGAATATTAAAACAAGAATTAAGAACACATAATTAAGAACAAGTCAAATATTTATCATACAATTCAGATAATAATAACAAGATCTGTCTTAGGTTTCATTCCTCTTAGGTATTTAGGAGGTTTAGTTCATAATTATAAAAGGAAACATCTCAGAAGAATATGAATACAAAACATAAAGGAAACCCAAAACCCCTGAATGGAAATTGAAGGGAGATCTTCAGTCTTGACGATGAATCCGGCTTCTAAGATGGACCAATCGGCTTCCCTTGAGTAATTCCTTGCTTCCTACTCCGTGTGTCTTCTAAGTGCCTCCTTAGGTGTTTAAATAGGCTTTAGAATGCCTAAGAGCCCTCATACATGGCCTTTTCCGAATAGGACTATACTTGGGCTCGGCAGGGACACGCCCTGTGACATGCTCGTGTGCGATTTCCCTAGCCCATGGTTAAGGCTGTTGAATAGGCATGGGCGTGTAGTCTACCTTTGTAAGTCGTGCTTTGATCCTGCCAAATGGACACAGTCGTGTGACACGCCCGTGTGAGGAAGTCCAGGCCGTGTTGATTTCCCATGTGGGTCCATTTTCTCCATTTTTGGCCCGTTTCTCGCTCTTTTTACTTTCCTATGCTCACTTGAGTATAAAACATGAAATTAAAGAATTAGGAGCATCGAATTCACCAAATCTAAGGAGAAACCATCCATAAATGCGCTAAGCATGGGATAAAAATATGTATAAATTACGATTTATCAAATACCCCCACACTTAAGCGTTTACTTATCCTCAAGCAAAATCCTCAACTCACAATCAAAATAAATTATTCTCAATTTATAATCCCTATAAAAAATATCTCAAAATAATCCATAAGTAATCATACATTGAAAATTCAACTAAAAGTACATCAAAGTTTCAAACATTCCAAGTTGAGTATTTTATCATGAAAACATAGGTGTCTCCCCTCATCTAAGTAATAACCTTTGATCAAAATATCACAGAGTTTAACATCCTCACTAAAGGTTTACTCAAATCACTCGAGGTGTTTAAGGACATAAAATAAAACACTCATTAGTCAATATGAAAAATTATTACCATAGGCTTGCTTGAAAATCAAATCTCTACCACTATATATTGAGATGATACATCAATCAAAAAGGTCTCTAGAGGGTTGTAACGTGGCTTTGGTTAGGGGGTGTGGTCATAAGCTAAAAGAAAAGGTTAGAATCGAGATTGAATTGAAGAAATCACCTAACTAGAAAAATAACTAATTATCAGTTGAATACAAGTGAGCTTCTTCTCAGAATATGAAGTTAACACTCAAGCTCAAAAATAACGAATTACTACTAATATGTATGTAAGTATTGCTATTGTTGTTGTTTTTTTTTAAGAACAAGTCAAATAACATAGAACTTAATTGTTGCAATAAAGAATAAAACATAGCTAAGCAATTAATTCAAATCAAATCTTGACAAATATAGGGATCGAATTAGGGGATTTCAACAATAATGGGTTATGGGTTACTATTGAGAGTAAATCAATTGATGGCTTGTTAGGCTCAAAGGGGTTCACTAAGGGTTAATTATGAAGGTAGGCTTTTGTGGAGTGAGTGGGTTAAACCTAAGTGCCTTTATCATCTCGACATATGAAATCAAATGGTGTGGCCTTGTCATGCATAACCAAGCAAGTTCTAGAATAACAAATCAATACTGACGTACTCATAATAAAAGTGAGCATGAAAGAAATAAAATATGCTCTAAAGGCTCAAGATCTCACAAAAATTATGGCTTTTTTGATGTTTAAACTTGTGAATTTCAACTTAAGATAATACTTAAACTTTAGGGAAATAACCTAAAAGTTTTTAATTCTTCAATAATCAACTTATCATGCTTGATTCCCTAATGTCTTAAAGTTTAAACAGTCAATGCATAAATGCCTATGTTTTAATTCAAGACATATCAACAAAAATTATAGATTAATTAAAATTCATTCTAATAGTGATATGAGTGATTCATGTGAGAATAAGACAAAATTCAGGGATTTTTGATGATGATATAAAAGACCCCCCACACTTAAGATATACATTACCCTCAATGTACAAAGATAGATATATTGAAAAATATAGATATATAATCATAAGATAGGGAGAGAAGTGAAACTTCCTAAATGATGAATGAACTCCTTGAATTGGAGTTATGGAAAATAATCGGCCAAGGCAATGATGAGAGTGGAGGAGGATACTCTGGTGATGGTCGGGCAGGACATGGCAGTCGTGGAGAACCTTTTCCAATAGAGTTGCAAGTTCCTAAGTAATTGTGAGCTTTGGAGCTCCTTATAACTGTGATAGAATCAAAAATTTTTTAGGAAATATAAAGAAGCATAATTACTCGTAAAGAAATAGCTGAAAAAAATTATAAAATCTCAAGAAAAAATAGTATCAAAAGGAAATAAAAAGTAATTTCAAATATAAAGATAAAAATAAAATAAATAATAGGTGTTTATAAAGAAATTGGGGCACACGGCCGTGGGGCACGCCCGTGTGCCCTCATTTCAGCCCGTGCGTTTCGTGGTTTTCAAAATTGGCCTCATTGGTGTACACGGCCATGTTGCACAATCGTGTCAATCTTCGTTCGCTTCTCCCATGCTCGTGTATGTAGGCACACATCGGTGTTCTTTTGACAGGCTCGACTAGGGTTTGTGGGCACGGTTGTGTCACATGCCCGTGCTAATTTGGCAGGATCGCCCACAGCCATGTCGCACGGCTGTGGCAACTTATCGGATCCCGTGTTGGGGAAATATTTTTGTTCTGTTTGCACACGACCATATCACACAGCTATGTTGCCTCTCATGGTATGTGAACGACCTACGGGACACCCGTGTGCTTGGCCGTGTGGTTCTGGAAATCCTGTGTTCAGTAACTCAGTTAGTGAACTAAATGTTAACGACTAAAATTTAAAGAAGTTAACATCGTTAGTGCTTGGGGTGCCTCCCAAGAAGCGCTTGTTTATAGTCTAAGCTTGACTCTACCTTGTAGGTATATTTAAGGAACTTTGTGAAGCCATAGCTCCTTTTTATCATCTTTGAAATTCTCACCGTTATAAATTTTGAGACGATGTCCATTTACTTTAAAAGTGCCTTGTAATGGATGACTTACCTCTACTGTGCCATATGGAAACACAATTTGAACTACGAAAGGACCTGACCATCGTGATTTAAGCTTTTTAGGAAACAATTTGAGCCTCGAGTTATATAACAAGACAAGATCTCCAACTTCAAATTGCCTTCGTTGCTTCAAACGGGCGTCGTGGCGGTGCTTCGTCGCTTCCTTATATAGGCACGAATTTTCATATGCATTGGCTCGCCACTCATCTAGCTCATTCAACTGCATCAACCTGTTTTCACCTGCAAGTTTGGGGTCAAGGTTTAGAAATTTTATAGCCCAGAATGCCTTGTGT